>NC_092080.1:14505000-14808030 GCF_043229965.1 Drosophila suzukii | reverse complement strand
TTAGCTGGACTGGGTGATGTGGCCTAAGCGAGGGTACGACAGATACTCAAGCTAAGTCACGAAACACAAAACAAATTAAGGTATCTTAGGGTTAATTCGAAGGGTGGGCCAAATAGGCCAATTTCGAAGGCTTGTGCTGGTCTGCAAAAGGCTTTAAATTGCCAACTGACAATTACCTGTATATTATTCATTTATTTTAACAGTCATGCGATGAATAAAAATGTGTAAAATGCTCTATGTCAAAAAGGCAAATACTAAAAACAATTGAAGCCACACAAGCAAAAGCTCTGAACAAAAAACACAGGTTACATGAATAAATGAAAATGTAAATTTTTAAATAAACAACAAAGGATGTTCAATACGAAAAATAATGGGAAATTGGTTGTTTTTTCTATCTAAGGATCTGATGCATGCAGTGAAGCTATCATAAATCAAAAAAATATAGGAATTAAGGAACTTATACTGTTTGTTAAATTGTATGATTTATTAAAGTTCTAGAAGCAGAAATAAAACTGTAGTAAATTAACAAACTCACTGGACTGAGGAGAGCAAAAATATTTGAAATTATTAAAGCCTACACTCTCTGAATGCCTTTCTAACCACAGGTAATGGAATTTCTATTAATATTGGCCTAAATCCACACAGATGCTCCATGCGGGGACAAGCCAGATTATTTCCATCTCGAACATTTGCCGCAGAAGGCCAATGCGAACGCAAACCATTTGGTTTGCTGACTTTGGTCCGATCCACAATCACTTTCACTGGCCAATTTCACCCACATCACACTCACACAGAGTGCTGAAAATCCTGTCAGGAACCAACCAAAAACACAGATTGGGCCGCATCGAGGAAGAAATCCTTGTAAGGACTACGAAACGTTTTGGTTTCGTTGGCTTTGCTCTGCTAGTTACCCAAAATTCTGCTGCAAATTACACAAAAATTAAATGCATGAATAATTCGAATGGTTGCTGTGGTCAACAGCCCGAGACCCGTAGGCGTGCCACCACCGCCCCCAAACTAATCATACAAAAGGGCCAAAAGGACCCCGCTCAAAGGATGTGGGGAATGGTGGGGAATTGGGTTAGCTGCTTTGTATTTACACTGCATTTTATCGCTTTAACACTCTGACACAATGAATATAAATATTTGGACAGCAAAAACAGCAGCAACGGCATGTCCTGGCAGCAGGACATGGACTTGTGTGGGAATGTGTGGACTTGACCTGCGCATAAATTTTAATATCGAATGAAATGCTGTCCGACGATTGCAAAATAGTACGTGAATTTTGGTCTGTTCAATATTTTGTTTTTTATTCACTTAACAGGTTCATTTTTCCGCAAAAATACTTATGACACATCGATTTATTGATCGAGGGGTAAATAAATTGTGTGGCTATTAAAAAATTGAATGCAATACCAAAAGCAAAAGCAAAAGCCTGGTTTATGTTCGCTTTTAGTTGCAAAAAAAAGGGAAGGGGAGCATCGAAATAGTAGCAAACTCGATAGACCCATAAATTGAGTACCAAACAAGAAGTCAAAGTTCGTTTTAAGGCAGCACTCTGCACCAGGACTCCCCCTACACTTCCACTTTGTGCACAACCTTTTCGCCTTTTCGGCAAATTTGTCGCAGGAAATGTGCGTTGTGTCCTTTGGCCCTTTTTTGGGAAGGTGCCAGTATTGCTCCTTATTCGGCGCTCAAAGCGAAATCAATTTCCGCCGGAGCAAAACCGCCTGCTTCGAGTTCCCAACTTTCTTCCTGTTGCACAAATAAATATTTTGCACCGGATGTTTGGGTCACATTTTTCGTCTGATTCACACACACAAGCCAGGCACTTTATTTTAAGTGTAAAACTTTAAATGGTTATGACAGCAGGTATGCAAAATAATTGCACTTGAATGTATGCATTAAAAAGTTAAAATTCCTAATCAAAAAATAGTTGAACATTGGACTGCGAAAACTGATTTATAAATATTTATAATTCTTTGGCTAAGAGTTAAGAGAATACAGAATGATGGATAATTAATGCATATTTTTAATTAACAAATGAAACTTTTTCCTCAATGTTTAATATTTAATAGGTTATCAAAAGTATGTCACATTTCTTTGCATACAAATTAATTATATTTTACAAATATTTGATTTTTATTTCAAATATTAATTAAATCACATCACGAAATTAAATTAGTTAAAGCATCACATTGGAAAATTCAAAGAGCAAACGCAGATTTTTTGCCAACCGGAAATATGAGAGGTATATATTAAGAGCTAACAATTAACTTAAATGACAAAAATGTTATAACAAATGTTGGTGGGTCAAGAGAACTCTTCTGATTATGCAGCAAACCAAATGAATCCGTGGGAAATAAAGTGTGGAAATTGGGGATTCCGCCAGATTCAGGTGGCTTTCCTAAGCTGGCTTTAAACTTGGCCCGAGAACGGCTTCATTAGTTGCCCGGCACGACTTTGTCTAGGTCTGCGTCTCCATCTCCATTTCCGTCTACGTTGCTGTCTGGACAAATAACCGCAAAAACTTCAAGGCACGCACTGCCCCAATCCCAATCCCAAGCCCCATTCCAAACCCAATTTCATTCCATCCAGGGCAACCTGTCCATCGGAGGAGTCCTTGGCCAGAGCTCAGCTAGCTGATTCTTAAGTCGCAAAAAAGAGTGGCAAAGTTTTTCTGGAATTTCCTTCTTTTTCTACTCCTGGCGTTGTTCGACTGCCGACGGCAAAGTTCCTTTCTTATTGTTGTCCTGGCATGTTGCTAAAAGTTATATTATGATTTTTCCTGCTCGGTTTGGTTTCTGTTTTCCTCTATTTTTTTTCGTTTGCTGGCTGCTTTTTGTATGATTTTCATCCTGTTTTGACTTTGTTGACAATTGAAATTGATTTTGCGGTCAGTCACAATGGCTGTTGATTTTCGCAAAATGTTATTTTTTCTTATATTATTCACATCACGGAGATTTAATCACACGTCGCATGACAAAATTTGAATCAGTTTCAATGTTGCCAATATTATTTGATATTTCGGTGTGATAAAATTTAGTGTCATGGTGCAAAATGTCATTAAATTTGTATTTATTTTCTGCCACTAAACAAGAACAGCTGAAAAGTCTTTCGCAAATAACAAACATGTCGATGCAGAAATACAAATAAAAATTGAAACCAAACAAATAAATCGCATACAAAATGTGCCGCATTAATTCAAATCCACCTGAAGGCAAACCGGAAACTGAGCGGGTTAAAACAGGAAGACGTGTTCAACATAATTGACATTTTAATACGCTGATAGTTGGCCAGCGATAAAAACCGATTTAATATTCTGATAATTGTAGCACTCACAGCAACAATTATGCCAAACTTAATCGAATTGTCAGTTCAGCGAATTGCGAAAATGTTTGGAGTTCTGTTTGGACAACGCTTCGTATGCGCAATGCTATGATATGCCGTTTAACAGTTTGCCAAAATCCAAAGAGCGTTAAGTGGTGAAACGCTTTGATTTCAAGGCATTTATGAATAAATTCTGGGCTTTTGTTGGGACACGCCGGTTAATTTCTCTATTCTCCGGCTCGTTTAATAAACAAATAATATTTCCCCTTCACATTCGTCGCTGAGTCACAGCTTGAGGTCAATCGAATCGCTCGATCACTTCATTGCATTTCATTTTGCCCCGCCCCCCGTGGTTCTTTTCACCAATTTCCCCCATTTTTTGGGAAACAATTTGTTGTGACATTTTTATAAATGAGAACTGGAAAATATTTCATAAAGCGTATCCAATCATTTCAGCTTCATAAATATTAAATTGGTTTGGGACTTTGAAAATCTATGAAAAATATTGGTTAACAAAACTATTAATTATGTGTATTTTATTCTTGGTAATTAAGATGGTAAATTATTTATTTGTTATTAATGGTTAAATAAAAAAAAAAAATTTTATTAAATACATATTAACTGCCAAGCTTTTATATTATAATGAAATACATTATTTAACAGTACTGTTAGCAAACAGACGTAACTTGCAACTCAGTAAACCGAATTCATCCACATATATCTCCCAATTTTTCGATAATCCCTTGATGCTCCCACCTTCTCCGAAGTTTTCCATCAGTATACCTTGAGCAAATAGTGGGGAATAATGATTTCGTACGTTTTATTTGCGACTTTTTGTAGCTGGCATTAAAATTGAAATTGAAATGCCGCAGACGGACCGCAGCAGTGGGACCCCACTCCCAGCACCCAGATCCCAACTAAAACCCAGCCGTGGGAAGCCCAGCTGCTCTGTCAGCTCCTCCTGATGATGATGACAGCGTGGCCAGGAGGAGAAAAGGCGAAAACCACGTACAGTGGGCCCCCGGCTTGAGGGACATCCGACCGACTGACTGGTGCCAATCACATGTCGGGCTTTGCAGGTCGAGGGCGCACTTTGGGCGCACTATTTTCGTTGGGGGAGAGGGTTTTTTGGGGGCGGCGTGTAAAACAAACGGAATGGCGACAAGCGCATAGTTTCATTATCCTTCGCAGGACGACGACGGCGGAGACGGCGGAACAGGCACGGAACAGGATCCGGCGCTACACGAGGCGCATTACAAATTTTCGAAATGAAACTGAAATCAAATAAAGGACACTGCTCCGTGTACACAAACATCAGTCTGACGTCGAAACGAAATCTATATGTACATCAAGGATACCCAACAAAACCAGCAACAATGCCACGCAATTAAAAATGGCCGTGGCAGGACCAAAATAAAGGAAAAAACACCACAGGGGATGGGGCGGGAAAATTCAGAAAAATAAATAAAACAACCGAAAATTGGCATCAGCAGCGGCAGCAGCAGCAGCATGAACAAAACTGTGGAATGACAAACATGCTGCGAATTTGTAATCTGTAATATGAATTCGAATTTTAAAGATACATTCCCAGGCAGCCGTGGGGAGCTGAAACAATGTGGAGCGTGAAGCGGAAAACGGATGCAGGTGAATATGATTGCAGTTCGATTTAATTGAGTTGCCCTGGAATGCCGGGGAAGGTCCGAACATATCAGACACTTTACACACTCACACATCCAGGCGATTCGAAAAAAACAATCGGAAAAAGATTGGCAACAATCCAATCAGCTATACTGTAATTGGCAAAATGCAAAATTGCGAATGAACGAATACTTTTTGCGGCAAATTGATTGAGAACTCAAAATTGGCAAAATGACGATAAAGTAATGCAAATGCGGTTTCAGTTCGGTTTGCTTTCGGGGCGTCCAGAAGTAATGTTTTTTTGGGTGGGACAAATTGTGTAAATGATATCGAGCGAAAAAGTGATTTCAGTTTAACTTGTAAGCATGGGGATATGCAGGTTAATATCAAATTAATGCAGTAAAAAAACAAATTTATCCTATTTGCATAACAATGATTAAGTGGGTATAGGCTTGAATATCTCTTCTTTTTTCTTTTTACTACATGATTTTATAAATTTCATTATTTTTGTAGGGGATTTCGTACATTTTTTTATGATTTGACCATCACTAATGTATGAGCTCCGAATCAATCCCAAATACATTTTAAATTTTTAATTGACCTACGTATCTGGAATATTTTTGGAGTAGTTTATTAAGTTCCTTTTTAATATTATGATTTAATTCTTTTAATTTTCTTTGCAAATAATTCTTTAAGACAGGTATTTCAAATAAAATAAATGTATATATTTCCAAGAACTGTTTTGAACAATGCTCAATTGTATTGCAAATTTATCTGGGATCGTATAATTCATTTCACACATCTAATCGATCACTTTACCAATTATATCAGACTTCGAGGCTGCCAACATTTATTTTGCAGACTCTCCTCCAAAGGCAGAAGCCCTTATTTCGACCAGTTTTCAAACTTCCTGACTGGCTGACTGACTGACTGATTGCTTTGTCTTATCAATGCCCTCGAACCGAATACAATTCAATTTGTACAACTGCCACACCCACCGGCAAGTGACGCCCAATTTGTCTTCTGCTTGTATTTATTCCATTTTGGCCTGGTTTTACCTCTGTCTGTTTTGCTGGCGCTTCTAATCAGAATTTGTAACCAATTTTCAATGCTCGGTGCGTTTCCTTTGACGCTTACGCAATCATCCAAAAACCATTTTGTACCAGCTACGAAAAAAGCATTTGACTTTGCGATTGAATCAAACAATCAATTATCTTGTCTTCCTCTGTCTTTCACTTTTTTCATAATATTTTCTCCATCTGGTTAAGCCTTTGTTTTTTGCCATTTCTGTCCTTGATGTTTTCCACAGCCAGTTGCCATTTTATTGGCCACATTTTTGTCAAATGCGCAATGACAAAAGAAAAGGAAGAAGACAAGAAATTGGTTTCGAATGCAAATAACTTGCAATCAAAAGAGTGCATTCCCGCGAAAAAGAACTGAAGAATTTTTCCCTTCTAAAAATCTACAATTTATTAAACGACTAAGATCCTTTCTAAACCATTATCTTATGAGTTTCGAATTAAGCCCCTAATATATTTAACAATTTTTAATTGGCTTACCTATTTGCAATATTTTAGGGCTTATTGAATAAGATAATTATTTTATTTATGATTTGTTTTAAATCAAATCAAAAAAATCTGAGCACCAAAAATAATTGAGGTATATGTAAGGGAAAATCGATCTGTAATTTGATTATTATGCTGAAAAGTTTGAAGAATAATTAAATGTAAGAAATATTTAATATTTATTTAATAATAAATATTTATATTTTCAATGATTAAAAATATTAGAAATAACTTGACACTTAAAAAAAAATTTAATCGATGAGGTAAATTAGTTATTTTTGTTCAGTTAGCATATAATATTTTTCTGGTAAGCTCAGTTAAATCTACCGAAAAGAGTTCTTACGGATATTTGCTGGGCTATTTGGAAGCGTTCCCGGATTTTTAATGGTCGACGCTCTTCTGTCGGCCATCTTGCACGTCAACAGGAAGTCACACATACGGGCACGCACACAAGCACACTTATGCCGCAGCAAGAACAAACATGTCCGCTGCAAAATGGCGAGCATAAATTTCCGCTCGCCATCCGCCGTCTGACGTTTTATGAGCAGCGTAGCTGCTGAAACTGAGTCAAATATTGTTTATGGCGGCCAACAGTTGATTCATCGCATTTAATGGATAACGCCGAAGCACATTCAGCAGAAAAAGAATCAAATTCGCGAAGGAAGAACGTGAGCATATGTGACTTTTGCCATTTTCTGCTGAATTTATGAATTTATTTCTGCTCGTGGCGAGAATTTTCCAAGGCTAGTCTAATATATTGGTGCGATAAATTTGCCAAGGCAACATGTCACTTGGCAGATACCCAGGAGCGTAAATTCCGCAACTCACTCAACTGCTTCATCAATTATGATTATTTACATGTTGATGCTGCCCCCTTTTGTAAAGCTCCTCCAATTACCAGTGATTGTTTCTCAACTGGCCTGAAATTGCATCCCCTGATCCCCCAATTGTTTGGCCAGATGTCGATGGCTTATCATTTAATGAACTGCTCGGATCCCAGTAACAACATCAACACAATATGACTATTGTACTGATGGCCAATATACCGCCCATTTTATTGTGTCCCCCGTGTGTGCGTATAGTCAGCCATGGGCTTTTATTTAACGCGACAAAGTCGACGTCCTGGTCCTGAAAGCCCTTCTCCAGTCCTCTGCCTTCCGAGTCTCATTTATTTGCGCTGTTCTAATAATAAGAAATAATGTCGTTTCATGTCCTATACCAGCCCGGCCTATTGTCTATGTCCTTGCCAGCCAGCTCTAAAGACCCCAAGTAAAATATTTATGCGACAAAAGACAATTTTGGATTTATGTGTACTCGCATTTCGCTCTCATCCGAAAACCACCAGCACTAAAAGCAGCTGACTTTGGCTTTTTGTGCCGTGCCCATCTAGTATTTTTCCCTTTTTTTGGTTGAACAGGAACTGCTACATAAATAGCACTGCCTTGTCAGGCTCTTTCGTGTGCGAATTTATGTGGCAATGGGCAGGAAATTGTATGGCCAACATGGCTAAATTCGGGGGAGAATCGAAACGGCCTGAAACTGGGACAGGCAACTAAAGTGTGCAAACTTTAATTGAGGTTCATTTGGATGGATGCAAACGCTTGGCGTCCTCTGGGTAGGCACATTTTAAAAGTGACATGGATTAGGTTGCAGTAACTCGATTTTTGGTGACCAAAGTTTATTACCATTATTCACAGGCGTTATTTGGTTAGCAAGTCAAGTTATATTTGTGCAAGAATGCATACAAGAGAAATGTACTGATCTACATTTCCTTATATTTTTGGAAAAATTAT
This sequence comes from Drosophila suzukii, assembly GCF_043229965.1. Lineage (NCBI taxonomy): Eukaryota > Metazoa > Arthropoda > Insecta > Diptera > Drosophilidae > Drosophila > Drosophila suzukii. The sequence goes on along the minus strand of NC_092080.1, from coordinate 14,799,704 downwards.
TAAGTTTTTCATTAAGTGCATTCCTTACATATAATAATATTTTATTTTCTTCTTTTTATAACGAAGGCTTTTAGTAGTAGATATATTTAAGTTATGTAATGGCAATACAAATGACATTGCCATTGGTTACTAAATTCTTTTGGACTTATTAAATTTTAATAGGATATATAATAAATCTATGTTCATCTGTGAGTCTTAGTTCCAATTCTCAAGTAGAAAAAAAAACAAAAAAAATTGTATAGTGAAAGAAAATTAAGAGTGGTCCACTCCGATCCAATCGGAAATGAGGAGGAGAACGTTGCGTTGGCGCAGCTCCGCTTGCCGGGATGATGGTTCACCACCAAGGAGAGGAAAGTGCCAGGATTACCGCTTCCACCGGACTGAGACTTATCCCTCGATCCGACCGATGGAGCCACGATGCGTCCCCCACCAGGATGAGGCCATCACCCGGTTGGGCAACGCTCTCGAGGCTGATGGCTGTGGGCGACCCTTCGACATGGTCAAGGACGACGTTTTACTTGCTTGGAGACATAGTCCCCACAAGGACACGTTGGGCTTCTATGGCGTAGGGTCACCCACCCATCAGCCCGAATCGGTGGTGTTCAACCGGGTGCTGGCGGACTGCCTGGTCAAGGTCAGCAGTGTTGGCTCTCGGCAAGGTCGCCCCAAAAAGACTATATCAACACCCCCCAGGATTTCACCTACAGGCACTTACACTTCCCCTCAGCTTTGCAAACCCTTCATTCTCAATCGCCAGGCTCTGCAGTCAGAGCTTCAGTTGATGCCCTATGTTAAACAGCAGCTGGAACCCGGAAAAGCCTTTGAGACAATATATTGCCCTGATCCTCCAGACCCCAGCGATCCTTTTGGAGTTAAACACCAGTTGCAAACAGGGATAAGCCGGAGCAGGGACTTCAAACCCAAAAAGGTCCCAAATGGTCTGCGTCGTCGGCCCTGGTACTGCCCCATGGACTGTGGCGAAGCTCGAAATGGTTGCACTCAGTACGAGTGGGCCAGGTACAAACTAGATCCTCGTCCTCATAACAAAGAATTCCAGGATTGGCTCCAGGAGCAAAGGGAGAAAAAGAGTATGGAGCCCAGGGACTACGATCAATTGTACGAGAGATTTCTCAAGTGCTTCGAGCAGAAACCTTCTCCTGATCCGCTTTGCAAGATCTACGAGGATTGCTGCAAGCACAAGAAATCCCGTAAAGAGGATAATCAAGGAGGTGGCGATGGCCACGGAGGTAATGGAGTTGGTCAGCAGCCTGAAAGACCCGGAGAATCTCCACCAGATCAAGGTATACCGAATGATGGAGACAAACCCGGAACCGGAAAAGAAAAAAAAGATAATGAAAAAGGTAATAATGAGGGAGCCGATGGAACCGGTGATTACAAGGATGAAGGAGATGGCAACGATAAAAACAAGGTCGTTGAGAAGGATAAACATAAAAATATATTTATAAATAAAGACGAGGACAAAGATAATATCAAAGAAAGAGTGGCGGAGAAGAAAAAAAATAAAGTTATAAGGAAGGATAAAGATGAAGATATTAGTAAAGATCAAGCTGATGATGAATTTAAAAACATACATAAACATAAAAATGAAAATAAAAATAAAAATAGGCACAAAAATAAAATTAAGAATAAAAATGAAGAGAAAGTTAATGAAGACGAAAACTTTAAAATCGAAAAGAGGAAGCCAGAGTCGGATGTAATTAAAAAGGAAATACCAAAAAGGGACATCCCAATACCAAATGAACCCGTGTTCGAAAAGGGAAGACCTAGTGTAATTCCGTATACTCCATCGGAGAAAAATAGCGATAGACCTAGTAAAGTAGAACCTGCATTGAGTAATACAGAACTGGAAACTCCAGTAGTAGACTATGACAAGTTCGTGCCGGTGATCCCGAAATATACGATCAAGGTACCCCCCAAAAAAAAGAAAAAGGTTAGGAATAAAGACGGAGACAGGAATGAGAAGATCGAGAAGATTAAGAAGATCTGCCCGCCCTGTCCACCGCATGGTTGCCAGTGCGAGATCTGCCATTTCATGGATAGCCAGAAGGAACCGGAGGCTCCCTTTATGAGGAATATGAGGCGGGCGGAGCAAAAGCGCAAGCTACGAGCCTACTATCGCCAAATGTGCCACCGGGAATATATCCAGAATAGATGTCGGGAGGAGTACCGGGCACCCAGGCACAAATGCGATCCCATCTGCTGTGAGAACTTCCTGTGCCGCAATCCCCGACTGGCCGAGCACTGCGATTGCCTTGGGGCAGTGCAGGATCTGGAGAAGGTCATCTCCAGCGACAAGGAGAACAAGGATTGCAGCAAACTGCTCCATCGGATAGAGAATCTTCGGAGACACGTCTGCCAGCGCATGTGCGATTGCATCCTGGGGTAAACTGGATCGGAATGCATTCGAGTTTTTGTGTTTTAATTTGTTTTATGTTTGTTCTGGATCGTTAGTAAATTTAGTTTTTAATAAATGTAATTTTTTTGCAAAACGGGGCTCTATTTTTGTCCATCTCCATCTTTGAACGGATCCATTACTACCCCGCTCCCAAGTTCCACAACAATAAATCCATGTAAAAGATGCGAGATTCAGCTTACTGGCTGGAATATTTCTTGTTTTGGTAAAATCTTTGTATATTATTTACATAAAAGGTATTTTATTGCCGAGATGATTAAGTCATTCCAAAAACCCCCCTACCATGACGAAACATTAACCGAGGCAATTTACCACTTGGCCATAATTGTGCAAGTACAAAACACTTATTGTGCGAAACACATTATGCCAATCAGCAAACAAATTCAGAGCGGCAAACTCAAGCACAAAAACACAAAATCCTAAGGCAATCCACGGGCCTTGAGTGAATATGGCCAAACCGAGCATTACAGCCACTTTATTTTCAATATCGAATTTCCCAAAAAATTTCCAACAGCCGCAAACACTTGAACGTTTTCCCAGCGCTCAATTAAAGGCCATTAGGCGGCAGCATAGATGAGGGGGGGAAAAGTCCACAGTCCAAAGCATCGAAAACTACCCGAAGCCCCTTATTAAATCCATTGCAATATGTGTGCTATGTATGGCCAAAGGATAAACTGGAAACACGCATTGAATTTCACAGACAAAGGACACAGGCTTTTGTAGAATTTTCCCCCCCATATGCAGAAATTCACATGGTGGAAATCTGCTGCCCCATTTTCCCCACAAAGAGTTTTCCCCCGGCGAAAAATGTTTCGGTCCTCGAGGCTGGGGAGTAATTAAAGTTTTGCTCAAGTGTCGATAAATTATGCGGAAGACGCTCTATGCAAATGGCTTACAACAATACGAGCAGCTGCCATGCGGATCTTGACGAACTGACAACCTGACAGACTGCCGGACGGACGGATGGACGGCTGAAAGGACGGTTGGACGGACCGTTGGGCATTCTTTCAGCCTCCGAATGACAGGCACTTCATCATCGTGTCCTTCGGCGAGTGTGTAATTCATCACGCGAACAACCGCAGCTTCCCTCATACTCTCCTCATCTCAGAAAATGACATGACATGTTGAGCCAGCAGTTCGGCCCAAAACGGGGGGGCCTTTGGTATACGGATCCATCTACCCGAGAAGGCTTTAAGTTCGGTGAGCCGCTTTTCGTGATGAGGCAAAAGGAATGCTATTAAGCAAGTTGACATTAATCGTTTTGACTTTTACGTGGCAGAGGGTAGGGGGAAAGCCCCATGTGTCCTGGTGCTAATGAAGCTCTGGCAGTCACTCGGCTGCCTGTAATGGGAAAACAATTAAGTATGTAAAATGCAAATGACGAGCCCTAAAAATCTTGTCAAAATGTTCGTCATGCATATTGATAAGTTTGAGTTAAGAGCAGGGGTCTTACAAGATGTGCAATTAGTACATCCTCCCTGGCTGTCGTCAGTGAATAAATATCAGGTTCAAGATTGGCAAAGATTGTCTTGCATTGCCCAGAATATATTTGCAGAACTAAATGGGTAACTACACCTAAATATACAAAATAGTTTTAGATTTACAGGTACATGTATATAATATAGTTTGACCCCCATGTTGAAGGCTGAGAGTTCACTAAAATGAGGCATTAATTCTCGAATGCAATCTTCAATAATGTGCAAATAAATATACATACTATTTGGCTATCATCTTGAATAGGATTTGGAGCAATGATGACCAGAACAAAAGCCTAATTAGCTGCCAGAAAGCCCATCTGCAATCGGTAGTTATATGCTTAAATCCTAATTTATGTAGAGAATGGAAATGTTGCTGTTGCAGTTCGTATGATAAAAGGCCGGGCAAAATGGCTAAAGAGCTCCAATAAAGAGGATTACCCATACGCCATGTGGCCACCCACAAATTTCCGTTTCAACCTGCTGTCTGATTAAACTAGTGCAAATTTTCGTATGCACTACTATATATTTATGTTTGCTTAATTAATGAACACTAATACCATTGTTTACTGGCCCTCATCCCCGTTTCCCCAGCTTCTTAACCAATTTCCTGTTGCTCGGAGCCAGGTTCAAATCCTAGTTAGTTTGGGAAGATGATCAAATCTATTGCTTGTATTGTTTGCGGCAAACTGCACATTAATGTTAATGCAATTATGAAATTCAAGTCTTGTTTATTTGTGTGCTGATAATTCCAGGGTTTTGATTTAAGTCCGGCCGAGAAATTGCTGTGGGTTGCATGCTATTGACAAAAACTCAATTCAAAGCTTAACCATTGGGCTCAATATTTATTAAGTGTGTACATAATACTGTAATTACACCGGGGCAAGCTGTGATTAATACTATGTGGATTTAATACCAAGCTTGTAATTCAAGCACTTAAATTTAAACTTGACAGTTAAATCAAAAATTGCTTACAACTAATTTTACTTTATTGAGATTGGTTGCCCCTCGAACCTTTCTCTCAGCTCACTCTCCTAAATAGCGCTAATAATACGAATAAGGTTGAAGTGTTTTTACGACTGCTTTCAACGTATGACGATGGCGATTAGCATTAAAGTGGGCCCAGACCCGCACATAAAACCATTTTATATCCTTGAATAAACAGGTGAGGGGCCACGGAGGCCCCAAACAGGTGACATTCCCCACCCCCAGCAACAAGGTGCCCAATTTTCCGCAAATGTTTCGGCTTTTTATTGGACGCGTGTCCCATCATCCCAGTGCTGCTTCTTAGACGCCTCAGTTGACTCTTCAAAGTGGCCAGAACATAAAAATTGTATTAAGCCATAAAGTGGAGCGCAGAGTGTAGAAATAAAAGCAGCTAAAATATACATAAAACGATTTTATATGCGGCTGCCAGACAATTGAATTGACTTCTTGTACTTCTCTCAAAGGCGTGTCTTGATTCATCTATTAAACTCCATTGTTCTGCCAGTCAAAACTTCGTTGGATCTAAACTCATGTTTTCGCCTTTTTTACTTGCAAAGTCCTTCTGCTAGTGTAAACAAAAAAAAAAAGAACCTTCCATCCAATTTTTTCGATTCTCATTTCATATTTTCTTTTCATATCCATTAATCGTCGTTTAGGGGTATATCAGCATATCCTTTTTATCCTTGAATAAGAAGATTTTGTTTATTCCAATATTTTCATTTTGTATCCTTGAGTCATAGCTTAAAGCTTAGGTAGATAAAAAGGTTTTTTTTATCCCAACCTTAAACTTTAAGATTAGGATAACAAAAAAATGTTCTATACTACGTTTAGTAATAGATAATTATACAAAATATTATTTTATAAAAACAGTAATTTTGAAATAATATATAAATGTATAAATCCATATACAATGTTATTACACTGAAAACAGTAGAAATTTAAAAAAAAATGTTGAGTCGAACGCAAATATTTCCTTTAAACTTTAAATTACCAACACCAAAAGAAAATTTTTATAAATATAACTATTTTTCAATACTTAAAAATTTTTTTAAATTTATATAAAAAACATATGCATCCATATAATTTGGAGTGTAAGAACCTGATCTCCTATCTATTTATCATATTCCCAAACAAACTTAAGATGCAAATTAAGTTGTAATAGGTATTCCATAGTCGCATTGTCATGTTCCCAGCTTTTTTGCTGAGCTCCTCACGATGTTTGTCATTTGTGAGTTGTGTGATGTTTGTGCGAGGGGGTTGCACCACTTGAGTCCGGATTCCCCCGACACGGAGTTCGCAGTCTAAAGTCAAGTGCGTCTGTTCCATGCCCCTGCACTTGCCCCAAATATGATTTCAATATTTTTTCTGCTAAGAACATTTCAATTTATGTTCTTTCGTTTTTGGTTTTGGGTCTTGCTCAGTATGCGAGTGGCTGCCCCTCTCCTGTGTCCTCCGGCTTAGTGCAAACATAAATCGCAGAGCATATTACACAATGCTAGATGCGTGCCCGGCTTTCCATGGGTCCTGGCTTTCCCAGGACCTCCTTTTTCCTGGCAGTGTTTGCATTGCAAATGGCTGAAACGATGGTGGGATGGAGGGGGGCAGCGGATTGAGTAAGCATAGTTAGGGTTACGGGAACAAAGAGCAAACTTTTTACGCTACGATTGTCCTGTTGCTGCACTTGAGGGGAGTGGCCGGAGAAGGATGCCCCCTAACTAAGGATCCAGCTTATGTGGGCAGAGATGAGGGCTCCGGGGCCCAAGGAATCCAGCACGCTCCGATTAGAGCCAGACAACGAGGGAAACTGTTCAACTATCAATATTAAAAAGGGAGCGTGAAAGGGATTTTTAAAATATTCATTCGTCCTTGATTAATCCTGTTCTGCAATCAATCACTGCTTTGGAAGGGGTCAGAGTGGAATTTATGTTTGTACTTGTAACGAAAAGGTGCTCTTAGTAAGTACTTTACTTGTATTGAATAATAAATATCTTTCTACAAACTATAGATCTAAGAATATTAGGAGAATTAACAAGAAATGCTTTAAATATCTTTTCAAAAGAACTTAACTATTAAATAGCGACATGTTCATTTAGCTGATTAAAATAAAAACAAATTGGAAATATGTGTTCTATCTAAAAAAATATATACAAGGACTTCTATATAATTCAAATTATGATTCCTCTTAAGTCAAAATATGTAGAGTGCCATATTTTTATGACCTTAATTGGGGGTTGTCGTGAGTAAGACCACATATATATAAGCCAATCAAAGCTACTTCGTGTCACTCTGCTATCGCCATTGCCAAGATAGTTTCTGGGGAAAAGAGACATCCCCAGTCAGTGGTTCGCCTCCGAAAGCATCCTGGCTGCTCCTCGTCTACGTGTCCTGCCTGCCAAAGTATTCAAATTGTTTACCGTATGAGCGGGGTGCGCACGTGAAAGCCAAAAGAAAATTGTAGTAAATTTTAAATGGTACGGCAGCAAAAATGTGCAGCGGCCTCTCCGAAGCTCTCCTCTTCGCCGTGAACCAGGAGCCGGGTTCCAGGATCCAGGATCCAGGATTCGGGATCCAGGAAGCAGAAGCCGTTGCCTTGACGCAGTGTAATTTATTGGCAGCACGTTTATCATGCCGTCGACTCGGCCTGAACCTCGTACCCCTCCTTGGGCCCCTTGTGCTCCTCCAAAGGGAACGGAGACTCAGAGTCAGCAGCTCTCGCCTACATGCAGTGCAGTCACGCCCCTGTCCCCCAGTTCACCACAACTCCCAGGGTTACAACTCCCTGGTAAGCCCAAAAAATGCAACCATGCGCCGCATGCAAAAATGCCTATGCCTAGGCATGCACTAAACTTTAAAACGTGATCTAAAATTGAGAATAACATGCAAGCGGATTAAACGTTTTTGGCTTTAAACGGTTAAGTTTAACTAGCGATTATAATAATCTTAAGATTAATATTCCAATTTTATAATTTACTAAAACATCTTACTTATACTACAATAATAAACAAATGTTAAATATATAAAAAGTGTATTACAACTGACTTTAGTACTTTCTTCTACCTTAAAAATCGTTTGATAAATTAAGCAGTTGTTGTAGTAGTAAAAGTAGTGGTAGTAAAAGTATTAATAATAAATATTTATAAAGAACACTAGGCATGGTTAACATGATAACAAGTTAATTCCCTATTTATTAAGGAGCATTTCCAATTTGTATGTTGGTTTATGGAAACAAAAGAATGCGTATAAACTAAAATTTTTATATTTTTTCTAAATTACTTTACACTATGTAAGTTAATGAACTTTTCTATAAATATAACTTGATTTATAGCTTGTTAGAACGAAAAGAAAATGAATTATGTTAGGGAATAGGTATAATATATATATATATGGGTAGGGGATCTGTAAGGCTTAAGGCAACTCCAACAAGTTTTTAGAGTTATAGGCCCTGTTTTTTTTACCAGTGTAGTCTCGACTCAGAGTGCTGCAGTTGGATCTGTTTCCTCCTCCTTTCCTGCATCCCTGCTTGCCACAATATTTGCACAAATTGCATCCAACGAGCGGGCAAACGGCGGGCTCCTTTTCCACATCCTTTTTACTTACTTTTATCGCTCGGGCCAATGTTTGTCGAGCATTTTGAAAGCCGGCTCGAAGCCCTTTTCCCATTGTTTGTCTGCGGCAGCGGCGGCTGCAACATTCATTAAAATGTTGCCAATGTGTTTTTGTGGCAAATTGAAGCTGTCTGAGGCCTCCACTCTCGGCTGGGCATCTGGGATATGCATTTTCCTAGTAGTTCCATATGCATAAACATGAGGCAACGGATTAGGCAGCAGGTGGGTGTATGAATAGGTAGATGGGGTGCATAGGTGGATGGAGGAGATATAGCAATGATTGGAAATCAGAAGTCTCTGCTGTGTCAGGTGTTGCGGTTGCCGGTTGGGTGCCCAGCAGCCTACTTAAATAAGGAAGCTGGAATGCTAAAGAATGTATTCCAGTCTGTTTAATACTGGTACAAAGATGTTTTGATTGGATTTTTTAATTGGTGGTAAGCAACATATATATATATGTATTAAACTTTTTTAAAGTAGGTATCCTTATTTTTAAGAATTTATTTCCATCCTATCTGTATCCTTGTGATAAGATAGTATCTTTAGATCTCACTGCACTTCCGCTTCCATCTGGCACACTCATCTTCAAGCTCTTTTTCGTTCTACCTTTTGTTCTCCGACTGTCTCTCGTTTCAATTGTCGGGCATCCAGCATGAGCAACTGCATCTAATTGTTATTTAACTAAATCATAAACGTTTGCAATTAAGACTCTGCCTGAATCCCTCCTTTTCCATTGCTTTTCCCACAAACTGTTGACACTTTGTTAGCAATTAGTCTGGTCAATAGAGTGGGTGAAAGAGGCGGTATAAAATTGGGTGGCAAGACTACTGAACTACTCGTTCTGAACTCAAGTTGAGTGAAAGAGACAGGAGCTGAGAAGAAGGAAAAAGTGCCTGGTCCAGGCATCGCCTCAAATGTGGAAAATTGCAGCAATTTTTTGCCATCTAATTGGGGCAGTCACAAAAAGGAAACGACGATGGCCAAGAAGTGGAGGAAATGGCAGCAGGAAAAAATATAAGAGGGTCGAAATGGGGTGGGAATAAGGCAAAATCCTGGCCAGAAAATTAATTAAAATGCTGACTTCTTTTCTATTTACACAACAAATTGCGGCAAATGCGCATAAATCAAATTGTTCGCACCATTCGATGTTTGCCTTTGCTGCCGCCAACCTCCAAAAATATATATGGGACCGAGGGAAATTCAATTTTCCATGCATATTTCATGTGTTTGTGTGTTTTTCGGCGTGTTTAAAGCCGCACTCGTTGTGGCCCCTTGAAACGAACCCCACAGTCAGCCCCAAAAAACCCCAGAGCAACCCAACCATGCGCAAGCCAACAGGTTTTTCCCACTCATCGCTGGTGTTTGCGGGGGTCAAATCGGTGGAAAACAAAGCAATGCAGCGGAAAAAAACCAAAGGAGCTGAGTCTTTGGACTAATGAATACCCAGTAAATATATATAATATTTTTTCAATCATTTTCCTTTTGAAAATAAAAATGAAACATAACATAAATAAAAAAATTTTAATAATCAAAAAATTATTAAAAAGGCATAACCACAAGATAATCAATATACCTTCCCTGTTTTCCAGTACATGGTACCATCAACAGCAGAAAAAACGAAATGCGTGAACAAAAAGCGACCCAGGGGAGCACGCCAAAAGGGCAGGACCATTATGGGGAGGATGTGGAGGAGTATATGTGGTGTGGGGACGAAGGACATTTGGAGCAGGGACACTCGTGCTTTTGGCACTGACTGTCAGCCTGCTTTTGATTCATGCGTTAAATGAAAATTAATCCGATTTAATCTGTCGCTAATTAGGTTTACTTTGGGTTTGTTTCGCACCTCTCAGCGAAATCTCTCAACAACCCCCACGAGCTCCAAAGCTTCGGTAATTGTTGTGAATGGTATCGATTTCGATATCAACTTTTACCATGAGTATTGTATTCGAAATCAATTAATATACCAAACGCAGTACGGAATACAGCCAGCAATTTGCAAACGGAGAAATAGATTAATGGTTTGGCCATGGGAAAAAACCTTGATTTATTGCTTGGTTAAATAATTCGATTTACCATTTGAAATATTTATTCCATTGAGTAATTAATATCTGCCTTATGTAATAAAAATATTTCTGTTAATTATAATCGTTAATTGGTTAAAGATAAAGCTGGTTTCACATTTTTATAGCGACATTCAGTGCAGGGCTTATTAATTTTGTACTGATTTATATATCTACCATACAACTAAATTTCCTACTCAGTTTAGAAACTCAGGGTAATTAGAGCCTCTATCAATACTGCCCTTTTGGAGCAATTTCCATAAACACCTTTATAAGGCTTTAAGCCGATTTAAATAACTGGCTTTGATCGTACCACGCCCGTACCTGTGCAAAGGCCTCCCCAAATCAATGCTGATGATGACACTCATACGCACTGTTGCCCTTTCATTTTAGCCCTTGCTCTCCTTCGTCGGCTGTTGTTGACAACATTGTTTCAAAAGCACACCACACAGCACTGATACGCACAGCCGCCCACATGCGAAAGCTCCTGGCATATGGCCATGTCTGTATCTTGGCTGGTACACTGCAAACAAAATATGGAGGAATACAGGGTCTTGATCTAAACATGCCACAATTTTGTATCCGTAGAATATCTGTGTAAGCCCATAAGCATACTGGCAACCTAATGCTATCCAATGAGCTTAAGCTTAGGAAAATAGGATTACTACGCCCAAAGCTACTGAACAATAAATGAAGCCAAGAAGAAAATCTATGTGAATTTTAAGGAAATCATACAGACTTGTTTTGGCATTCATTTTCTAATGTTTTACATGAATTCGATTTAAAGAAATGTTAAAATTTAGTCCGTATAAAAATATTTCTGTAGTAAAAAGTATTTATTTATATTGTTTAATTCCCTAACGATTTAGAAAGTATGCCAATATTGACCTAAAGTTTTTTAGGTTGAAAAATAAATACTAGATCAGATGGATTTTAGTTCAGGGAAGTTCTGCCAATTTTATTATTAGAATAGGGGATTTTAATAGGTTATTGACATGTCAATATTTAATATTTATATCCTCCATAAGCTTGGTATTCTCCATTATAAATTAATTTCATGTAGAGTACGATAAGAAGCTTTACGCTTGTACATTTACTGCTTTATTTACTTTGGAGATCCAAAAAGAGCAACCATTTTCCTACCAGTTCATAGTTGTCACCCTTTTCCCAAAGTGCAGCTGCGTAGACCTGCTCCTGGCTGGTTTGACTGCCTCATTTCCATAACGAAAACAAAGCCAAAAATCTGAAGTTTCATTAGACGACGATGGCTCCTGAATCCGCATCCTCTCACCGTACCATTCCTTCCCGTGCCCATGTCATCCTGTTTTGGTTTTCGGTTTCCATTCCGGGCGATGTCAAGGACCAGCAAATCCAAAGTCCCGGTGCGCCCCATCGTCATCGTCGTCTGGCAGGCGTCTGTGGCAGCCTAGATAATATGCTTAATACGTTTTTATGTGCTCATAGTTGGGCCTGAACCTGGATCCTTTGTCGGGTGTTTCATTGTTAGTGCCAACTACCAACTACCAACTACCAACTGCCATTGCCTCGCGTGAAATCAAATTTCCACTGAAATGACTTTTGGCCCAGAACAAAAACTTTTTGTTGTGTTTGTGGCTGATCTCGTTCGCTGTTTGGTTTTTGTGGAGCCATGAATTATGCAAAAGGACTGTGGGCTGGCTCGTTTGGTTGCCTGTTGGTTATCAGAAACTATTGACCCATTAACGGGTGTTGTCTGTACTGGAATGACTGTGTGCGAACGACACTCGAGTGCAACAGCAGGCGTTGCCAAACAATCCGCAAACTAATTAACATAACGCATTAAAGCGGCAAACACTTTGGAATTATGTCAAGTGGCCCAGCTGGCAGAGGCATCAAAGGATTACCAGATCTGGATGGCTCATAAGTATGCCTCTTTGCCGAGTTATTTCGTTTGTGATTTTAATACCCACTAGGAAATCTTATTTGGAAAGATATTTGGATAATAGCAGGGATTTTTAAGTGCTTTGTTTCGGAGAGTGCAGAGTCCATTTTAATATTAAGCAACAAAACAAATTATATGTCCCAAAAACATAAAGAAAGACTTGATTATAGAAAGTTTTAAGATCTGTGTAATGTAGTTTACAGTTTTAAATATTTTTCTTTCTTTATATTTGTTTTCCATTTGCTTTAGAAGGTGTCTTTAAGTCGATTACTTGAGAAGGGGTTACTTGCTTTCCTGCAAAAATGCATTTGCATTCATCGGGGAAGGGAAATCGCGGATTCTGGAAAATTCTGGAAGATGGGTGTGACTTGGACGCTTGGAGCTTTGTTTGCGCTTTGACACGCGCCCCGACACTCAAAAGGCAGCTCAAAGAAACGACTGAGACGATGACGATGATGAGGATACAGATGGTTATGGTGATGGTGATGCGACGTCCCGACACTTTCGACAGCGAAGAAGGCACAAATGCGCCAGACGTTGCATATTAAACACTCAAGTGGCGCCACTAGCCTCCAGTTAGTCAAAGAAACTGAGTCTGAGAGCCAAGATACCAACTTGTGTAAAAAGGTTTGCCGAAAAAGAATCGTATGTTGGCTAAGTTACAGGATAGCATATGCAGAACGCAACCAAAAAAGTTCAATTGATTTTATAATGAATTATTTATTTTAATGAGCTTCTACGTATTTTATTAACTAACGCCATTTCTTTTAATTAATTGAAATGTTCAGAATATTTTGCAATGGGAACCCGGTTCAAGGTATTTCAAATGTTTGATAAAGGTTCGTAATGTGACAGTTTTCTTCACGTGTTTTGTAGAAAATGTAGTAGTCTTGTAGTCCTTTTTTTTTAAGATTGCGTTGTAAAACTGAGTAATGTTGTTTAAATTTACTTTAAACTTGAATACATTTAAATTGGAGGTTGAAATGCATTCCATACACAGCTTGTCGGTGGCAGAATTTACGCGTGAAAAGTTCTCGAAACAATCACTTAATCGGCCGCATCTCTAGAGCTGTTGGCACTTGTGCTCCACTCATTATTTGCTCATTATTTACATTAATACAATGGCCGGCCGTAATAAGCAATTACATAAAAGTTGATGTAATTATTAATTATTTAATGTAAATATAAATAAAAGTCACGACGATGCTCGCTCACTGAGTTCGTGTGTGTGAAGTGTAATAAATGTATTTAAATTTATTGCATAATAAAGATTAAATATTTATTTACACAACGTTTCAATTAACTTTCGGCTTTGCTGACCCTCCATAGCATTCCATTCCATCCGGCACTATTATTCCCGTTTTTTGCGCCAATTTAATTATAAAATTTATTGTTTAAACTCGCGTCAGCAACAAAATGGCGGCCGACAAACCGGAAGTAGGTTGCCGCCGGCAGCCAAAAACCAGTTGAACGAACCTCAGTCCCATCCTCTGTGCATTCCCGTCTATCTGTATCCCTTACTATCCCCATCGTCTGGGAATGTGGCACATTTTATGCGGCAAGGCGCGGGAATGTAGGCCGTAAACTTGCCATAAATTTCCCAGCGCCACACGCACAAATGGCAAGGAATTCCCAGCATTTTTTTTTTCCCCCATTTCTCTGTGTGTATGTAAAATTCACTCAATTGACATCGGTCAAGGGGCTGCAGCTTTCCCCCTGGGGGGGCCTACAGTTTTCCCTGTTAGCTCTCGTTTTCCTGCACTTCAAAGTCAACGCAGCTGTTGCCCGGGCACAGGAAAAAAGAGAGTCCGGAAACTGCACGGAAACGGAAGTCGCAGTGGCAGTGGCAATGGCGATGGCTGCCCCGTTTGGAGGCAGGGAAAGTGGGAGAAGAATGGCCAGAAGTGGCAGCTGTGCTGACCAGCCACCCACTAACCCTACTCGTCCTTTTTCTTTTCTCCCAAATGTCCGTGGAGAGATGAAAGTCGCGCTGCTGCTGTCGCTTTCAAAAATTCATATTCGTAATTGTTGACTGTATTGTCGCCCCAGAATTGTTGCCACTGCCACAAACACACTCGGTTGCCAGGAGGAGTGCCACAGTAAAGATCCCTTAATAGAGATAAACGAGTGCCTGGCGGTGAAGTGCCAATGGGAGAAATTAATTTGAATAGACTCATTCAATTACAACATTATTCAATTATTTATAATTAAAGCATTTATAAGCTTAGTTTCAAGAATGAATCATATTTTAATAGAAATAGCTTTCGCCTAAATACCTAAAGGTATAATTTCTCAAGAAAATCTTATAAAATTGATGGAAAAATCATTAAATCAATCTTATAAAATTAATGGTAAAATCATTTCCGGCTTCATTTAATTTAAGTTTAAATGTAATTTAAGTTATAAATGACACATTTATTTGACATTTTTAAAACGTTCTGTTACTAAATATATATACATATCTCAAAAATAAATGTTTTTTATAAAATGGTCAAGTTATTATTGGCTTCATCAAAATTATATTTATCATGAATTTTGAATTTTACTAGATATAAATACAACTTGTTTTTTGGTTTCTCCTTTAGCTAATCCCCACTGCCCAGCTAAAACTTTACACTCTCTTTTTGGATTTGGCACTCAGCTGGACCCCCATGCAAAATATACAATATTTTACTGGCTAATCTTATGCGGCCGGAACCGCTGAGTTCCGGCTCAGCTTTGCCAGCGTTTTCCGCTATCCGGCTATATCCTCGCCCCATGCATATGTCTTGCACATCCTGTCCCGCCAGCAACATGCAACATGCAACATGCGACGAGTGCAAGAGGTTCCTTAAAAAGAAAGCTAGGAAGCTATTCGCGGTCTACCAAATAAATTATTACGGGTTGAACTTTTCTCTGCCATAAATTGTCGCCTGAGCCTCTACTTTATGAGACTCTTCCCACCCCCTGCAAATTGTGGGGAAATTATTTTTAGTCTTTCTCTGATAAGCAACTTGAAAATTGATGGAACTTTCTTTTGCTTCCCTGCGGCTCAATGTTTTTCAAGTGCACAGGAAGAAACGGAAATCTGTTTAACCATTCAAATAACGATTTTAATGATCTGTAGATTTATAAGACATATTCAATTTACAAACATTTAAAAAAAATATAAATACAGTTTCTTAAGAAAACATTTTTTAATATATTAGTAGACAAAATGTTTTCGAAAACTTTCAATATATTTTATTTGTTTCTGTGTGCACTTAGCAAAGTGCCGCCAGCATTATTCCACACATCATATTTATGTGACCCACACCCGCACAGAGTGCAACCTCTGCTGTGGACTTGGGGCATGGTATACGGTATAGGGATAGGAGCTGGAACTCCGATTCTCCGGGGCGAAGTCAAGTGCAGACATCGCTTTGTTAATTGCAGACAAGAGCGACCGCCGGCACTGATGAGTTTAATTGAAATAATGCGATGCACTCTTGGCGGGGGCACAAGTGGAAAAGACATTAATAATAATTTTGTCTTTTTTCGGCTTGTCTTTCTAATGAAGTTCGTTCCCCAAAAAAATACAAGAACAAGAACGGACGTGGACAGAAGCCGCATTATAAAGTGCTTAATTGCGAAGGCCTAATGAAGCTTATGATTTGTCGCAGAAGTCTTCTACATGCCGTTTTGAAGTACTTCTCAAGTTGCAGCTGCTCCAGTTTAAGCTCTCTATATTGACGTTAATATTTTCCCGTCTCCGATTTTACGTTTTAAAAAATACTGCTATATTGTTCATTCAGAGACATTATGACAGAATTCTTCTTAAGTTTTACATTAAATCTTGCCTTAGGAAAAAGTTACTTATGACTTCAATTTTTTATGTTTTGAAATTACTTTACTAAAGTCCACTAGATTTAAAATGTAAGTAACCATCTATGATATTATAGTTTTGAACACTTTTAAAACTTACGCACATAAGATTATAAATAAGAAATGTGTGTTCCAAATGTAAATATTCATCTGTGATATTGTAGTTTTAAATACTTTTGAACCTTAGGCACTTAATATAATAAATTACAAATGTTTATTCCAAAAGTTCTTATATTTCCTTCATCAAAAATATTTAAATACCCCTAATTTATAGTATATATTCATCGCGTTAAATAAAAACTTTTCCTTTCACTCTCTCGTAATTTAAAACTTTTATTGCGAATTACTAGCCTTTGAATGGAATCGAATTCCGGGTTCAGCATTCAATTTGCGCTCGGAATGTTAATAGGTTAGAGCTGCACTGACAAATGAAATAATTGAAGTAAGTTCTGACTAAATGCATTCGAGTTGAAAATATTTGCACGCTTTCACCTCGTCGTTGCCCCAATCCAACTTGTCGGAACTTTATGCAGATTCTCCCCGTAGCCCCACTTGGTTTCCAACCCTCCCCTGACAACCCCAAAAATGATCTATTGTGGAGCTGCTGCCGCCAAAGTCATCTTTTTGGAGAACAAATGGAAAAACGGGACGGGATGGAACACGGAAATAAGTCAGGAGTCGTACTCTGCGAAACTTGCGGCTGCTGCCCAGAAAGTTAAGTGAATTGTGCAAAAGTTTTTCGCTCGCTGCAAATTTGTTCAAGGCACCCAAAAAAAAAAAAGAAGGAAATAATGTTATACAAAATAAAATGGTATTGCTATAGTCCCCCAAAAAAAGCTAAAAGGTAAATATGCCCCAGCAGAGGCAACAAAAAAGCAACAATGGCCATACAATGGGCCCCATGGAATGTGCTACCGAATGCAAAAATGGCTTCTGTGGTTTCAATGGCAACGCGACGCCTCGACTTTTCCGAGAAGGGGACTTCGACTTCCCGGTTTTCCGACATTGGGTGAACCGCTGACGCTATGAAATTTACCGTTGCGAACTTTTATGGTGTTGCGCTTGGCCGGGCGTCCGCCAGGTGGCGCCCTAGCATCCAAACATACACACACCTGAGCCACCAGTTGCATTGACACAAACAACGTAAAATGAAAAGTTTTTCAAGCGGTACCAAATGGACCAAGGGGGTATGCAAAACTCGTGATGATGATCCCTACGGCTACCCTTAAAGTTTTATTAAATAAGGATTCATTTAGATCCCAATAACACTATCTTCAGTTACCATTTCAATGTATTTATTATTATTATAACCTAATAAACTTACGGCTACCCTTAAAGTTATATTAAAAAAGGATTCATTTAGATCCCAAAAACACTATACAAAATGATCTTGAGTTACCATTTCCATGTATTTATTATTATAATAACCTAATATCACAGCAATATAGTACATCATAAAAATATATATTAATAAATATTTAACCTTCCTAACCAGTTTTGGGGCTTTCCTTTCAAATATGATATTATATATACTGGGTAATCTTTATTCGAACCTTATTTTTATGACTAGACCATCAGCTCAGGTGTAATTTGCAATTGTTGTTGTTGCATGAGCTCTTTGCCAGATGAAGTAATAAATGTTGCATTTAATGTATTAGGGGTGTTGCGGTGTCGGACGAGATGGAAATGAGTGAGAAAGAGGGAGATTTTATGCACGCCATAAAAGTGATTTACGAATGAGATTGGTTTGGCTACGCTGGTAATGATGAGTTCAAAGGAAGTTCATTAAAGGCATATCGAGGTAAAAAAGGGAATATGAAATGATACATAAATATTGAGTATAATGCGTATAGCTTTAAATGCGGAAAAGAAAAGTACTTCAAAGAACGGAAATATAAAAAAAACCAAGTGAAGCTTCTGAATAAGAACTTTAAAGTATTTTTACTCGTAAGATTATGGATAATAAGTTTGTAAAAATACTAAAGGTCGCCGGGCCAAGAAACTGTAAGCTTCTTTCTCGCAGTATTTTAACAAACGGAATATCAGCTTTTGAGGCCACTTACCTTAATATACCGACTTATATCCCCCTATTGTCCCTTGAAGCCCCACAAATGGTCACGTTCCCAATTATATCACTATAATCGGCTGTTAAATTCGTATTACAACCAAATAAAGTTTGCGCACTGGTGAGCTTGAATTTCCCGAACCTGTCCCCTCCACCCAGAACTGATCCCTCACTTGTAGGACTTCCCGATACCAACTTAATGGCATTACTGGGGGAAACAGAGGCATTCGAAATATGTGCGGACCTTGTACGACTGTCATTCGATATCATAAATCAAGTTGAACACTCTCTCGGCTTAGCTCCTCAATTGCACCATGGGACACTGCAGTCGATTAATTGATTGTCTAAATGCACTTGTAAGCAACTCGGCAAATCAATGAAGTGTGGAAGACAACCTAAAGTCTTTCGACCTCCCTCGCATATCAGGGATTTCATGGATGCGGAGGCCAGTGGAGCTGACGGCGACTCCCAGACGAGTAAATACATGAAAAAAAAGGCGAAAAGACAGCAATAAAAAAGGCGAACCTCGAGAAACAAAGAACTCTTGTCTGGGAATTGGATTTTGCGGTTTCACGTTTCAAATTACCATCGACAGCAGCTGACAGATATACCAGGGGATAACCGAGTGGGTAAGAGATTCCCGGGAATGCCGCACCAGAGTTAGCCACTGTTAATTGTCACTATCGTTGTCTGGTCGGATCTGGCTGGGCTGGTCTGGTTGGGTCTGGTCCCACCTCCGAGTGTCGCAATTATGCCGGATAGCATTTCAGAGGGCGTGTGTGGCGCTCTTTTTTTATAGGAATCGCTGGCACGTCACTGAAACTCCTCCATGCCGGCAACCAGCGAATGATTCCATGGTAATCGCTTGGAATTTGTCTGGAATTCATCCGCATCTAAGCCACGCTTCGTTGGCTCTTGAAAGTCTTGGGCAGTGAGAAGACGACTGCGAAGTTATGTTGGCGAGTTCATCAAGTTGTTAAATGTTTAAGAGTTGATATACCTGATACCCTTTGGCATTAAGGGTTAATTTGTTTGAATAGCCTAGGTGGTATTTTTATACAGACAGTAATTTTGATTATTTTTGATGATATGGAAATTAGGATTACAAATTATTTACTAAATATTACAACATTTATAAAAGTAAAATAAACGATGATAAATAATGCAAATACAACACTTTGAAAAATTCCTTAATCCTTTTACCTTAATTATGAACTTAACTAGGAATTATGTATTAAGCATAGCCTTAAATATATGACTACCATAATAATACAAAAGACGCCTCTTTAGTTTCTAAAATCTGCGAACTTTTATTTAAACAACCTTTGATTTGATGTTTAATTTAAGTAGAAAGTAATTTAATACAAGGTCCAAAAACCAAGCCGTTATTACCCATTCCTTGTCATCTTTCTTCGTTGTTTCACACTGCAGCAAAGCTGGTTTAATCATGTTAAACATTTTATGGACAAGGCTCGGTGAATCTGCTCCCGGGGCTGACTCTTTTTGTTGGTGCACCAGAAAAACCTTTTTGCGGTTGTCATAATTGTAATTTTGGTCACTGCAGGGCTGCGGCACAAAGTGCATAAATTTATGATGACCAGCCCGGAGCTGGGAGCCAGGATCCTAGGAGTCAGATGGAAAGCAGACCAACCATTCCCGGCTGCTACCCCTGACACAGATTCGGCAATGTCCGCATCATAAATGTCACAGGATGGCTTAAATAAATATGTATGTACGTAGCTTTACCCCATCTATATGCTAAGTTATGGACCAGTTCGTTCGCCGTACATTTCCATTTCCAAACTGGCCGGAGTCTAGTCAAAGTTGCCGGAGACTTGTGGTTAAGTGCATATTGAGCAGCCTTTTTTGATGGAAAGCAAAAGTTTTCAACATGATGTTGCTGTTGCTGTTACTGGTGCTCCAAGTTAAGTGCTTGACCGTTGGTAGGAGGATGATTCAAAGTTGGTTAATAGAATGGCCAAGTGAACTCGAGACTCGAGTCCACCAGGATCTTGAGTATCAATAGCCGCATCTTTAAACTTCCTCTCAATTGATTGGCCCCCCACATATAGGTATATATATTTACCTATATAAAACTTGGCAACTTGTTGGCCTGTGCAGTGAGGCAATAATTTTGGGGCCACACTTTGTTAGATCAAGTCCTCCCTGGTGCCGATTTTATTGTTGACTGAACATTTACACAATTTATACGTCAACGTTTATTCTATTTAAAATTGAAAACAATTTCCCCCGGCTTAGTGAAGAACAACACAGCCAAATGTAAGGCCACAAATAAAGGTCCATCAGATACGTAGTACGTACATCAACCGAAATTGTTATCCACATTCGGATGGCTGGATGGCTACTGGATGGCTGTTATCAATGCATATATGCATATGCAGCCGAAAATATATACATATCTAAGCCTGGCTGAATCGCTCTTAAATAACCAAACAATAACTACAAGTGGAAACACACAGCAGGCGATTGTCGTTGCTGCTGCTGCATTTTTTATTTACTCCAGCACACGCCACAAAAAGGATTGAATTCGGGGAAAAGGGCAGAAGTCGACAGAAGCCAAAAATTGAAAATGCATTCTGTTTGTTAGATTTTTATATACATATAGCTGGCAATTTTTGGCCAAAATAAACAAAGTAAGTATATTCAATCTCGGCAAGGGTTGGCTTCGAAAACAATCCCAAGTCACATTTGGCCTACATTCTATGAAACTTAATCAACAATCAAAAAAATCCTTAAAAAATTTATACATTTTCCCCATTTCAGAGCTTTGTTTTCTCTTCATGTAAAAACCTTTTAAGTTTTCCATACTTCTCATGATAAATAACCCTTTGTAAATATCACTTATTTTATAAAATAATACTTTTTTCTGCGAAACACAAACATCAGATTCATATTAATGATTATTCGAGCATGGGAAAAACATTTGCGAAACCTTTCTCATCGTTTTCATCCAATTAGAGTATTTTCCACTCCCGCCAACCTTCACGTGATCAATTTCATTTCCTGCATCGGCATCATATGCATCCAACCCCATAAAGTTGTAGAGCACACCGCCAATAAACATAACAATGGATGGTTTTTTCCGGGGGACCGGATAGGGGCCACGGCCCTCCCCATGTAGGACCCGCTTAGGAGTAGGACCTCAATTTGTTTTAGCGCTAAAAATACAAATAAAACACAACCTCCTCATGGCATCGCAAGTGGGATGGGGTGACCCTTGAAAAAACCACACCAATTTGCAGCTGCAGCCAACATTTTCAACGCCAAAAAACAACAAATGAAAAATCGTTAAAAACAGTAAAGAAATATCGCTGGAAGGGGCAGCAAATGGGGCGAGGGAAGCTGGCCGGCGAAAAAATATGTCTATTTAAATTTGTTTTGTGGTCTCGTTGTGTTCGTCTGCGGTTCTTTTAGGTAATTTGCACATTTTACACGCAGACAGGACGCAGGACGAGCCCAGGACATAGATACATATTGAACCGTAGACACGAGAGGGACCCAGCTATAACGTAAATATTGAAATGTATTTGGCAGCTGCGCTCGAATTTCGGCCAAAAGTAAATAAGTGACGACGCCGAGGGTCGGGCAAAACATATCTATGGGTATGGGATATACGTACGTATGTTGGTATATCCCCACTCCAAACCAAAATTGGGTAGCTAACATATGGGCTTGTCATACAACGGCACGTGATTTGCATTTTAAAGCGATTGCCTTCCGAAGCCTTTATAATGTGTAATATGTAATCATAATGCAGCGGGAATTAAAGACGATAAAAATATTTATCATACGCCGCGTGGCGCTCATTATGCGCCACTTGAGGAAAATTCCAAGACGCAGTCACCGGCAACGGGGCCAAATAAAGAAATAAAAGCCACTCCCCGAGGAGAAAAGCGATGGTAAGCTGGAAAAGAGTAAGCTCCCAGATTCGAGCTCCCAGTTCCCAGCTTTCAGCTCCCTGCTGAATGGAAAGTGAAAGGCACCACACCGAGTGGGGGCGTAACGGTCCAAAGAGTCCTAGTCCTTTCCCCAGCCCGAAACGGAAGTTGGAAAAATTTAATTAAAGCTGACTACGCTGTAGGCGCCCCACAAACACAAGGGCGTCGGCAGCATAGGCAAAGTGGGGAAAGTTCCTGGCCAAAAAGTTTATTTTATTTAAGACTTTTGAGAAAAAAAAGGGAAGATTGTGTTAGTCAAACGGAAGCAGAAAGATCGATGGGGAAGAAAATAATAAAAGAGATGACTTAATCGAATAGTGCACTAAGCCATGGCTTCAAAGAAGTTTGCAAGGGCCTAATTTTATCATTTTATGCAAGGCAAAAAAATATATGATTTTGTTCAAGTCCATACTACCATATTTAAGTCCAACGGAAACCAAAAGATTAAAGGAAAAGAAAATTCTTCTGAAGATACCTGTAGATAGGTTGTTATTTATTTGCTCTATTGTTTTTAAAGATAAGGTTTGTTTAAATAATCGATAACATTATCGATATTATCGATGATTTTTTAATTTATCAAACATCGATGGTTTTGGTCAACCATTGATAAGAACGTCTAGCAAAATAATTTATTTTTAAAGGTGACCCTTGGTACTACTAAAAACATAGTTGAATTTTTACTACAATTCTTTAGGTATCCTATTTATAGGGCGACTGAATTTTAATCGTTAAGTTTGAGTATTAAGCTTCGTTTCATTTTAACCTCAGTTAAATTTTAATATTTTTAAAATGTAGGGTTCTACAGTAAAGCGTTCAAGCTTTTCGTATTAAAATATGTTAGGTTTCCGTAATTTTTTTACATTTGTCATTTATATCCTGTGATGTAAAAGAACTTTGAATAGTATCGATAATATCGATGGTGGTCACTATCGATAGCCAAAACTTTCGATGGTTACCACTATCCATGTTTCCCCAACTCTACAACGGATGCAATAATAAAGTTATAGACTGGACAAACAATGTTTATTGCACAGTTTAGCTTCTTAAATAAAATGTTATTTTAACTGCGAAGATGCACTTTAAATTTATATAGAGCAACTGGTCGCCAGTTTTAGTGCCCAACTGCAGATAGGTTAGTGCTTTTTAAATTCGAGTCGATAAATGCAGCACATTTGTTGGGAATTCGCGGTACTGTCGCTCACTAAGCGAAGCGATGGTTTATGGAGTGGCCTCTTTTATGTCCAAACCAAATGCCTGGCCTGGCCGGGCGTCTTTATGTCCTGACATGTCCTGTTCTAGTCCCTGGTGGATGTGCATGTGCGAGTGTGCATGTGGGTTAATAACGTCATTTATTATGCACTTCTTTCCGGCATTTCCGGTATTTACCGCGCACGCGACACGACACATAAATGTTGCCATAAATTTTGCACTGCAGCGCCACAGGATCCCTGTGTGTGTGTGTGTGTGTGTGTGTGTGTAAGATGTCCTGCGATGTGCTGCTGTGTGTGTGAGTGTGAGTCGAATGCAGTTCACGTTTGCTCGGCATTCCTGGTTACGACTCCTCCGACGATGTCTTCACTGCGGTCTCGCGAGGTGGGTACTTCTGCTCAAATAACTCGCAATTTATTTGCCGTATATGTGTGTTGCGAAAAGCAACTTCCGCCGACGCCTCCGCCATTTTGTTGGGGCGCCGCAAACGCCATTTTGCAAGGGCAACAACATGGCGTCGAAAGAAATGCAAATGCAAACTGCAAACTGCACACTGCATGCCACCTGCCACCTGCCCAGAATCCTGTGGATCCTCTTTCCTCACCTGAGCTGTATTTTATTTTATTCCGTTGCCTTGGCGGTTTATAAATTTGTATTTCCCCCTTCTGCTTGTTTTTGCGATTTTACGGCGCAAAACTTTACGGTTTACGCGGTGAAAGTGGCTTCGGTTACCCCGGAGTTCTTTCGCTGCACATAAATTTCCATTTCGTTTCAGCCATTGGTTTTGCCCAGAAATTGAGTAGCTGCGAGTCCTCATAAATCTCAGCCAGTTCAATAAGGTAAACAGCGAAAGAAAAATAAAAATCCCCAAAGCTTGAACTTTGAAAGTTTTGGCCCTGCGTTACATGATTTGCATTTATATGCAGTTTGGCTTTCTACCGGAAGTATATTAAATGTACATGCATGGGGAGTGAATTGAGCAAGTTTGTTCTTGTCTGGTCCCTTGGCAGTCTTAAGTGCTTGGAATAAGCTGCTTTTGTGGTGGCAAGACATAATCTTATTATACCATCTTTACATTGTCCACATGCACATATAGGCACCAACCACATCGCGGACATAGCAGCTAATTAATATCAAGGGCGACCACCAAGAGTGTTGCTCAATTAGAGAACATCAATATATAGATGGGCTGGAGTTCCACCGCAATAAGCCCCAAGCCACCCACCACGAAGAAATTGACATAAATTAATAGCATCAACAGTGGCGTTGTAAGGGACACTCAAGGGGTTCTTCTTATGAAGAAGAATTTTATTACCCAGATACAAATATTTTTTATTACTCTTCTAACTACATATATAAGATATCCATTAAATACTTAATATGGGTTATAATTTTTTAAGATTTTAAAAATGTAAATATTATATTATAATAGATTTGATAAACAAAACATACCACTAATACTTTGTTTCTTATAAAATTTACTCATTTGATAAATCCTTGAAAACTATGCCCTAAAATCCGAATTCAAGAAATGAAATCCATAAAAGTACGGTGGGTAAGATACAAATTTTTTCTAAGTACTCGCATTGGTAACTTAACAATCCATGTATAACCTACATAATTAATAAAATATTAGATGGTATAGTAAATATAAACTCGATTAGTTCTTTTCTTTGGCCAAACTGATCGTCAAGATGTTGTGAATTTATTTTTTGACACCATCAAAAAATCTTAAAAATATACATTTTAAATGCTGAATTAAAAGATTTAAAGCCATAAAAGTATGGTAGATCCCCACAGAAATTTTCCATACCTACGCCCCTGAGCAAAATAGAAAACTTCGACAAGCTCGGCGCCATCCTCTGTTCGCCGGCTGCACTTGTCCTGTTTATTTATTGCCATAATTCAAACTCAATTTTTATCTTTCAATGCTCGTGTTCCTCGTAATTTGCTAGAATGCCGGAATGGGGGGGGGGGGGGGGGGGGTTTTCATGGGTGGGACTGGACAGGACGGACTGTAAAATATGCAAAAATAATTATGCGCAAAGTGCAACCAAACAGGCAGGACTGTACCGCCTCTCAATGAATCGCCGAATGCAGTTGTAAATGTGTCCGTTTATTTGTTCGCCTGTTTGTTTGTCTATTTGTTTGTTTGTTTGCCGCTCCTGACAAACCCGAATGGTGAGATGAAGTCTGTTTATTTGCTCGCCCGCCTGTTTTGCATAGTTTTGTTGGGCGCCTGCTGAAGGGCGGCGATTTCAAAAATTTAAAACTCATTTGATTTGCATGAAATTTCATTGGCTTTTCTCGGTTTATTTACCTCACTTTGATGTACATGCACAGTAACTAAAAAGTAACCAAATTTTCTAAGCTTAATAAGTAAAATAATATCAAATTATAGGGATATTCTTACCGCTAGTCTTTCCTAAATTTAATTTTCAAACCTTTTTCAATAATTTATCTTGTATACCTATTTTAATTCATTTTTATAGAGGTAATAATGAGCATTATAAAATTAGGTTTACTTGTATATCTTAAAATTTTAATTAGTTTAAATCGAAGTCCCTTCAATATTAGTATCACCTCCTTCCGGAAACATCATTCTACAAGTGTACTACCAATTCGGAACTATAACTACATAAATTGATGTGCATTTATAATTGTTTGGAATGCACACACAGAGTGTGTGCTTTCATTTTATCATCAGCAGAACAGAGCACGAGCCATGCCCGATTCCGAATGGGAATAATGAAAATGTAATTTCATTTCTGGCCAAAAGACCCATCACTTAAAATACCCCAGCCAGCTCCTCACCATTTTCCCCATGCTCCCACACCCATCAAATTGTTTGTCGTCTGTTTTTCCTGCCCGCGTTGTTGCTTTACGCTTATGAAATTAATTTTCATTGATTTGGCAAACGTTGAATTCATAATTTTGACGCATTATTTTTGCGTGAATTTCGAATTGTGTTTATCTGAATACATTTTCGCATTAAAAGATAATGAACCGGTTTGGGGGAAGTACTCGGATTTATCGTTTGGAGGTTGTCAGTCCTGGTTATTTGTTTGTGGCACTCGGGGAAAATTTGCACATTAAGAGGAGATGGGGCATGGACTCGATTCGATAATGAAGAACGTTCTAAAAATCAAACTGTGAAATGTGATAATCAATTACCCAAAATGAAATTTTCATTTATTAGAACCGAGTGCTTAGACTAAGAGTAATAAATAATGATGTTCGCTCATTATGGATAAAAATATAGCATTTTGGAAATTTTAAATAAAGGAATACCAAGATAATTGCATTGCTATTAAATAATTAACACTGTGCTACAAAATGAGGCATTTATTTATTTACCTTGCTAAAAATCAAGAATAATTGTTACCCCATCATTTTTAACTATCCCACTAAGTATGTAAGTAGTAAGATAAAAATCCCAAAATTCATATTGTTATTAATATTTAATAAAAAGTAGGGATTAATATTTGTTATTCAAAATAATTAAATTAAAATTAATGTTTAATTATTCTAGCAATATTATCATTTTTAAAGCCTTATTAATTTCCAGAAGTGTACAGAAATTGAATTTCCATTTTTTTAACACCATCAACAGCTAAGCCATCAGAGAAAAGTCCGTAATTATAAATGTAGCCACTTTGGGGCCACTTGCAGAAACAATAACCTTGACATCTTAATTAACCAACTTGCCATCCACAGAATTGGCACTCGAAAAGCCAAGTACGAATCCAACGAAAGCCAGCTGAAAATTTCAACAACATTTAACACATTGCCAAATCTAGCGAAACCCCCTTTTCTCTACCATTTCAGCCCCGGAAAAGTGCAAAGCCTTTGCCAGAGAGCTGGACTGGAAAATCTGGGGAGAAAACTACGAGGAACACCCACAGCAGAAGTTCATGAAAATTTTATTTACACGCTACCAAACGGTCCGAATTAATCTCTTGGCAAATTTATTTGAAAATGTGCCATAAAAATGCATGCAAAAAAAAAAAAGAAAAGAAAGAAAAGCCAGGCGAGCGGTGAGAGGGTGAGGGTTGAGCAAACAAGCTCTATACAATTTTCCCTCACTTGACGCTTTTTCCAATTTCCACCCAGCCTTCAAGGTGATCTCTTAGCAGATCCCACTCCAGTTTCTTCTGTGTGAGCTGCTTGATTTTCGATTTGTTTCTTAATTTCTGCGAATTTGTTCGCTGGCTCAACGATTTGGGCAAACACACACCCAGAAAAATAGAGGGAGTAAAGTCCCTGGAGCGTCCACCCAGTCGAACCATAAATACTTCCTACCCCTCTGTCAGCAACTGATTTCCCTCTGATTTATTTGCAAATGCGAAATTTGCTTTTTATGTTTTTATGTTTTTATTTACTTTATATTCGCACCACGAATTCGGTAAGCAGTCCGCACAAAAATCTCGAGGGGCGAATGTCGCCCCTGCCACGCCCACCCCATTGCCAACCGCCCCCTCAAACCCTCAACCCCTCGGAGGTGTGAACATGTTTTCTTTTCGACCCCCCACCCTCCAGAATCAGAATCCGAATCACCCACCTCCCCGCAGTTGGGTAATTTTTCTCTATTTTGTTCAGCACTTTCACTTGGCTTCACCGCATTTCGAGTTTTTTCCTAGCTGCCACCGTTTTCCCTCTTTTCCGGCTGCCTTCTCAGCGTTTTTTTGCTCTGTTCCCTTTCCTAGGGCTGCCATTTACTATACACACAATAATCATTGCAATTTTGATGCTCCAATAATTTGGAAATAAGTTGGCAGCGATGGAAGGGTTGTTGTTTACTTGGGAACCTCGAGCTGAAGCAGCTTGTAATTTTCGTCAGGGAAATTTGGGTCAAAGACACTTTATTTACTGGGGAACGCTTTAAAATTAGGTGCTTAAGGGTACAACTTAAGTAAACTTAAAGATATATTTAAATACGTTAGTCATTTCAAGGTAATTACTCAGTTTAAGCTCAAATACATCTTATTATTTGGCAAGTGCGGTAATTTTTAACATTAGGTAAAGACTATAAATAGTTTTAGACGGTTTATGAAATATAAAAATTTTGCTAAGATTTTTTATAAGCCCCTGTTCTACATTACTGTCTATCTGAGTCAGAACCAACACGTTCTGTAGAATCCTATAATAAATAAGTCAACGAATTGACTGCTCGTTTGGCTTCTTTTCACCCCAGTCGCCAGCACACCTAAACCAGTAACAAATCCCTCAGGAGCTCTTAGGCAACACCCACCAACAACTGGCAGCTTTTCCGGGACCATCCATACCCAGCTCACACCTAATGAATCAATTCACCTTTATCCACCACCGAGTTACTCCTCAAAGACCACCGCTCGCTTATCTGCCAGGCTCGAAATGAGTCATATGTGAGTTGGACCTGCCCACCGAGAGCGGAAATCACAGTTCCGTGGTAGAAGCACCCAAAATACCCGTAACATGCCCATATCTCCAACCCCGGGAATTAACCAAAAATCCCTCGCCAGGCCATGAATAAAAGCGACAAATGTCAGTTAACGCCTAACGCCTCGTCGCGATGTCTATATATAAATTTGCATTAGAGCCCGGCGAAGGGTCGCATTATATCGTTTCCTATCAGTTCGGTTCAGTTCGGTTTGTATCCCTCTAACCTCCTGGCGGCCTTCTTCATATGCATAAATTATCTGCAGAAAAGGAAGTGCGCAACGTTTTCATTGCTGTCAGAGAATCCGAAATGGCAGAGTGCGAGAACTTGTTTATATTTAAATTAGTAGGCAACGCAAACAAGGCTGCCAAGGACATCGGCCAAAAGGGTGATGGCACCATCAGCATCAGAGTCCTCGCACCACCATAACCACCATTATAAGCAGACCCCACTCCGCTGAAAGTCACCACCTCTAGAGAAAGGACCTTGAATTGTGACATCTGATTTGCTTTGGTTGGCGCGGTAATGAGCATTTTATGAAGATGCCACTGAACTGACAACTTAATTAAGTTGCTATTGTATGCATAGGCCTTGGTTGGGGGTGGACTTCGGATGTCCGGGAAAGGGGATTACCAAGGGGTGAGGGTGCTAAAGCCAGGGCTCTGTAGTCCCATTTCGAGAAACATAACCATAACCATTTCTTGGCAATCAGAGTTCATTGTGAACAAAGTGTCACAGCAAAATCAGAATAAACCGCTTCCAAACGCCCCAATATGATCGATCGAACCGAACCCAAGTCGAGCTGAAAATCAGACCGCTGACTGTGCAACAAATAACTGCAATTAATTTCAAGCGTTCCGCTTATTAATTAATAACTGGGCTGGCCAATGGTTCTACACTTTAATACATTTTTCAAGTTATTTAAAATGCAAATTTAATAAAGAGAAAATTACACAGGAATATTTTACCATGGGATATTATATGGTTTCTAGCAATAGTTAATCTATTTATAATATAAGGCTCAGTACATTTTTGAAATATATACTTTAAGTACAAATTGGCATGCCTTGTTTATCTTAGTGTAGGCGTTGGCATCGCAACTTTGGTCGATACTAAGACCAAACTTGTTCCCGGCTATCTTGAAGCTCAATAATCTAACCAGCCTCCTCCATTTGCCCCTGCTGACTAATTTGCGGTTGTTGCAACTCATTAGCGTGCAATTTTGGTGTGAAATTGATTGTTGGTCGCTGCAAGATTTTCAGTTAGTCGATCAATCAACAGGAAAACGAGTTTTCCGGCGGAGGTGAGCGCTTGATAAGTTGTTCGGCATGATTTAGATATGGCAACAGCCAGATTGCCTGACTTATGGATTGAGGAATTTATTTTGGGTATCAGCCTGAAGTGAGTGAGCAACTTATCTTCTAATTTCAAACTGGTTTTTCCTTTTTACCAGACTCTTCAAACTTTTCTGTTGGTAAGAACGTTACTAAAAATAGTTTATACTAAATGACATCTAAGTCATTTACAATAGTTTCTCTCATTTCCTGAGCCCTTCTCTCTGCAAACACCCCTTGCCGATTAAACATTGTCGTAACATTTTCATTGTCATACCCATTTCCCGTTGTGGTAACCCCAGCTTAATCCCAAACAGAAACCGCCTTCCAACAATGATTACCGGACTCATGGCCAGAGTCAAATATTTTAATAAAGTGCCCAAAAGCTGTCAGTGGCAAAAACTCAAATTACACTTCATTCCGCAGTAGATCCCCTCAGTTACCCAAAACTCAACTCAATGTTTTCCCATCTGCTGTTGTTGGGGGGGGGGGGGACTTTGTAAAATGCAAAGGACCCATTCCATGCCATTCTCAAAGGCATTGTTTGGTGCACGTTAGTCTCTGCTTGGAGTCGCCTGGTGGCATATTTATTTAAGCAATCAACAGACCGCTGCTGGAGCTCAACTCATGCCTCATTCCGCAAATCAAAAACACAGAACTAATTCCTTTGACAATGCCACACGCAGGAGCTGGGGAGTTTTGAGTGGGAAACTGGGTCCTAAAACTGAAAACCCCGACTGGGCCTTGGCTTAAATTCCCCCCTCTGCTCGCAGTCCGGACTGATGATGCTGTCAAAGATGCATTCAAGGATTAAATTAATGTCACTGCCACTGGACAATGGAACAGGATGAGGGGTCGGTTTTGGGGGGATGGCCATAGGAATAGGGTTCCGAAGAGCCTGCAGTGCCAACGCTTAATTGTTTGTAGGCAGCGCGGAGAACCTGCTACCGAAATGAAGTCATAAAGAACCTTTTAAATATGGAAATGTATTCCCAGGGCCAAGGGTCTTCATCTTCTCCATCTTCATCTTCATCTACATCTTGATTCTGGTCGGTTCTATTCTTTAAATCAAATCGCATTAACATTTCTATACAATTTTCTGGCCAGCTTCGTGACAAAGCAGTGGAAAAAAAAGAAGTATTCTCGTTGGAATATAAAGTGTTTTGTTGTTGGTCGGCCAGAAAGTGGCAGGGGCAAAGCGCATAAAAAGGATATTTGACACTTTTAAATGTGCGCTTATTGTGACTGCCTGCCGCCCTTCCTTTCCCTATTTTTTATATAGAAATATATTTCTCTTTTTTATTCCTTTTGTCTGTTGAACTATTTGCTGCTGGGCTGCCTTCAATTTTTGTTATATTTCTTGCGCTGCTTCCTTGTTTTTTATTGTTTGCTCTGTGTGTCTTGGGTCTTGACTGCCATCACGGCAGCAAGCAAAAGTCCCCGAGGTCCCCCTTTCCTCGCTGGTAAAATCAAATCTATTGTCATTTTGCCAGCTTCGTAGTAGTGTTTATCCATGCACTGAAGGAAAAAAGTTTAAAACTTCAATCATACAGCTGTCTTTAGAAAGTTAAAGTTACTTTTAAGTCTTACAACATTTTCTAAAATGTAATTTTCCATTAATAATGACCCTTGGTATTTATAGTTCTAATATTAAATCATTGCTTTATTATATGATCATAGAAAAAAGGTCAAACTGCAATATAATACATTACCTAAAATTTCTTTAAATTTCTTGTTACTTTTGTTAATCCAAAAAGTAATTGACTCTTATAAAAATATTTAATTGATGGAAAATAAGGACGACATATTATATTTTTTTAACGTGTGGCTCCTGAGGTCCTTCCATCGAAAGGGCCTGCTCTGCGCTTAGCACTTTGGCGGTGTCTCCATCCATCGCAACCTTCGTATCCTTGGGCTGTGTGGCATGGTTTAAAAGCCCCGAGCATTTGCTTTTATTGAGTTTTTATTGTTTTTTATACGCCCTGCCTCGAAATCGAATCCTGCCTGCCTGCTTGCTGCGGACTCGAGATGCGGTACGTCATTGCTGATAGTTTTATTATCAAGAATCAATGATCTATAAGTATTTTCTTGCCACGTTTCTCGTCGTTTCCGTTTCGTTTCTTGTTGGTTGCAAACTGTCAGCACGTACAGTGGAATCAAGAGTACAGGGTAGACCAACTATATGTACCAGTTTTTCGTAAATCCTTATATATTATTTGGAATTTAAAAAAATGATTTACTACACTGCAATGGAACACTTACTCATGGTGATGAAAATCAGGGTTAAGTGTTAGAAGTACACATTTTAAATCCTTACAATCTTTAAGTTATTTTAAAAAATTTAAGAGCTCTAGGGCTATCATGTCTCTAATTTAAAATATTACAGACATGACTTACAGTTAGCACACGTTCCCACTGTTGAGTTTATAATCGAAAAGAATTTACGTTGGTATTAGCGGGAAAATCCATTTCGAATAGATGAAAGTTGTAGGATGTTTTGGCCCCCTGCGAGACAGTTGGCAACATGCTCAGAACATCAAATGTATGTCAATAACACTGGCCAACACAATTCGCATTGCTGTCAGCACGACTAGCTACCTTGTCTACACATATTCCCCTTCCCAAGACATTCGGCAAATCGTATTTCAAAAATTCATTCTATTTCCCCGGAAGAGAATGGTAAAATAAAAGCAAAAAATGGCTGGATGGAATAAAGAAATATACACACAACGCAGTCGCAGCATGGAGCTCTAGAAAATTGAGAAATGGGAAGTATTTTCTGCAATCGCTCATTGAAATTATGACAAACGCATTTCTAAGCTGTCGCAATGATTGAATTTTCCGCCATCCACTGAATCCCTCTTTTCCGCATTCTATTCATTTCTCATCTATTGTGCGTTCGGAATTTTGCACCTTTTCATCAGCGCGCGACATTCATTCAGATTAAGAAGGGCTCAAAGCCGTACAATTCGATTTTCAGTACGGTTCGGTTTGGGGTAAAAATTAATTCTCACCTACAGTTGGCAATTGCATTTTCATTTGTGTCACCTTTGTCACCTTTGTCGACACCTTTTTCCCGTCTTTTGTTCGTCAATCAGTATGAGCGACAGCTACAAGCGCTTAGAAATCAATTAACCAAATCTCCTTAAGTCCAACAAAAGGCACCTGGTTTTCAGCAGTTCTTGGAATACGTTTTCCAGTATATCAAGGTGGTTTTAAATACATACAGAATGGAATGGAAGAGATCATATCGATTTGATTAGTATTTTCTTGAACATTAAATTGTCATTTTCTGATGATACTTACCTTTTGAAGAGGGATGGATTTTAAATACAGTATTTTGTATCATTTTATCCTATTGGCACTCTCCATCCATTACTGCATTTAATTGACTTTGACATTTGAGGGTTTTTTCGCTTCGCTTGAAGGCACCGAAATCAATTTTCATAAATATTGAGACAGGCGCATAATTGATGCCGGAAACCTCAAACAGTGCGAGAACTATTTTCGAGCTCTTTGCATAGTTTCGCAGTTGATTGATGGATGAAACCGAACCCGAAACCGAAATCGAGAAAACAAAATTGGAAAATGTATGTGTGGCTACCAAAGAAGCGCCACTGTCCAAGTGGTTATTTATTATCTATTGCAGAAGCATTTCCCCCATAAATTTCGACATTGCCCACTCCACTTGGCCGACAGATCTGCTTATCGGGAATGATTACTAATTGACTGATTTCCCCGCCCCTCGTCGTTTCGGCTAATATGGTTTGCCACTTTCCGGTTTCTTTTGTTTTATTAATGCCCCAACTAGGCGTCAGATCAAAATCTTCTGCCCACACTCAAATTGGATGCCAGGGGGAGGTAATCAAGTCGATCAATCATTTGATTGACGCCACACAGCACACAGCGTGAAGGATATATATGGTTGTATGCATGTGGCCGTCGGCTGGTGTGAGTGGGAAATCGGGAAAAGTGTGGAAAAGCGACGGCACAGCCTTCCACCTGTTTTCGATGTTTGGTTTTGTGTGGCGAAAAACAGGCAAAAAGTTGTTTGGTCAGCAAGCTGACGCTCGTTACAGTTGCGAAAAAGAAGGCATCGCTCATCTGCTAAAAAGCAGTCACTTTAACTCTCGCCCACCAATTGCAGTTTTCGATTTAACCCACCGCTCAGTGAAAAATAGTGCAGCCAAACATTTTCGAAACCTTTGCGGCTGACAGCTTTTGATGAGCTGCTGTTTTACGCTTTCGCAACTAATCATCAAACAAAACCCATTGACATGTAAACAACGTTTGATTAATTCTTTCATTTGTGGTTTCTTTTATTCTTTTTTGCCGGGTGGAGTAAATTATTGGCCAGAGTTTGGACACGCCATTTTGTTGTTAGCCTGTCGACATATTTTTTGCACTCCCTTCGCGGGGTAAGTTAGATCAGGTGGGTAAAAAATCAGATAAGGTCTTTACAAAAGGTAATATCAGCTACTTAAACAACAAAATATCGTTTCCCAATTTTTAACAAAAATCAGATATATTGATTAAAAATTTTCATTGGTGATAAATATAATAAATTGCTCTCTGGTCACACCATAAAACATCTTTCTAACGGTTACCCAAAAATAAATCAAAAAATTTTACAGTCTCTTAAAAATGTATATATATATGTATATATTTATATCTTAATAATAACTTTAGGAAATTCAATTTTAAGGAAAAAATACATTTTTTTATAAAAAGGGAACTACCTGTTATCACCCTTTCCTTACTTTTATCGATATGTTTTTAACACCATAGCATTCCAATCGAAATGTTAATTTTTGGTTCCAAATCCTTAAAAATTTTATGGTCCCTTAAAAACATCTGAATTATAAAATTATAGGCATTTATTTTTAAAGAAAAAATAAATAATTCTTAAAAGAAATATCCCTAAAATGACCATAAAGGAACTTTCCTTACTTCCCTCTCCCTTCCCTTGACCCCGTTCCATTCCAATTAAAAACTCAATTTTCTCCTTCTCGCAAAGCCAAGAAGAAGTAAAAATCTCTGAGTCACTTTTGGGTATCTTATAGTCGGTAGCGATAATTAAAGTCTTCCTTCTCCTTTGAGGCTTTTTGTTTGGTGCCAGTAACGACAACAAACCAGGCAGCAAACCAAACAAAGGCTTTTTTTTGGACTTACTTTTATTATTGAAAATCGCTGGCCAAACAAAAAGGAAGCAAAAAGACGGGGTAAGAAAAACAAAAACAAATGGCGGAGCCAAAAAATTCGCTGCTAATTGCTTTTAAAATGCAAAAGCTCAAAGGGAGGCGGACAGAGGGAGTTCGTCCTTACAAAGGACCAAACATTGACTTTGCCATTGGACCGACAGACTGACAGGCGAATAATAAAAACCGCAGCTGGCCGAACAGGCGGCACAGTGAGTGCAAAAAGTAAACGGTCCCCGTAATTGTTTATGGCAAGAGGCCCAAAAAACCAAAAGACCGGTGCTCCGGTTGTACCGCCGATGGATGTGTACCAGCAGGATACATACATAAATCAAGGATAATGGCCAGCGTCGTCGAGTCGTCGTCATCCGTGCGGTTTGAAATCCGTAATTCGATGCCGATGCTGCATTGGATTCAATTCGCTTCGATTCCCGGCTAGCCCAGCCGATCCGCTCGTTCATTTCTGCTTTATTAAAAATTGAAAACGCATTCAATTTATTCATTCGAGAGCAAGGTCGTCCCTGTACCTCCTCATCCAGCATCCCATTCAAATCGATTCAATGGCTTTGCCCCTCGGGGGGTGTGGATATATCTCGGATATATATGTGTATGTATATCGGGAAGGGGTGGGGTGTCCACCGCCGTGGACTTTTCCTAGGGATCCGGGATTAGGGCGTTGTCTGGCCTGACGTTTCGTGGCAGTTGTGTGAAATGCCGCCCCGCTCTGGGTTCCTTTTTTTTTCAACGGCACACCCCGAACCGCCTTGTCTTTAAATCAATGTTAAAGCAATTTGTCACGGCCGACGTTCCCGGTGACAATGAGACCAAGGAGCGTTGAGTGGTTGACAGGGCAAAGGGGTACCAGCACACTCTAAAAAAAACGGAGCCCTTTTGATTGAGGCATTTGGTCAAGGGATTCGCCCTCATGGAAAGCCAAGATGTGATTGACATTAATGAACTTGGTTCACAATTAAAAAGAAATGTAGTTCGTTGCTCTGTCAAATTAAAAATGTTGATTACATTGGTCTCTATTTGTTATATCAATGCAGTTATAAGCCCTCAAGAAAAGATTGGAATATTTTATACACCAAGTGATTAGATCATTATTATTCAGATGACGATTTTCAGAAGCCAAAGTTCCGATAATTTTTTCAAAATTACGATTTCCTTAATTTGAATTAAAAATGTATTCTTTATATCATAAGAATCTCTTTAAAGTCCTAATGGAATGTGACAGGAATAACATTTTTATTTCAACAAATTTCTGGAAAGGTATTTTTTGTGTGCCAAATTTTATTCCTGTCACATTCCCTTTGAACCAAAAAGAGGGCTTAATGCAAAAAGTGAAGGAAATTATAGAAAAACCAGCTGTAAAAAGATCTTGCAGAACTCTAAAATCATTTAAAATCACCGTTTAAAAATTCAATCCCTCTAACTAAGATCTTTATGGATATAATTCTGAATACAATTGTAATTTTAAGATTGGCAATTTTCAATCTTACTTTAAGGTCTACTATATATTCTATTCAATCTATCTATTCAGTAGCCTAGAATCTGTATCTTTTATATTTTTCCCGCAGTGCAACTTCAGCGGATGGCAGGGAACTTCCAGTGGGCTGCCATTACCTGTCAAGTGAGCTGAAAACAAATCGCAATGGGAATGTCAATAGGCCAGGACCAGTAGAGACGAGTCGAATCGAATCGAATCGCAATGCTCCCAATCGAGAATGCAAAGTGGCGGCAAAAAGGCCGACAACGTCGTCGGGTCAAGTCAATTGAGTTAGTGGTTGACGGATAAAATCAATTCGCATTGCTGAAATTCGAAAGTGAATTTGGCAAAGTTGAGTTTATGCATTTTGTGGACCGGGCTTACTTACCGCTCGTTCGATCGGGGCCTGCTCAATGGGGCTTAGTGCAACGCATTTAGTGCAACGCAACGCTCTCACCCAAAACTCGCCCCTCATGTGTAATGCGCATAATTGAGTTGGCTTTCGTCTAGTAGAAACATAACAACTCCATTAGAGTGCAGCGCAGGCGGCGCGGGGAAATACTACAGTAGTGTCCTGTACTCACAGATAATCCAATTAGAGCGGTCGGTAAACGAAAAGTTCAATTGAATAAAACTGTACAGACACAAAAGCCGTGCCATACAAAGCTAAACTGAACCACAGCTGGAAAATGCAAGAAAATTTGAGGTGGCTATCGGAAGCTATGGTTGGATGGATGGATGGATGCCACACATTTATCTGGTGAAAGCAGCAAACCATTCGATTGTATGACACCGGTTTAAATATCCTTTCAGATGTTTTTGACTCTTGAAGTCTTAAAAGGCCTAGATCTTAAACGTGTATGTTAAAAGATATGTATAATGTTGTGAATTAAAGATGCTTGCCGAATTTACAAAATTCTTTTAGTCTGTTAAGAAGGAATTAAACTTTGTATTTTTTGAATGGATGTTTTTATATTTAATTAAAAAAATTTTGTCTAGTAAAATTAATAGTTCTTTATAAATTCCTCCTATAAAAATGATCCATTTCATTTTCATGCTTGGTTTATATTCTGGGCAATTTTTTAGAAAACAACATTTGTATTTAAATTATTTAGAGACCTTTTAAATGTCACATTTACAAAGATATTGAATTAAAGACATATACATTTTAGCGGTCCTAATTATTAATATGTCCGTCCTTTAAAATAAAGAAAAACAATAGGTACTTGGAAAACAATTGTTTAGTATTTTTTTATACCCATTATATTTTTATTTTATTTTGAGACTTTTTAAATGTTATGTATACAAATACAAGGAACCAAAAATCATAGATCAACAAACAACAGAGGTTGTTAATTATTTAGAAAATAATACAAGTACGAAACATGTTACAACTGATAAACTACACAATGAATTTTCTTTAATCCACTGACAACAAAGTGAGAGTGTTCAGAGCCAGAGATGGGATTCGGGTTCAGGTTTTGGCGCGTGCAGGGGGGTCGAATCGAGTCGATAGCGATAATTATGTGGGCGTGTCGGTTGCCAAATAAAGCTATAGCCAAGGCTTCCCTGCTTCAAACGGGAAATGCCGCACGTGTCGTCCATGGTACACACACATATATCCTCCGTCGTATACCCTATGCCATACCCATGTACCATATACCAGGGCCCAACTTCATAACAACCTCCATTACCGGCGTGTGGGCGTACGACAATTGCTGATAATCGCGCCTGATCGGCGGCGGCCTTTTTGCAACACCCCCGCGGCACCTGCCACTTGCAACCCATCCCGGCTGCACTTCACTTAATTAAATTGCAACGCAGCAACGTTCGCCACGCGGATGTAAATGTGGATGTGCCGCATTCTGCTTGAAAGTCGCCGCACCATAATCGAATTATGCGGCAAGTCGGCACTGAAAAGAGAATTACGATGGCAAAAGGCGAACGACACAAAAAAAAAATGACAGAAAGTATAAGGAGTATAAAAAATATATAAGAAAGAAAGGCAGCGGCAGCAGAGGAAAAACATTATTAAAAGCTCATCAGCAATTGACATGCTGGGGAGTTGACGAGGCAAGCGGAAAGGTTAGACAGCCGCGACCCGCAATTAAACGGAAGCAGCAACTTAAAAATGACTTCATTAACTAACCTTTTAAGAGAACAATAAGTGGGCCCATCCCCTGCCATCATCTCCATTGGGAGGAAGTAATGAAGCAGTGCGAATATGGAAATCCAGCTTAACAAGGTTAACTTGGGTTCAGATCAATAATCAACCTCGATTGTAATGTAAATCCTTTTTTAATCAAGCGCGTGGAGAAAGAAAATTGCATTAGTTAAGACAGGACAAGTTGGTTTACAGTGAAGTGGATGGAATATTGAAAGCATGAATGTAAACAAGAATCAGCCAATATGTGAGAATATTGCGGTTGAAACAACCTTTACAGTGACTAGCAAACGATTTTATAAGTTCACATTTATACAACAAATATTCATCTTGTACTAAAAATTGTTAAACAATTTTCTTCGTTTTACCAATTTATTCTGGGATTCATGTTTATTTTTCATCTATTTTCCCTCTTCTACCTTCAATATCTCAGAAAATACTGCTTGCATGTAAATTCAAATGTCGCCATCCCATTTATTGTCCAGATATATCATCCACTTGCACTTCCATCGCCATTCCCAGCCAAATCGCCCTCATATCGCTCACATCGAGATCCCTGAGAAGTACTCAGCAAATGTTCAAATAACGTGTGCACATTGCCATGCCCATTATCGGCGACATCAGGACCCGAGTGCAACACTCTGAGGTTCTCCGGTCTCCGGACTCAAGACTCAGCACTCCTGCATCTGTGATGCAATCCACGTGCAAGTTTTTCAAGCTTGTTGTTTGTTTTTTGTGTGCGAGCATCTCATATTGAATGCGACAGGAAAATTATGTCCACACATTAAATTGACGCTGGTCGTTTTTGGGGCGACGAAGCACCCAAGAAGAAGGGCAGATATTCTGAAATTACAGGGCAATTCGACTGTAAGATACCTAGATTTTAAATAATAGCATTATCCGATGTATATAAAAAGTTAGAACAAGTACAAGTTTTAACCATCAACATTTAAGTTAATTTAAGGAAGAATATTCCAAATACTTTTAAAAAAGACATACACATATTAGAAATATTTCGATTATTTTGCATTGAGAAAATCTTAAGAACCACAAGTAATATTCTAAGTATTATTTTTTTAAGTTTTGGAATGTCTCATTACTATAAATATTATCTTAGATGGATTTTTGTTAAACTAGAAGTTAAAGTAAACTCAATAAAGAATATGAACCTCACTTAACTTGAGTTTTTAATTGGAAATGGAATTCTTCTTGATGTATCAAAACATTATAATCTTTTGAAATTCATGGAGACACTAACTACTTCATAACAACTAGTCTGATATACCCGTAGACTCTAAAGGCAAAACAAGGGGCATTTGAAGCAGAATGGAGTGTGGAACTACGAGTACTAGTACAGACACTCAGTCACTCGATGTGGCAGGGAGCGAATTCGAACGAGGGGCCTCCACATCTTGCAGCCCGGGCGCTTGTCAACTTAATTTATGCTCAATTCCGAAAGCAGGCAAACAGCCATCCCAGCCATCCTGCACACCTCCTTTCCTCCGATGTTCACTGCATTTGGCAAAGGCCATCGATCGACTCGAATCGGATCGGATCGGTTCGGTTTTGGTCTGGTCTGGCTGGCAGATCCAAGATCGGAGATCTCGGATCGTCATCTCATTGCTGTGGCAACTTGCGGCGACATTTTTCATGTCTTCATGTGATCGAAGGCATAAATTATCGCAGATCGCTCCGCGTTGTTTGTCTTCTTATGGCCTCCAGTCTGCGATTCTCCCTGCCGCAAGAGGCATTCAATCTTTGTGTCAACAGAAATTATTTTTAACAGCAACTACAACCAGAAGACGCGGGCAAACTCGAAGCAACGGAGAAACGAGTCTCCAGATTAATTGGACCTGATTACAAATGTTTTGTATGGCAAACTAGCTGCAACTGCCACTGCAAGTTGCCCACTTGGATGGGGGGTATTTAAGCATTGTAAAATAAACATTTGGATCCATTAAGGCTAAAATGTGATAATGGTTAATGGTTGGCATTGCAAGATATTCCCATTTTGTAGGGTGAATTTGCAATGCTAAAGTTTCGATCCGAAAGGTCCATATATGTATGTAAGTCCTTGGCAGCCTCCAATGTTGAGTGATGAGAACGTGATCTGAATGAGATATGTGAGGATGGCACCTGCAGAATGAAGGAATGAACGATTTCTTCTGGATCTTTTGATGATAAAGTGGAAATGTCGGTTTATGAATTCTTTGCAATCTTTCGGCTATCTTATTTTGATTGTGTTGATTGAATTATTTTTGGAATTTATGAAAAATTTCTGGGATTTCATTTTATCTTATTTTGAGGAAGTGATCGATTAAATATTTAAGCCGTCTGATTCATCTTATTTGATTTATTAAATAAATGAGATGTAAGGTTAACCCACTTTATTAATGACTTAATACCTACTATTTTTTCTAATAATAAAAGCTTGTTTGTAAAATGTTCCTCCTTACCAAACTTCATGAGTAATCCTCTTTAAAGGATTCCCTTAATTCTATAACTCCCGATTAATCTTCGCTTTAGCCAAAATTTTCGTTAAGCTTCAGAAAGCCCTCCTACCCAATTTTCATTCTTAATGGGGATATTTGTGGCTTCCTCTAGGAGATCAAAATTCCGACGTCTGCCGCGAAACTTTGCTCCGGGCTTCGAACTCGGGGAAATCCCAACCCAGGCCACTCCCAAAACTTCGCAGGGCGGGGAGAAATACCTTAATAGTTTATTAATGATTTTGCTGCTGTTGCCGTCGAGGGCTTTTGTTGCTCTAGGTGGAAGTTTATTATAAGCGGCTCGAGTAAAGTGGAGTGCAGCGAGGAGGGATTTATCTGCAAGTATCAAACCAGCCAACACTTTCTTTTCACGTTTTTAAACCAATTATAAAAGTATTCGGTGCAAGAAGTTGCAAATGGGGCGGTTAAGGGGGATTGGTTGGCTGGTTGGTTGGTTGGATGGTTGGGGCCAGAGTCTATGAAGCCATCATGTGGAAAAACACTTAATTACTTTAGAAGAGCTGCTATGTTGGCACAAAAGTGTAAAGTGCTTGGCCACGCCCCTTCCGATGCCCCTGCTAGTTCATAAACAGTTAACTAACTAAGGCAAACTGGTAACTCTGGTCGGGGCTGTCGGGAGCCGAAGCCATCAAAGGTTGCCCCTCGGATCCCGCCCCTTGGATCCTTAGTTCCTAGTACCAGCCTGACGTGTATTCGTATTTAAATTAGATTTGCCTGAAATCGTGCGTGATTGTCAGCGTTCCAAGGGGTTCGAGGGGAGTTCGCTGAGTTCGGAGTGGTAAGGAGTATGGTAGTATGGTGTAGGTAGAATACCTGAGCAAACACCATTACCTATTGCCAAGGAGTATTTCTGGGTGGGTGTGCGTGTGTGTGCCACTTGAGAAACTTGCAAATTGGATTTCGGTTTTTTCGCCCCACCCGACGCCCCTAAAAGTCGGCGCCAACTTTGAGTGTTAAAGTTCGTATTTTCCACGGCCCACGTGGGTGCCTCATAAGTGGCAAAAGGCCTTGAGCAGTGCTTTTTCACGTTCTTCCCAACTCTCGAGTCCAGTCTCCCGTTCCCTGAATTTAAATCATTTCTTTCGTTTGGCCCTGCTCTCGGCTGGTTTCTGGGTCAATTAAAGTGAAGCATTTGCTCTTGATCAATTAAATAAAGTCCAGTGACAGGCCGTTGTCTGAAGAGGCCCTCGCGAAGAGAACGC
The DNA here is from genome assembly GCF_043229965.1 of Drosophila suzukii. Taxonomy (NCBI): domain Eukaryota; kingdom Metazoa; phylum Arthropoda; class Insecta; order Diptera; family Drosophilidae; genus Drosophila; species Drosophila suzukii. The sequence continues at coordinate 14,756,833 of NC_092080.1, read as the reverse complement.
AGCATTGTTAATTTAATTCCCATTCCGAATTTGGCCCTAGATTTGGGGTATATTGTTTTAGTGTGGAATATTATTACTATCGGGTGTATTTTGTATGATATCTATATATAAGCATATATATAAAGTTAATTGTAATTGCCATTCCGAATTTTTCCTTAGGTCCGAGGTATGTGTTTTTAATTGGAATATCATTACCTCAAAAGGTACTTATGATATGCTATTTTATAGGAACTTAAATCTCTGAGTTGTACTTTTGTATATTGTTAATAATTTAAAAGTTAGAAAGAGGCGTTGGTACATCTAATAGTAGGTATGCTTTAGTCGTAAAACTTAATAAAACTTTCCTATATTTGTTCCTTCTTTTTGTTTATTTTATTTAAAGTTCTGTGTTGGAAAGGAAATGAATCATTTATGGGTCTTGAATGCTTGAAATGAATTGAGTATTTGTCTTAATCAGCGTTTGAGTGGTGGGAACTTCACTCCCCCTTCAAGAAAAAAAGTTCCAAATTCACCAGCCATTACAATATCACGTAAAGAAATACCCCCACTGCGTTAGATCCCAAAGCGGAAGTATAAATAATGAAATGAAATGGCTGACAATTAAAGCCGTTTTAACGCGCATTTGTAGCCCGAACACCGCAGGACATTTATCCCAGCCAAGGACAAGGATCCGGGGCAGAGCAGACCAAGTCCCTGCATAACATAGATAATAAATGAGCCTTGAGGGGCTGGGGGGCGGCGGCGGCGGCTAAACTGTTTTGACTTTGTTAATAAATTGAAAAATTATGATAATGCCAACGAGACCAGGACAACTGTGTGGGCACATTAAATTAAACAAAAGCAGCTCCTGGAGGACTCGGACTTGCAGACTCGTGCAATGCGCAACGCAACATTAAGCAGGCGACGCGTCGCTCCAGGACATTCAGGACATTAAGGCCACCGAGGCAATGATGCAACACATTCCGCCGACCGTTGAGGACTCCAAGACGCCGCAAATGCGCAATTACAATCTCCCCGTGTCCTGTGCCCTGAGTCCCGTGTCCTGAGACCCCAGCCCCCTCTTCGGATAGGGTTCTTATATATAGATACATATATACATTCGCATCCGTGTGCGAGGACGAGTGCGTGTGCATATCCTGCAGCCGTTGCCGGTGGCACTGCAATAAAGTGTCACTATAAATAAATAATAACGCCCTCAAAGAGAGGCCAACAGAGATCTGGCAAGCACCCTCCTTTGAAATATTGCAACTATTTGATACCTTGTTGTAATACCATAACGTGTATTTAATAATAATATTCGAAAAATATTTAGACCCTTAAAAAAAGTTTGATAAAATTAAGCAGAAATAATTTTTTCTAAGCACCTAATTAATCAATATTGCATGTCATGATAGGATATTTAATGTTTTGAGTTAATATTTATAGGTAATATTTTCAAAATATATAGATCAGAAAGAAGAAGGAAATTTAATTTACGAATAAGAATTTATATCCAAGAATTTTAAATAGTCATTTTTTCTCATTTAAAAAAACATTGTCAAATATAATTAATAATTTAAATTTTCAAAAAATGTTTCAAAGTTGGTTTTAATGATTTCATGTCTGACATTACATTTTCATTATTTTTTAAGAGGTAGGGACATATGTTTTCATCTTTATTTTAATGAAGATTATATGATGAGAAAGTGTTTCGATCGAAGATCATAGGGCCTTTAATTTTTCAAGTCTTGCATTCCTTAATAATTTATTTTAAAACAAATTTACATATAAAATATAATTCGGAAACAGCGGAATCATCTGTAGAATCAGGCATACCCCAAAACTATAACGAGTGCGCGGTACGAAACTGTCTCCCAGCGCACGCTCGTGCGGCAGGGCGCCCGCTGTGCGAAAATATTGAAAAATTGTAATTGTATCTATAAGATACAATTACAGAACGGAGCCTGACACGTGACCGTCGCATCGCGTCGGCGGATCGAGTGCGAAAAGTCACCAGCGGCGACGTCCTTCGACGGCACTTAATGGACCAGAGTTCCGAAAAGCAAACAAAAGTAACGCTTGATTGCGGGCGGATCGGTGAAAAGGGCAAATGGGCAGCGCGAACTGGAAACTGGGGGATTCGCTGGCGAAAAGGGCAATGCGTAAGCCCTTGGCGAATGCAAACAAACACATTCGAGGGCAAGGGGGAAAAGTGAAGGGGAATGAGGAAAGGGAAACTGGACAGGAAGACCGGAAGCGACTAACGTGCCACTGCAGATGAGAGATGCGATGTGATGAGTCGGCGGACGAGATGAAATGGGCTGCCATTGGACTGGGTTAAACACGCTCGAGGGCAGGACAACGAACGGCTCCTGCTAAATGCGAAATGTTCCGAGCCAGCGAAAGTGTGAAGCTGAAAGCAGATGTCAGTGGCAAGCACTGGGGAAAATTACAAAAAGGGTTTCGGGGCAGAACAGCAGCGTGCGCCTGGGTTTCACGGGGTTTCCCTTTAAAACTAGTGGTAATTTGGTGAAAAAATGCAAGTTTAAAATGCCAGTTTATTGCAGTTCAGAACAGTTAATGCTGGTTTATAAAAAATATTTCACTAGTTGTTGCTTCTATAACTTTACAGACCGAAAACCATTTATAATATTACCTTTAAATTGTAAAACATAAAAGGTAAAATAAGATATACCATATTATGTATACGGTATTCACAAAGGTGTCTTAAAAAAATTATAAACTTAAAACACTTTTACTAATAAATTCTTTATCCCATATATAGTAGATATGCTATTATTAAAACACATTCCTTACCTTTTTTTTCTATATGAATCATAAATCACTGACAATCAGAAGGCTTCACATTTCCAAACATAATCGTCTTAAATCTCAAAAAAAGTAATCATAATCTTCAACCCTGCGCCACAAAAAAACTCAAACTTAAAGTTGCAACCTCCCCTCGACACCACCGCCACTATTAGTTACCCCATTAGCAAATCTCATTATACAAAACGTTTGATTTATCATTGCAATCTATGAATGTGAGAAACGCACACAAAGCGTTTCCTGCTGTCTGTAAAGGCGGATCTGAAGGACTCTCGAGGAGGGACGCGTGTCCTTCACATGGAAGGCTCAAAGCCAGGCGCATAAGCAAAGGCGCAGGATCAACTTAAGTACAGGCCACAAGGACACACGAGAGACGCGTGTCCCTGGGCCAAAGTCGCATAAAGTATATATAATCTCTTATTACAAGTACGACAAAAGCGACCCGGCTGTGCCATATGCTGCCACGAAACCCCCTCCCCCCACCCACTGCCCCAACCCTCTTTATTCCGAACCATCCGCAATCCTGGTCTCCCATTCACTGCAGGCAGTCCGAATCTCTGGGCCCGAATTTATTGCCCCTGCAGTGCAATGCGAACTGGCAACTGGGAGTGCAACAAGCGGTGCGGCTCGGAAAAGTATTTATAACTAAGGCATAATGAACTCATATTTTATAACCGCGTTTATTAACCCATTGATAACCGGACGGACCAAAGAATTTATGCGTCTGTCCCTGGGCCAACCCATTTAAGGGGGTTGATAGATGGCACAGAAGGCGAGCTGCGACTTATCGGGGCAGTCCTAAGCAGGCGGGTCTTGTGACAAATAAATGTCATATTAATGTCACAAAACCCACAAGCAGAATTGATTCGCTGCGGTGCTTGGACCCCAGCATATATATATTCAAATCCCAGCGATGCCCAACTCAAGAAATGGGTCGGCAAACTTCGTTCAGAGGTGGAAACGTGAGGCATGTTTAAGGTTTGTTGGCTTAAAAAGCACACAGACCTTTTTTTATTAAAGTAAAATGTTTTTATATGTTAAAAAAGTTTTCAATTAAAAGAAAACTTAAGTTCATAACATTAAATAAATATAACAAAGTGTATAAACTTAGAAATACTATACAAAAAAATATAGTCATAGAAATGCAACTATTATTACAAAAATTCGAAACTATTAAGATAAGTACAATAATAGTTTAATATATTAAATGAGTACTATCCAAAGGATTAAAGTACAACTTTAAAGCCATTATTATTAATTATTTACTGAACTATTATGTGTAAATGGTTTTAAGATAATACCACAAATCCAAGTTTTTTTATAGGATTCTTTGATATATAAATGAAACTGTAAGGAATAGATTTCTTATAATATAGTCTTGAATTTATACTTCAATTTTAATACTCGGTATACTTTTAATAAAACCGGTATTAGATCTTAACCTTCTGTTTTTCTTTTGGTGTACTATACATATTCCATTTATAAATCAGCATCATAAAATGGCTTAAAATACTATCATAATCATACTATCATATCATAATTATGTTCTTATTTAAAGCTTTAATCGTGTCACGCTCTCATCTCCAAAAACCACCAGTACGTGTTTATCCTGCTTCAAAAATTTCATGCATGCCTCGAATGGCAGGCGTTTTATTTCGAGAATATCTGCGATAAGCATCCATTATGGCTTTGGGATAGCCATGAAAGGATGTCTTGTGTTCACTTGTTTTGCTGGGACTCGGGACTACTGGATTAAGGAAACTACTGGCTATCGCAAAACAAATTGTTCGCAGATATTATAAAAGAAATTAGGGGATAATACGAGTATAGAACAGGAAATTGGAAACGTCTTCATTCAGCCATCGATGACTCGCATTACCCATTGTTTCTTTTTGTGCATTTTGTATTATGCCAATTGTTTCAGGTGCTACTTGTGTGGCTTCGTGGGACGGCTTCTTCAGTTCGTGTTACCCAATTTCTCAATAACCGAAACAAGGGAAAACCGAGACCTATTGACCGCCTGCCAATTTCACGTTAATAATACCCGTAAAACGAGCCAATCCCCTAATGAAGCCGTCTGGTCCCAACCCACCTGCTCTTTAGCCGCTTCTAACTGTGATTCTGCAAAATAGGAGAGAATAACTAAGCCGTGACCGGGATGACCAGATAGAACCGTATTGTTTCTGGATGAACGCGTGTGGTCGAACCGAAACGTCGGCCCTCAGACAAAAGAAAAGCAAACAGGGCAACAGACAATAAATAAACAATAGATCTGTTTAAGGATTGCTACCTCATGTTCCTCGCTACCCGTACTACCCCTACTACCACCACAAGACCCTCTGACTTTTCTTTGCCCAGGACATGCGTTTTAAATTTGTCGCCTGCATAAATTTTCCATCCGCCTTCGATTATTCTTTCGCATCCATTGTTGTCCTTTCTTGAGTGCGTGTTTGGCCTAACAAATTTCTAGCTAATGCCTATTTCCTTTCCCTGGGCTCGGTCTTATCCTATCCAATATCCAATATTGTGTAAACAAATGATGGCTGTAGGTGTCACCTTACAGTTTCCTCTGTCATACCATCCTTTTTCCCTCTAGCCAGTGTGTGTGTCTCATTGATCATGTCTCAGTGGCAGCAGCCTGTTGGATTCGGTTCCGCCCATATCTTTTCGTATCCTGTTTATTGAATATTTGTAGGGATAAACACATTTTATGCCCATTTTAAATTCAATTAATTTAAATATTACCTTTATAAGGTTTTTTTTTTATAAATTAAAATTTGTATCTAAAATTAAAATTGAAAATTGCATTATCTTATGTTACTCATATTAAATTTGCTGGTCTAAAGGTCTTTAAAAATTTTAAAAACTCTACATCAATTATACTTTATATTTACTTTAAATAAATCACCTACGATTAGACTAAATGTTATTGTTTTTAGTAAAACACATTTTAAAATTTCATTTTAAAAACCTATGATGCATATATAAACGGTGTAAAGGGTACTTAATATTCCATACCTTCTGTGCACTTTGAAATTTCCAACTTATTTGAGTCAGTTGACAGTTGCCAGCAGCTGTTCATGACCATTATCATTTTGTGTTTATCTGTCTCCGAATGCGGGCGAACCTATTGACACAATTGTTTTTGCCCAGAAGAGACCAGGGGTTGGACCTTCTTCCTTGGGATACTTGACAGTCGTACAATTTGCGCCATTGTCTCTCCCTGGGCTATTTTTAATTATTTGTATTATGTTTCAGTTGTTTACGTTGATGCATTTCGAGTGTAGCTATAACCTCAACCTCTCTCCATTTCCCCATAAATTTCTCCTCTTTAATGGCATAAGAAATTAATGTTCTGCTCGTTGAGGATAGATAGATGGTTAGTGTGCGGCAGCTTTTTCAATATTTGCGCCTGGTTTGGGTTTGGTTTCACTGACATGGTGGTCTGTCACAGATATAGGGGACATAATGCGGTTACCGTGTTAGGTCAGTTGGGTCAAGCACTTTTCCGAATGACTTTCACTACGATTCCAGCTGCCTGAATCTGAAACCTTAAATTTCAATTATCCAAACTCCCCCCGAATCATCATCCATCATTATCCACGGGCGTCTGGGAGGCTTAATATCAAGTTAATACCTTCAAAATGACCAAGAGCCATGGGAAGGTATTACGCTTTATTGCCAGATAATTTCATTATTTAGCCAAAACATAATCAAATGTGCCCATATCCATATCCATCACCGCATCTACCCCTGCACACACACACACACAATTAATTTCATAAGCCTGTAAAAACGTGCCAAGGCAAAGGCGAAAAAATCACACACAAAAAAAGTATATACCTAGCGGATCTGATAAACCGGGAGGTGCTAAAAAGGCAGAGGGTTGGGTTTTACTGAGGACCGAAAAACCGAAGAGAAATTATACATAATCCCGTCGTGCAATCAGCGTGTAAATTATAAGGGACGAAGTCTGTGCCAAAGGACCGCAAAACTTGCTAGCGGTTCTGAAAATAAAGTAATGCGAAATAATCCTTGGTCTGTTATCACACACACACCCGTGCACAGAGAGAAAATCCTGGCCCAGCACGACATTCGCCGTGTGCCACACAAAAGCCTAATATCACCGTTTCCACAGGCTTCGGGGGGAAAACTGGAAAATGCAAAGTGGAAAGCGGAAAGCGCAGCCCACGATATGGAGACAGGATATTTACACAACGTACAATATTTGCTTGCCGTATGTGGGCGCCTCCTTTAATCTGATGTGTGTAATTCGACCAAGGCAATAGATATAGCACAGTACAGTTCGTAATCGTAAGGAGAGAAAATGTTACAAAAAAAAGACATAGTTATTCCTAAGGGCACAAACCTTTTACAGTAATCTAATAATACTAGTTTCGGATCTATACTATAAATTCTATACTATTATCATACAATGATACAACCTATTATATTTTTCATTTCGGTCGTTTGTCTATCTTATCCTATTATTCATAACTCTTGTAAAAGATTTAAATGATACATCGCCATTGAACAATTTTATCATGTATCCATAAATTTAACTGTACATTTTTGAAACGCACTGTAAGCCCGTACACATTGAATACATTGTGTCCTCCCATCCAAAGGGGATGATATATGGGATATACGATCCGATGTGGGCGGAGTTCGATAACAGGCAAAGATATTTATTGAGTACCAAGTTTAATTGGTGGTTAGAAACGGTTTATCTTCAATAAAATGCCGTAACCGATATCTACCGAATTAAATTGATTTAAATGGAAGAGATCCTTCTTGTGATAAGCAAATCGATTGCCATTGATTGAGGCCAAGTTTCAATTGGGGATTAGGAAAGCTTACGTTGAAGATGAAACAATTAAAAAGATAGGGTTGAATTTCGTTCACCAACGATCAACGGTACGACTCGTGGTTACATTTAATAAAAAATTTAAATACATCTTTTTAAATACTTTATTTAATACCCTCCAAACCGGAAGTTAACAAGGAGTTCTCAGTATGGATTTCTTCAAAGGATCCCCTCATTATCCGGTTAAGTGTAGAGTTTGATAGGCGTCGAATGGAGGAGGTCTGCTCTTTCACTTGGCCCGCTCAAATTGTAAGCCCTCTTTCATATTCCCTTTTTATTTTTTGCCTGCAACAAAATCAGTTTATAATGGTTTTAATGAAAATTTTTATCTTTTGTTCAGCAAACACACACACACAAACTGAAGGCTGGCGAGGCGATGAAAAGCCGCATTGTCATCAATTTTGCCTTTGAAAGGAAAAACACAGTGGAGTGGATGGAAAGAGATGGCTGACAAGGCAATCTCCTTTGGCAGGGCGGCTTTGGCACCCGTTTTTATGGCTCTATAGTTTATGTTATGAACCAATTTTTTAATTTATGCACAATTTTGCTCAGTCGTAAATGTTTAGGATACGGTGTTTGTGTGTGTGCGACCAACAAGTAGGTCATTGTCACTAAATAGTTGCGGCAGCACAGGCAATTGCCCAAGGGTAGAACCTCTAAAAAATAAACCCATCCGGCCCTTTAAATCCGATTATGTGCTCATGCAACAATTTGGTGACCCTGCTGCTGTGGACCAAAAATGGATTAACGCTTCAATGGAAATTCATTTTCGGAGAGGGGAACAAAAAGTGAGCCATATACCGAATCCTTTTCCAATCAATTGTTCACAATGGCCCCTGGCAAAGTTTCGTGTTACTGGGCTGTCTGAAATTTGAGCTCGAGTAATTCTTCAAAACATCCCAAGATACAAGATTCGAGATACCAGATACCAGATACGAACTTCAGGGCCCCCGAATTCTCTTCGTATTTATTCGAGCTCGCAAAATCTGTTCATAATTCGTGGAAGTAACATGTTAATTGAGTTATCTGAATGCACACACACCTCACAATGGACCTCTAAAAATTAATCTTTCATTCGAGTGTCGTTTTCCGCACTCGTTTGTATTGAATTACATGGGATGTGACAGCTGTGTGTTTTATCGCCACTGATTGATTTATTGGATCTCAGTTCTCCTCTTACGGCTGCAAAAGGTTAAACGGAGTATTCCTCTGCCGTGACCCAAAACATATTTTTTATTAAGATACAAAAATATATACTTGGCGTACCATGACCATTCAGTCGAAGAGCATGAATATATTTGCCCACACACAAATAGCTTTCAGAGCCGAGAAGTCAAGCGTATCGGGCAACCGACTACCCATTGTACTCCTTACCAATCTATCTGCTTATCCATCTATGCAAAAGAAATAACTCGTGTACCGCAGCATTTTATTGATAAACTTCTGCCCACACTCCTCGGGAAACTCCTCTATCCCCCACAGAAAAAAAGGCACACTTCACTGGGCACAAACCAGCTCCATTCGGAACATGACGGCCAGACTAGGACTTCCAACTTTTTCATCATTGCATTGGCCAGACCAGGAAATGCCACCTCCAGTCCCCAGCCCCAAGATAAAATGAAAAAATAAAATAATATATAAATCTGGTAGAGCAATGCGTTGTGGAAGTTTAAATTGGCAACGTAAGCCACCGTTTATGAAATCAATATCAATCTTTTAATAAAATAATTAAATTGTGAGGCAGTGTGCTAAATTATATACATTTACAGATTAAAAGAAAAGTGATTTATAAACCTAAATACTTTCTAAAAAATTCCTAAGTCATTTATCTCCCATAAAGATTCTCTATCCCAACTCTTAGGAGTATTTCGAATACTTTTTCCCCTTAAATATTCTACTGATAGTATAGAATAAAATTGAAATGAGGAGTAAATTTAAAAAACACACAAAACGGTTAGCTTCATTTTATATTTCCGAGATGCCCCGTAAATTTCTGCAATAAGTGCCGAGCTCAAAGTTTATGGCTGTGGGTCGAGGAGCAGCTGGAGGAGAGCCAAAAACGGAAGACACCTTTTTGGAAATTGATTCGGACGTGAGCCAAAAAACTGCAACAACCATATAAATACCATGGGGAAGTGTTTCGGGGCGAAAAGACCAGGGGGCATAAATGATTAACTGCTCAACTGCAAGCTGGGTGAGAACGAGTAATGCGAATAATGTTGTCGCAGTCGGGTAGCTGGAAAAGAAAAATGAATTTAAATCAATAAAATAAAATATACACATACCATTACCAACCCCGTTGAATGTGTCTCAAGGAGTTTCGATTCAATACCCCCCTTCTTTGCACATAGCTGGGAAAAACTAATGAGAAGTGCCTACACGTTTATGGCCAAAAGCCAGAGGCAACTGGCAGGTGGAAGTTGCCTCGCCGGTACGTGAGCCAGTTCGTTCTCCTCGGCACCGAAGGAGTGTTTAATTTATGCGCCGCATATGTCGCCATACGACAGACTTACCAGGTATTCCGTATACCATATACCATATACCATACTTGTGTGTGCAGAGAAGAACTCGCCGCTCGCTCCTCCATTTCTGGGCACGTAGTCTGGACCAAAGTCGGGCAACTCGTACCCCAAAACTAGACCAGAGCAACAGCAAACAAACATACACTGGCCCGGGCCAAAAAATTTAATTAAATTGCCCGTTGCGACCGACACCATTACAAGTATTATTGTTTGCTATTGGAGCTTCCTGGCCACGGTTTCTCCTCTTGGCTATCTGAATCTAGTTTGCTAAGTTGCCATAAACAAGTTGCCAGAATTAAATGCAAGCCTGGCCATTTGGCTCAGATTACTGGGGTGGCGAAAAAGTTAAGCCTTTAATTCATTATGATTAAAAAATGTAGCTTATAAATAAATAATAAACTTTAAATGAAATAAAACATATATTTAAGGTCTTATGACACTTGCTTAAGTTTTGATAAATTTAATGGATTTATTCCCACCACTAAACAATTTATGATAAAGACAAATGCCTTGACTTTTTAAAAATATTTTAGGTAGCAAGTTGAGAGTTAATCAAGTTTTTTAATATATGATAATAAATAGAGGCCTAACCTAATTTACAAAAATATGAAACTCATATGCATTACAAAATTAGAGCTAATTTGGGGTAATTGCTAAATACTCGTATATGAGATAATACATTACTTCAGTTTTAAAAAATCATACATTCCAGTAAGAAACATTTCAAGACTTTTTTAAAGATCTAAAGGGAGAAACAAGTGTTTATATAAATGTAGAATATTGTGCACTTAAAGAAGAGTTAACATTAACCTTTATAAAATCAGTAGCTATACGAAAATTAATTACGAAACCCTAAAGACAAAATCATATCATCCCTTTACGACTTTGCTTCCCTCTAAACCTTCAATCGAATGAGATTACGAAAAATTATTCAACTTTACCTTACGGATTTGCACAATTTAAAAAGCCAAACATCAGTTGCTATTCGTTCCACAGCCAAAAGGAAGAGTAGGAAAATTTAATCCGGTTTATACTCCGCAAGCAGACTGTACGACACAACATTTATGGTCTGGATGGTCTGGGGCAGCAATCGAAGATGGGGCAGAAGCCTCATTAATCTCCGACCACATTCAATAATCATGCAGAGTACGGGAAATGGAAATGAAGCTGGGGAACTGAGGAAGCCAGAGATACGGATACCGATACTGGTCCGAGAATCCCAGTCATGCATGGCACTTAACCCCTTGCTGCCCCATGGCCAGCTAGCAGAAGGCCCAAAAAGTGCGGGAGAAGGAGAGGGGTGCCTTAAATTATGCCAATGATTTGTTGCATAAAACCAAGTGGCAAGTGGCAATATGGCAGCAAGTGGATGCCCCAAAAACGGAACCCCCAGCCGGCAAATTGTGCAACTGCAGTCAGCCAAAAGCCAAAGCCAGAGATGAAGCTGAATCTTTGGCCAAAAATCCAGAGTCAGAGTCATAGCCATAGCCAAGTCAAGTAGAGTTAGGCCCCAACTCCTGTCCCTTTTTTGGGCTGTGCTGATTTTGGCAGCAAGTGGCATTGCCACATTTGTCGGTTGAATGAAGCTACACACCCATTGCCACCACCCACTGCCTGCTGCCTGCTGCCCATCGTCCTTGTTTCGAGTCTGCATAATTTTTATTCGAAGCCTTGGCAACGTTTCTGTTCCATTTCGAGTTCGGCCATCTGCCGGCCATCCTCCTCGGGGCTCTCAAGTTCGGTTCCAGCTTCCAGTTCCGGCCATCCCATCCTGACATTGCATCGAAATCTCTATCCCATTCCCATTCCCAACCCCATTTCGGCCTTTCAGGCAACAGCATCGAATCGGTAATGGCCAAAAGGCAGCCGCATTGCATTGACAATGGCAAATGATTAAGTTGCTTATTCGACAAATTGATGTAGCGCTCGCTGCATCCCAAAGAGATGTGGCTTTGTGTGTTTGAATGTTTGAATGTTTGTCTCTGGGAGTCCGTATTTCGCCGATATAATGGCTCCACTGTCGCTGCTTTGTGCAATTGTTTCAAGCTGATGCCAACGGGGAAATCTGTTTTGCAGAATTGGATATAGAGCAGAGCTAAAATGGAAAACATGCATATAGATCAGAGCTAGAGTGGAGAATCTCACCCGAAAATGGACTTTAAGAATGGCACAAAAAAGTGGAAAACATTTTGCTTGGAAACATTAATGTGATTAAGCATTGGATGAACTAAAATATGGTAAAATACAAATGACAAAAAATTATTTTGAACAAATCCATTGCTTTTTTCTTCCTTTATGTGTTTAACCTAAAATAACTGAATTATAAAATAATTTAACAAAAAATCATCTACTTCAGCAATCAGCAGTTTCCTACGCTGCAGGCATAGCTGTTAGCACTGCTCATTCTCTGCCGCCACACGCACCGTATGCCCCAGCAGTTTGAAAGATGGTGTATCTCCCACTTATTTACTTAGGTTTCCACTAACATTAAAAAAAAAACCTAATACTTTTATTGATATATAAAATTCTAAATAAATGACTAAAAAAAATATGCCAAGACCAAAACAAGAAACCAATTTATCGAGTTTGACAGAGACAGCAATTCGAGTAACACCAGTTCGACAGCGCTTGATTAGCCAAGTTTATAAATCACACGAGTGAAACTTGTCACTGCCCGCTTAAAGTACAGACATTCGATCCCAATTCCCCCCAACCAATCGCAAGTTCAGCCTGTGTTTTATGAGCCCTGACTGCAGAATTTAGCGTCAACACAAATAACCAGCAGTAACCCACAAACTCACTTGATTCTCGCAGAAACTCGTACATAGGCAGCCTGCCATACTTGCGACAATTAATCACACCGTGTCCGGCATATGTGGGAAATTTTCGGCCAACTTGCTGAAGGGAAACTCACAGTCCTTGCCGAAGTGGAAAGTGGAAATGAAGGTGGGGAAGCTCGCAAACAGTTTGCGATGAATAATGACAATTGGCAGAAAGTCAAAGGCAAAGTCAAAGGCGCCAAGCGACGAAAAGTGGCGGTGCAAAATGATAAATGAATGCAGGTGGTGTCGTTTTTTCCTTTTTTTTTGTAAGCTTGAAAAAGGAAGGCAGGAAGGCTAATCGATTGACAACGTCGGCAAAAAGTGGGAAAAAAAAGTTTTTAATGAATTTTCAAAAGGCGTTATAATCAAAAGGAAGACGAACTTCCTACACAGTTCGGTTCGGCGAAAATCCTCCAACCACTCGAACAGATAGACAGTCTGCGACTGGAGGCACGCCCGAGTAATTCAATAAAACTTTGCGACAAATGAAGCGGGAGCTGGAGTTGGAGCTGCACACTGAAAATAAAAGTGTTATTGATAAAAACAGTTCTACGAAGACTTCTGGAAAGGTTTATAGGAGTTAGCTTAAAATTAAAAGCATAAAATTTGATATTTTTGTAAAATCAGTAAAGAGATATTGAATATATTTATCAATTCAGGTGGCTATAAATGACTTAAATTTGAAACAGATCAAAATATTATACTCTTGTAAAAGTAACAAAAATGTAATAAATATATATATCAATACAGGTTACTATAAACAACTAAAATTTGAAACCGAAAACAATGATTTTATTTTTTTTAAAACAAATAGAACATGACACATATTAGGGTTGTCATAATCAAGCTTAAATTAAAAAAAATTACATTTTAGTTAAGGTATTCATTCTAAAAAACTTACCCCTTAAAAAACATTTTGTTTTTAAAAATATTTATTCATCTAACACTTATTTTCTAAGTGCAGCTAAAGTTGGGTAACCGTAACTCCAATCAAGCGATGGCTGGCAAATGAAAATCATTTCCTTCCATGTCATTATTATGTATTTTAAGCCAACTCGCGATGGTTTTCACTTTTCAACCATTGGCTTTGACTCATCGACACAGCGCCAGATCCGGTGCTACAGATACAGATAGAGCTACAGATATAGATGCAAAATACTGAGATACATCCCTTCGTTACACCACCGAGCAAACGAAATTTTCCTTTGGCGTTTGTCTGGCGTTGTATGCTTTCCGTTTCCGCTTCCTTGGCCGTTTGCAGTTTTGTTGCTGACGGTGCTCCCCCTCTCCCCCTCACTCGCTCTTTTCACAACCCGAAACTCCTTTCCCATTTCCCATTTCCCAGCGACGGCGGCAATTTGGAGAATTTTTCACATAAAAAATAATAAGAAAAGTTGTATGCTAATGTTGTTCTCTGTTCTGTTCGCTCTCCACTCCTTCGGCTTCGTTCCGCTGCGTGTATTGAAAAAAGAAAAGAATAGAAATTGAAAAACAATTTTTGCATTTGGCATTTTCACAGCGGGCGGGAAAATCGGTTGGGGTCGCGTGGAGAAAGTGGCTAGAGCAGCTCTCAGTTTAGAACTTAAGAACTGTCTATGAACGCTTACTAACCCTGGAGGAAGATGCTTTTAGTTAAATAAAAATCAATTTTTACCAAAGGCAATTTTGTTAACGCTGTTAATTTATATAAGAGAGATTAGAAGACTTTCTTGGAAATAGAGCGATATTAAATTCGTTGTATTAAATGATAAAATAGGCTAAGAAGCCTGATAAAAAGCGTAGATATTTTCCTAAAACAAATATTAAAAACATGAAACTTAATATTTTGTAATATTATATTACTTAAAGGTTAGTTTAATTTATTTCTCATTATAATTTCTCTGATTCTGACATTGCCAATGACAACCTTTGAAGAAATTAACCCTAACTCTTTCAAAGAGTCCACTAACTTCCATTCTCCCACAAGGAACGAATTAAATCTTTAAAAGTAATTTCGAGCGGCGAACTTCATCAACTTTTTAATTAGTTTTGCAATCGAAAAAAAAAACTTGTTGAAGCGAACCGAGCTGATGCAACAATCATAGGATTCATACCAGAAGCTGGCAAACTTTGCTTCATAATTTCAAAGGTAAATATTTATTTTTCAGCTAATGCCCCGTGGCCATAATCAACAGCTTGAAAACGCCAACCGAACCGCACTGAACCAAACTGGACCGCGTCGCGCTCTCAACAAAGTAATCAATTTTTTGAGGACATGCCTGGCCCCCGACCGACCGACTTTGGCAAAAGTTGGGTTGCAGTTAGCAAAACCATCAGCAGAACCGATGCCTATCAACCTACCAATCAGTGCCGCCCATTCTGGCTATCAATAAAAAATAAAAAAATATCAAAGTAATAATAAATTAAACTTAACAAATGGTAAATCAACTCATCTCATAAATAATCACCACACAATTAGGTATTTATACAATCATCAAGAAATTATAGCTGAAATATATATCCTTCGGTTGTGAAAACATAACGTATTTTTAATCCAAGTCTTAAACAAAGTTAGCAAAAAATTCAAGAGACCCATGAATGATTTTTCATTACCTGATTTGTTTTAAAATTCTGAAAACTTGGCACTACTACTTACAATATTTTATTAATTTATATAGAAAGCCATGTTTATAAAAAAATCCAGTCAGTTTGTTAAAAATCAAGTCTTAAAATGAATTTTACTGTATAAAATAATCTCAGGAACTTGTTGTTTCAATTACCTTTGATTCTAGTTAAATGAATTTATATTTGAAAATGATTAAAAACATGTTACTTGCTACTTTTAAATATAAATAAACATTGAAAATCCTTACATCAAGAAAAAAAAAGAAAAATTAGAACAGATGTTTATCTTGTTGAATTTGTTTAGTTAGCTGTTTTTGGTTGGCCTGCAAAAGTTGTCATCACTGGCAGTTACTCATCAGCCCACGCCAGCTCATCCAGCGAAAAAGTTCAGACATCAGGCAGCCGCAGGGAGAAAGGTGGGGATCTCGGGAACCCAGGAACCCAGGAACTGAGGAACTCGGGGGCAGTATCCAGAATGGGGCATGCCCGATGGCCTCCCAAATGGCACCCAACGGACTCCACTCTCGCTGACTGACGACCAAAATGTCGCCCCACTCTCACTCACTCTTGTTTTCCCGCTTTTCCACTTTTTCCGCTCACCGGTTGCTGGTGTTTTATGGTAGCGGTGGCGGGGGGGTTTTCCCCCCAGAAAACTTTCAGTGCGCTAAAAAATTGAAATGCTGCCTCACGTGCCACGAAATTTTTTATATTTGTTGATTTTTGGCTTAGAGTGTTGACCGAAAACAAAGTTCCAGTTGGCTTTTGTTTTTCAATTTCAAGTTTTTTTTTTTTTGCCGCACTCACTTTTGCGATGGTTTCCTTTTTCCGCCCATTTCTGGGCTTCGGTTTCACTGCGACCTCTTTGACGTTTTGGATTGTGGGTGCGTACATACCTCTGTGGCTTCCATTTATTTGGCCATGCTGCCAGCGTTTTTAATAACTTAATATCCTTTGTACTCCCCCGCGGGCAGTTCTCTAGTTTAATTTGATTGAAACGCAACTATTCGAGTTCACCGATTTTGTGCCCTTTGATTGGGGGTCCTTTGACTCCATAAATCTTTGTCGACCGCAAGGCGATTTTTATGGATATTAACTGACTACTGGCAATTTGTTCGAAAAGTCAAAGGGATGCCCTTTTTTTCCATCGGTGTCACTTGAGTCACGAGTTCGCTGCTCTTTCATCGATATCACTTTGAAGTTTTGAACTTTTAAGAGTTAGTAGAAAGTTTTTTGTTGGATTTGACTGTCTTGCAGATTGGCCACAAAGTACTTTTTTGAAACATTTTAAATTTCTACTTGGTATTTGCTTTGGTGTCTATAAAAATTTGAAGAAGTTATGCAAGAAGTATGCAAAATTTAAGTCCAACGAGGTGTGTGTTTTATGTTTGCTTACTTTTAATAAACAAATTGTAATGAATTCTGGTTTAGAAAAAGACTAAAAGTAATCAAAGCTTCTTTTTAAAAAATTTTTTCTTTAATATGTATATAATAAGACCAAAGCTGGCTCTATAAATGAGAAAATATAAGCAGGAACCACTTTTTTAAATGAACTGAATTTATGCATAAAGCTGCAGATTTGTGACTCTGTATAAGCCACTTTCGTGGAGGACTCGAGTTGAGTCCTCGGTGGCATCGCTCTTATTAGCTTTCGATTTGCGTAGTGGCTTTAGCTAAATGCCTGGGTTGCGGGCACGTGCCAAGCGAGCAGCCCACTCGGAGCGTTTTTTAAAGGATCTGGGGAGGTGACAGCGGAAGTGGAGGTGGCGGTGGTGGCCGACAAAAACTAGTCTCCCTCGTTGATGGTGTGACGGGCATATTAAAAAGGACGCTGCCAACATCATGTCCCCAGCATGACGTGCCAAAAACTAAGTAGTGTCAGCATGGCAATCAAAAGGCATGCCATGACCTGGGCTTTTCCCTTGTCCCTCTGCAATTCACGTGCAGGTGTGCGGGAAAGGACCTTACCAATGTAGGTACAGTAGGTGCTCTCTAAAATGGAAATTCGTTTTAGAACATTTGTTTTTTCAGGGATTTCCAAATTTTATTTTACAGAAATAAAAAAAAATAGACAATAATTAATTTAAAATATTTCAACTCACGAACTTCTTAAATATATTACAAAAATGTTCAAGGAAAAAAGTTCAAGACCCTTATTTTTGGTCTAGTAGAAAAAAAACCTCAAAATTACTACAAACTTTGTTTCCCCCTTTATAACAAATGTAGAAAATAAGAAACTCACCAAATCAGTTATGTTACCACAATAAAATTGAGTTTAGAAAATGTCTAAATGATAGTTCTTTCAATCGAGCAATGCCTGTAGCAGAAGGTAGGGGTATCGTCTGCTCTCAAATAGGCAGTTGGTATTACATGCCTTTTGTGTTGCAAAGAGATTGGTTCGGCTGCGTTGGGTTTTGGTTAGGTTCACTTGGGGTTGGGGGCTTGGTTTTGAATGGTTTAGGGAGGTTTGCGGAGGCGGGTAGCCAAACAACACATTGCTCTTAGAGTGCGTTGTTTTAGGCTAAGTGACGGGCGTGGCCGGGCTCAATGAGAATGCCTTACTTACCAGGAGCCTTCATAGAGCGCTTCTCGTTCCATTTCCCATTTGCCAACTTGAATAAAAAGCCACCATTTAGTTTTGTTTTTAAATATTATGCACGGACGTTTATTGAAATCGTTTTTCTTTTGTGTCTTTGCCATAGAAAACCATAAGAGTAACTTAAGAACTAATGCAAACTGCTTAAGTATATTACACAAAAACTTACAACTCGAGACTGTAAGGGGCAGTAAACTTAGGGTTAAGGATTTCGGGTCGCTGGTGCTCTAACATTAGATAAATATTTCGAGTTCTTACTAGCACTACGGTTCTTAGACATAAACACACACGTGAATACATTTACATAGATATATGTTTCGGTATCGTATTGTAATCCCATTATAATGACAAACTTGCAACGCTCTCTTGGAAACTACGACATATTTTTTTTGGGTACCTATCCTAGCACTGGTTTTTTGTGGGACTCTGATTTTATTGGATCTGCTTTAGCTACGATTAGTATATCAATATTTTCTATTTCTTTCTATTTTATGATGGAGTCTCCTCTTAAGATAACTTTTTACTGGGTTTTAGCTCATCTCATTGTGAGAACGTGTGTGTGTGTCTTAACAGGGGTTTTCAGTAGGTGTTTATGTTCTGTTTATAATCCTAATTCTTGCATTGAAATGTCACATGTCCTTACTGACTAATCATATTACTAGGAGTTATGCGGATAGAAGGTATCAGGCCGTTTCACCCTCTCTCTCTCTCTGTTGAATCCATGTTATCTCATAAGTCATTCATATATACTTCTGGGGATCTCGTACTAACCCCAATATCTAGGCGCTACCATTTAATATGTCTTTGGGAACAGAGTGGACGACGTGGTCTGCTGGAAAATCTTGCGACGTCGCCTCTTGTTGTATTTACAGGTCTTGGCATGCTTCAGCACCGCTGGTTAAACATATCTGGTAATCTGGGTGTGGAACTCCGATAGGCAGATCTGTAGTTGACTAAACGAGGGTCGCTCGGTGGGCATGGAAGCCCAGCAATAAGCCATAATGGTAAAGCTGTAAATGAGAAAGATTTACATGAGCAACATGATTTATTATACAAAACAAAAATAAAATACGAAAAGGTTTAAATAACAAAGTATAACAATCTTAAAAGTAATGAAAAAAATATAAGGTTAATACTACTTACAGCTCATCTGGGCAGTTAAAAGGCTGGGCCAATCGATAGCCATCCTTTAGATAGTGTTCCATCTCATAAGGATCGATCTCGGCATAGGGTAGTTTACCCAGTGTGCACATTTCCCACATGAGAACCCCGAAGGACCAGACATCACTGCCCTCGTTATAATGTGACTTTTGTAAGGCCTCCAAGGAAAGCCACTTGATGGGTCGGTACTCGCCATCGCCGAGAGAATTATAGTCACCCGGGAAGAGATCGCGACTTAGGGCACTATCAGTGAGTTTAACACGCAACTGATCGTCAATCCTGAAAGAGAGAAATAAGTTACGAAATTAATTAAATTTTAAGTACAAGTTTGCAAGGTATATTGTATTACCATAAGCAATATGCAAATATAAACTGATAACAATTATACGATTTTAAACTTGGATGAAAAATGAAATTCTTTTTCTTGTGCCTGAACTCGTATATCATATTTTGTATTTTGATTCAAGTTATTTTAGTTTAACCATGTAAATCGAACCCATTACTGAATATTTCTAGAAGTCTTTTTACTTTGGGTATTTATAAAAAAAAACCTTAATTAAAATGGATGTTCTTGTTCCATTTCAGAGTAATACTTACACACAGTTTCTGGCCGCAATGTCCTTGTGGATGACGCCGTGGTTGTGCAGATGCTCCATGGCCATGGCCAGCTGGGAGCCCATAAGCACCGTCTGGATGGTGGTGACGCTCCTGGCGTACGACGGATCCTGCAGGAAGCTCTTCAGGTTCCTCACACTTCCGGTGGCAGCATAGAGCACAAATGGCGTGGCATAGTCCTCGATGGAGATGCCCAGAACGGAGAGGACATTCGGATGCGAGGCCTCGTAGAGCATCATGGACTCCTGGAGCAGGAGATTCACTTGCAACTGGCTGGCGTGCTGGGCCACAGTCTTGACCAATACCTCCTGGCAGTCGTTATAAGTGCCGCGATAGATTCGCCCAAAGTTTCCCTCCTGGACGAGGCAGGAGAGCCGGACGCGGCACTTCTGGACTGTCAGCTCTTGGAGACGGCGGTTGAACTCCTCAGGCTCATGCTCATATTCGCGAAAGGGCCGCGTCAGTGTGGCATATGTGGGTGTGATGGTCGATGGGCAGACATAAATCGAATTGTGGGCAGTGGAGGATATGGTGGGAAGTCTCTGAAAGCTGGAGGTCTTGATCAGATGCACCCCGTTCGAGGGATGTCGCTTGGAGGGACCCTTGGCACAGTAGGCGATCAGGATGAGTGTGGAGACCAGCACCAGGGCCAGAATACCACCCACAATGAGAGTGACCAGTCCGCTGGCGGGTGGAACCAGGTTCTCCCTTAACATGGGATCAAAGTCCCGCTTAGATCCTCCCGAGTTTCCACGGCCAACATTCACCGGCGACTCGGTGACCACCGGGCGCTGCTTCTCCTTCTCCGGCGACTGGTGTCCATTGGCCACCACATGCTCATCGTTGCGATCCACATAGTGTACATCGCTACCATGTCCCTTCCGCGCCGTCTGCATCAGGTCCACATCGTCATCGTCGTACTCCTCATGCGCACTATCCTGCTCCTCTCTCAAACAGATCTTTTTCCGCTTAAAGATCAGGTTCGTATTGTTGTTCGTGGCCCGGTCCAGGATGACCT
Source organism: Drosophila suzukii (assembly GCF_043229965.1). Lineage (NCBI taxonomy): Eukaryota > Metazoa > Arthropoda > Insecta > Diptera > Drosophilidae > Drosophila > Drosophila suzukii. Next base: position 14,735,823 of record NC_092080.1, on the reverse strand, counting down.
CCACATTGATGGTGACCGTAACCTCGGCATTTCTGGTGCCCGAGCACTTGAGGGCAATGCCCCAGGTCTGCGGCTCCATGGGCACATCCCCGATACGGGATATATTCAGGATGGGCCGGGGCAGCACCTCCGTATCCGAAGTGGCGATATTGATGCTGTAGGGCAGCGGGTGGTCCACCAGCGATTGCCACGTGAAGGTCACGTCGCTAATGTTTGCCGGCACGGGTACGGCAAAGTTCAGGGCGTAGTCGTTAATGGCACCCTCCCGCACGTAGTAGAGTTCCGCCGAGACTCCTGTGAATAAATGGAAAAAAGGGTTAACATATTTAGTACACTCGGAAAAATTATTTTAAAATGTATCCCTCCACTTATATTTAAAAAAAGTTTTTTTTTTTAATTTTTACATATAACTATTTATAAAAACCTTAATTGAAAGAAAAAAAATGTATACAAATAATAATGCACATTTTAAGATATGGTTTTGATACTCTTCTTTATCATGAGCTTGGAATTTGTAATTCAAACAGAATTTTAAAAAAATATACGTATGTTTCTCAAAGAAGTATCTACAATCGCATTTATCATGAGAATTGAGTTTTATATATGTATCTGTTTCACCCAACACATTAAATTTCCTTAATGTCCAGGGGTATTATGTGTCCAAGTTTCTCTAAGTGCACTGCTTGTTGCACATCACCTTACGGGCCATGCCAATGATAATCCCATTCAGCCGAGGCGAAATTAATGATATATTTGTGGGCCAAGTGAATTGAAGAAAAACTTTTCGCTCAGTCACTCGACGCGACTGCATAATCAATCACAGGGGATAACAGTTTTCTTCTGCTCATTGGGGGCGTGGAAAATTGATTTTCCTGGAACTGAATCGGGACTCGGGAAATATCTGTCCTTCGAGACACTTTAGTGACATATTGAAGGAGTTAAATGGCATGCTGCGCGCTCCTAAAGTGATTGTCAATTTTCTTGGCCCGCCTTGGTCCTTTTTTTCCTTCATTGTAGACAATCATCAAATAAGTTGGCTAACAATGACGGAATGATGGACGGACTTAAAGACATTGAGTCGGTAAGGAGTAAGGAGAGTTTTAAATTTTCCACCTAAAATGAGGCCTATTTAGGGGCTTACCCACGTCACACCTGCTGGCACCTGTCCAGGGTTTTCCCCGTGCCTACCCCTCTGTGCATTCTTATCTGTAAATTGATCAGATAGTTTTGACAGCCCGTGTGTTTGTTCAACCTGCAACTGTTACCTGTCCAAGAATGCATTTTTAATTAAATTAGCCATGCGTTTTGTAGGAAAAAAGGGATCCCCCGCACCCTCGTTTTATTGCATCTGCGAGGCGCCTCCATGGGATACACAATAAATCAATCAAATTATAAAAACCGAAGGTGGACCCTTGGCTAAGACACGCGACTCCCTCTAGAGGTGGTATGAAGGGGGCGTGGCCGAGTGGGCAGGCTAAATGTTCATGCTTAATTAATGCTGATGTTGCTGCTGCTGCTGTTGTGTGCGTTGCATGTTGCTGCTGCAGCGTGTTTATTTTAGATTTTTATCGCAGTCGTATCCCGGCCGCAGTTACATTTCATACTTGTACGTTTTATTTTAATTTATGCCACTTATTCCTCGGTCTATTCATGCCACCGGGAGCCAGAGGAGCGCATAAAGCGGTCCGCATTATAAGCACATATATATCGTACTAATTAGTGGGGCAAACCCCCAGACAAACCCCCGCCATCGCCGCTCGCACGCTTCGTTTGCACTCTTGAAAATGTAATTAGTAAGCCCAGCGAGTTTATAGGGGAAATCGGGGAAAGGGAAGGGACTTCGAGGTCTAAGGGTAGCAGATATGGGAAACTGTCGCATAATGAACCCAGCTAAGTTAGATAGAGAGCTTGTGATAACTGCAACGCCAACATGGGTAGGGGGTCAAAGGGTTAATGGGTCTGCGACATGTGAGGTGCAGCTCATTAAACAGAAAAAGAAATGCCCGTTTATACAAAAATATGAGCTAACTGTAAGCTTTTAATTCCTTCATTCTGAATTTATGCAGCCCCAAAATTAATGGTTTGGAAACAACATTTAATAATGCCAGCTTGATTTCACTTACTATTCAAGTACCCTTAAAGTTTCCAAAGACATTCATTCTATTTTTTTTTCTTCAAATTCCAGCAGTCACTCATTCTAACATTCAACTTTGAAAACAATTACAATTAAAATTCCGCAGATGCAAAACTTTCACCCAACTCCTAACACAATTATAGACAAGTAATAGCAATTTACTTTGAACAACCCATCTCACCCAGCCACCTTCAAACCCCTCAAACTCCCCTCGCGACGCGTTTTGCATTTCAACTTGGTCTAGTGCTAATTAGAGCTGATTGCCCAACAAATGAAGTAGATGCTGTGGATGTGGGGATGCTGGGATGTTGGGATGCTGGGTGCCAGGTGCCTTGAAGGAAAATCGATTTGGCCAACATCAATCAGAGGGGGGACTAAAAGACGAAGGGGAAAAGCCGGGTAGACGGCGCCCAAAAACTTCCACTTCAAGTGCCAGTGACACATAAATTCAACGCTTGGAGAAAAGTAAAAGTTGTTCAAGCTGTGCGAAAATAGTTACCCAAGTGCAGGAAATAAGTCTGTAGGGGAGGAAAAAGCAATTGCTTTTCTCGCTGGGCGTTGATAAAAAAATATAAAATTCTAGGGGAAAGAGTTCAGTTTAAGTACACACATTTCTGCTGCAAATGACGGAAAAAGGAGAAATTTCGGTTAAAAGCATATTTTACTATCTAGCTGAGAACTTTCGCCACTTCTAGACTAAAATTTAATATTTCTTTAAGACTTCCAGTTTAATCTTCAATTTTGCAAAAAAAAAATATATCATCTTTAACTCTTTAAGACCCCCATTTTGCAGGCCAAACGAGGGCGATTTGAATTCATAGCACGACATCTATTTAATTTCAATTACAACCCTAAAAATGCCATAGCAAACGCATCAACGCAAAAAAAGAGGAAAACTCTTCCACACACGCAGGCAGCTTTGGTATGTGAAAAAAAGCAAATGGCCATTTTTTTGCGCCACCAACTGAATATTTTCCCCGCCCAAACTTCCTTTTCCTTTCAGCAACCCGTCCAGATCCTAATTTATGCAAACCCAAGGCAGACATGAGCGAGATTTCCAAACCAGACCAGACTCAAAACCCCGACCAGATCATAGTGGGTAGTTCGGATATCATTTTATGCTTTCTTAACATATTTTTTGTCATTGTTGGGTTGTTGGTTGTTCGCCCACATTGCGTCATTCGTTGGTTCTCGTTTCGTTTCTGGGGGGGATTTCGCAGGCCATAAATCCGAAATTGTCTTTTGACACATGAATATGTTGTGCATTAAACCCAGACAGAGGGACCCAAAGTCGGGCGGCGAGAACCCCAGACGTAGACAACCCCCATTCGAAAGTCAGACGACATTTTTATTACGATCTGGGTATGGGGTTATCTGCTGAAAGTCCCGCGGCCGATGATGACATTCAGTTGGTTGGGCATTTGGCCTAGAAGTTGATGCTGATTTAGGGTCATTACCGCGGGCTTTTCGGGCATCTAATGGGCTCTGCCATTTCAATCTGCATACTAGGGCGGCGGTGCTGAAATTTATCTAAGCCAAAGGCAAGTACATCATAACCCAAGCGGATTCAATTTGCTGGCCTCCTTTGAAAAGGAGATTGCTTTTCAGCCTGGGAACTATGTGCATGCCCATTGTCCCTATCATGCAGCTTGCAATTCACAAAATTATATGTTAGCCGGCGAGGCTGATTAAATCGGAGGCGAGTCGAGTGGCAAGACGAGAAACTGAGACTCCAGCTAACCATAAAAGGTCAAGAGGAGTCTGCAAGAGGCTGCACTGAGAAAAATAATAATATTAGCCAAATATAGATATGAAACAATTGTAAATAATTTAAATACCTAAATAATGTTTTTAGAGATTATAAAAAGTAACTAATAATACAGGCAACAAAATTGTTAATATTTTAAGATAACCCCTATATAAGAGCTATACAATACTATAAATAATATTGACAAACTGAATATATTTATTAAGAAGGAATATAGAATATTTGTAGGCAGACCATATTCATTATAAAAATCTTTTAACAACCAATAGAATATCTGTAACTCCCTTTATAAAATATTTTCGAGATGCTCTTTAAAATGAATTTTAAGCAAGTGATATACGATCAAAAGAGTAAAGAATTTAAAATATTTTATTTTAATTTTAACACTGTTTGATAAACAATTTGTAAGACATTTCTTTCAGTGAACAATTGGCTAAGGAAAGGTAATTTTTATGCCCGAATGGTCATGATTCGTGCCCGGCTGCGTTGGCCCGACATTTGGCCAAGTCTTGTCTGGCCAAACAACTTTACTTCACCCGGCTGCGATCCACGGAGCGTCAGAGTGTAAGACAAACAAGCCAAAGGACATGTGAAGTGACTGCGACTGACAGTGTGACTCCCATCCCGAGTACCCCCCATCCTGCAAATCCACCAAGTCTGTGGCGACTTCATCCAACGTCCAGTAGCTGCCAAGTATTTCTATTTGTATTTCATCGCCCCGCTCGAGCAGCTGCAATTTATTTGCCTTGGTCTTTGAGTCTGTTCTGTTTCGTTCTGTTCTGTTCCTTTCTGGCCTGGTCTTTATACCATGGATGCTGTGGCTCTTCTTATAGTTATGGCCTTATATTCAGCCTGCAGCTCAAACGCAATCCCATCGTGTGTTTTCCCTTAACATTATCACCTCGACGAGGCCCGGCGATGGATGCTCTCCTCGGGCCAAGACCATAAATTCCGCGCAGGAAGGCGGGCTGCGGTGCATAAATTATGTTGCCAACTGTTGGTGGATTTCTATGACAAAGCCCATAAAAGAAACGCATTACATTTATGGCGTTTGCCTGGCCTTGGCCATCGGCATTGGTAATGGGTATAGGAATGTACTGCAGCCTGTCTTACCATAAGCTTCGTTAGCTGATTCTCGTTCTTCAATTAAAAATGTAAATTTCCCATGTATTGCAGCAAAGTTCTTAACTAGTTAAGAGAGGGTAATGCCTTAAAAACATGTGCTCCTTAAAAAAGCCTTTAATGATTTTTGAGCTATCTTCAGGGTAAGTGTTAATTAGCACATCCTAGCTCTAAAAATGTTAAAGAAAGGTATAACATTGAAAACTATTAAATTTAATTGCTTTAAATAGCTAGAAGTTTTTTAATGAACTGAATTTTAAAAACCATAAACATTTTTTAAGACAAAAATAAAAAGAAATTCGTGTCTAGAAACTTTTTTATGTCGAAGGAAAAAAGTAAGATTTCAATATTTTTAGATCCTTTTAATTTTAAATGATATTATATAGTTTTAAATTTAATTATTTCATTAAAAATTCTACAATTATTCCCATGGAAATGACCTCCATCGCTTTCAAGTTATTTTATCTTAGGAGCCCCGTGAAGGAAATTCTGAAGCACACTTAAAAGGACCTCTCCTGACTGAAACCCATTTGGGTCAAGGCAATTAAACAGCTTAATTATTCCGCCACTAATCGGTAATTAATCTAATGCCTGAGCTACTTGGCTGATATCCAGGAGTAATAAGCCCTTCGGTGAGCACTTGGCCAGGTGCGCAGTAGAACCGCAAATGTGAAGTTGGTACATGGCTGAAGTACCCTTTCTCCTTTCACCTCCATTAAAGGAGTGATTGGGAGTGAACTGAACTGAACTGGAGTGTAGTCTTATTGACTCATAAAAAATCAAAAGGAGCATTAACTGGCGAGCTCTTAAATTTAATGTGATTATCTGGAGAAGTTAATGTGATTATTATCCGACCGATAGCAACCGACACCTGGCAAAGACAACGGGGAATCAGGGTATAGATGTGGCAACACCCACCTACATCCATCAGTCCTGCCTCCGGGCACCGCCCTCGACAGGGATTTCTGCCACAGTGTTGGCCATTAAGTTGCCACTGGTGCCAAGTTTTCTTTCAATTTCTCAGGGACTACACTGAGGGAAAAAATCGTATATTTCTAAATCCTTTTTATACCATAAAATACTAAACAAATAATACTAATTTAAATTGATTTGAATCAGTTCTTAACAAAAACTGAATTTATTGCAATGTGTATATTATATATATATATTTGTACTACTTTTTTAGAGTCTACTTAGAGTACATTTTTCTAATATCTATAGTTCTAAATGCTTTTAAGAAAATACTAAAAAGGCTAAAAATATACTAATTGAAATAGATTTAAATAATGACAAATTGGAATGACATTATAAATTTAGATTTAAATCAGAAAACCAATACAAATTTTTCTATGAATATATATTTTTTAACTCCCCTACTTTTCTCTGTGTTAGCTTTTTGCCCTGGCTGCATTGCGTGACGTAATGAAATTTTTATCACCTCTGGTTGAGGGATCTCCGAATCCGTCTGTATATCGGTGTCTAGGCGCTGTCATAAAATTTATGGTAAGTCATAAAGCGAGGGCGGTGGGTCGACCACCACGAGACAGGGACTGTTAAAATGGTTAGAAATGGCTGGGTTGGGTTTTTGGGGGACAGGTGGCACCACCTTCACCTGAAAGACGGAGCCCCAAGCTCTGCCCTGCGGTTTACGGCTGGGTCTGCTTGGGTCAGCTCCTAATGTGCGTTGTGGATTTGGATATGCATGCAGCTTCCTCCATGGGTGGCCAACAGCCAACTGCCCGCAGTCAAAAGACAAAGTCACATGTGTCTGTGTTTGTGTGTTAAGTAAACAGCAACTTCCTGTGCTGAAATTTCAGTTCAGCCACTCGGGTGGAGCCAACAATTTATGAACAATTTTTGACAAGGCAGTCGAGAAGCAGCCCAAAATTTTGGCCAACGGCGGAGCCTCCTCGGGGCATCGTTGAGGGCCGGTTCTCGAGCCCCGGTCCCAAACAAACAGGCAAAGAGGCGGATCGTCAGGGAGCGAAACGCACATATTTTTCAATAGCACCCCAGGGATGCGGTAATTTATGACTCTGACCGAGTGAGCTGCTACGTAGTCCTTGGCTCTCGGACCCGTACTATTGACTTTTTTGTGTATTTTGCCGAGCAGCTGGCGGCAAGGCAAGGCAACAAACAAATAAACAAAAAACAAAAAAACACAGAGCAGAAAGGCAGCAGGAAGAGCAGATTAGCATTGTTGCATTGGCGTAGGCGTTGGTCCCACTGAAGTGGACATTGTCACCCATGCCCCCCCCCCCAAAATAAAAAAAAATCGCACCGAAAAAAAGTAACACCCCAAAAAGTTTTCAGCTTTTGTTTGTTTCAAGTGTTTTTTGGGTCAGGCAAATATATCTACATATGTATATTTGGGGTTTTGTTTTCATTCGCCGTTGAAAAGTGGTTGAGGCTTTATCATCTTGTAAACGTGACGATGCAGAAGGGGTCGAAAAATAAAACAGAAAATCCAACCGAAAAAAGTGTAAACTTTACCACACACGAAGCTGAAGCTTTTGTACGCTTTTTCCCAGTACTTTTCTTTATTCTCTTTGGCGGTTTGTTTTACTCATCAAGTCCGGTGGATAAGTGGAATACGGAAAAAATACATATATATGTTAAGATCTGTGTAATTAACACAGCTTAGCGGTGGGATAATTGTGTGTGGGGGTTTGTAAGTAATTTACAGGATGTTAAATAAATGTTTATTTAAGTGGTTAAATGGTAAGCATTATAATGATGTACCATTTAAACAAGAACTGGAAAAATATAGCGAATTAGGTAATTGGGTATACAATACAAAGTATACAAAAAATATTTAGAACCCTAATTAAATGAGTAAATTATTTGCTTGGGAATGCAATATAATGGGTCCTATTTTATTTACAAATTTAAAAAAGGAAACCATATCAAATTCATTCATAAGACTGCTACTTTAACGCTCACTTAATATATTTCCATTTGAATACATTCATTCACTTATTTATTCATTGGTCGACACCCCCGGCTTATCCCACATTTAAATATGTTAATGACAATGTTGCCAATGGCCACTCACCCTCCAGCTAGCCAACATTTCACGCTCCACACCGAAGAAAACCCAGTCTATAAGCATTGTACAATGTAGATACATAAATATTATAAACGAAGAGGGGAACAGACATGATAATAACCGCGACTAATTCACGGAAGAACGCAGAGCGAATTGCATTCGCCGTGGAACGAATCTGGCAAAAACCCCTCGCCATTCCCCATTCGCCACCATATTTTACCCTCGTGGTAAATGAAATTTATAAATATTCCATATCATCGCTTAATTAAACTTAAAATAAACCGCAGAATAATCAGGATTCTGCTGTAGCTGTCCCCTTTTTCCACTCTTTACGTGCCATGTGGACTTTTCATTGGGCGTGACAGGAAAATTACAAACGCAGATGGAAAAAGATCTCTCTTCACTGTCGTCGGATTGCAGACATAAATTATATGGCTATGGTCAAATAATACCCGAGAGAGGGGTACACATAATGTTTGGGTTATTTCGATTAGCGCGAAATTGTTGGGGAATGATTGGCGGCACATGTCCGAGGGTGTTGAGTTCCATCATCAGTGACTGACAAGGCGGGTCCAAAAAAAAAATAGAAACGAGAATTGGGTCAATCGAACGCACTGCAATTTCGGAATTTTCGTCGAGAGTGTTTTGTATGAGTTATGGGATTTAGTTTGTGCACGCTTTTGGACGAAAGTTTGTTTTTTATGATGCTGAAGAAATACGCTTGGAAGTTTAAGCTGCTTTGCAAAACTTTTGTTAAACGTGTTAAACTTTGCAAATAAAATGGTTTTATTCATGCTTCAACTTTTGTTTAAGGAATTTTTAAAAATATTTTATAAAATGCAGAATGCTATGCATATTAAACAATCCAGATCTCTGTATTTTCTGGATTATAAAGCATTTAAAATCGCTAGACACAGTTTTATCGATTATTAAGAATCAGATTATCCAGAACTAGATAATATTATATTATATTAGATTTTCTTGCTGGATGGCAGACTTTGGTATATATTTAATCTTAGCTGGGGATTGCATTAAATATTTTCGTATGGGCTTTCCCCGGAGTGGTTCCCCCTCCCATCTGTTAGTTTAAGTTTGGGATTATCCCCCCCGAAAAGAAACTCATTACGAGGCCCCACATGTATATCGTTTTTTTCGGCACTTAAGTGCTCCAGAAAATGGTTAATTGCCATCTATGTTATCAGGACACAAGCAAACACACACACACACACTCTCGCCCAGATGTGTTGTCATAGAGGGAAAGTCCCCCACTTTCCCATATTTTCCTATCTTTTCCCTGTGCGTGGGAAGCTGGTGCCACTGCATCTGTGGAAGCTGACTTGCTGTGCGGGCGTGTGAAATTTTCCAATAAGCTGCATTCGTGAAATATGTGCTTATGGATTTTTGTGCTGGAAGCAGATAATTTTGCGGAAAGTAATTAGCATTTTGTTAATGGATCCCTGACAGACCCCATAATACGCTTAATTTAGGCAACTTTAGTGCTGAATTGTGCCTTGGCATCTCGTTGATTATCGATTGGCCGTGGCTCCCTTCTTCTTTTTATACATACATATATTTATCAGACCCATCAGATTCGATTCCCACAATCAATTCCGAATATCAAATGGATGCCACACACGCGCCGTCATTTTTTCCCTCTTCCTGTCGGTGTCCTGAATGTAAAGGAGTAGCGCGAAGGAACAATAGCGGCCAATGAAAAAATTAAATACGAAATAATAAAAAATAATTTACGGGCTCATTACGAGAGTCAGCTCGAGATGGCGAGGGGTGGTGGGTAATCAAGGGAAAAGGGAGGTTCGCAAGGCGCCCGCCGGAATTTGCCAGCAATAAAAACATGGGAAGTACGACAGTGGTACTGGTGGTATCGGAAATACAGGAGAGAAAAAATATGGGAATAAAAAAAGGTTTTAGGATAGCTAACTAAAATATCACTTTCGATTTTGTACTCTTCAGAAACTTTAGAACAATATTAGAAACGTAATTTGTATTTATTATTAATGAATGGTAGTCTTAACTATAAAATAACATTAGATAATAAGAATTAATGACTGACATTGAATTTAATAAAAGCATGCTTGTTTTAATTATATTATGGTGAACCTTTTAAAAAATAATCTACTTATTTTTTTACCTTAATTTTAGGAATTTTGTAAACGGAATATATTACATTTTTATCAAAAGGCTTACACTGAATTTTATGTCATGCATATACATTTTAGGAAGTGCTACAAGGAAGCTAAATATAAGATCAATGGTTAGACATTATTAGAAATTTGTGCAAAACCATAGTACAGATAAATTAAAACTATAAAATATTTATTTCATATTTTATTTGTTAAATGTTTTTATGACAGATTAATAATATATAATAATAATAACATAATATGCTATTATATTTATATTACAATGTAAAGATACTTCAAAGAACGAATTTTTTTGAATATTAACCCGTTGAGATAAATTTTCATTGGGGCATTCAAGAAGGTATTTTTTTAAAAGGGATAATAGAATAATATACTTATTTATCTTCCATAAATAATAACTTATAAAACTCTATTACTGAGTTCAGATGTATTGTGTTAGGTGCATTATAAACCTGGTTATTTCCTATTGAACACCACTGTGCCACTGTCATCATTGGTAATGTCGGCCTGCAGTTTGCCTGCAGGCGAAGGCTTCTGGCCCTGCTATGCACAACCACATCCCCATCCACATCCACATCTACCCCTGCCACCAGTGGTTCGAAATAAAGCACTCAACGCGGGTAGCTGGCAGGGATGAAAGGAGGAGGAGCAGGAGGAGGAGATGCCCTCCCTGGCCAGGGGTGGCTGTCTGCCGGGGAACTGGCTTTGAGACCCTGCTTCAACACCGGGAGTGGAGGCCACGGCGTGCTCAAGTGCCGGGTCCGCCTGCTTTTCATTCAGGCCGTAGTGCCGGCGTTTTCCCTGCCTGCAATCCTGGCTGGCATTTCGCTTCCGGGCGAACGTATTCCCCCGCCACCCGTTTGTTTGCATACGCAGGACGCAGGACGCAGGGACGAGGATCAGGGACGAGGGTCAGGGACAGGGACACCGAATTGTGATTGTGGGGGAGCTGCTGTTTGCACCACGCATTTCTGGTCCATTAAGTAGCGAAGGTAGAAGGCCATACCCCATCCTCCTACATTTGACATTGTTGTGTGCGACTTTTCTCACTTTGGATTAAAGAGGTGGAGGGTTGGGATGCGTACCTTCGTAGGTATCCACTAGATACAATTGCTTTTTGGCCAGCACGCGTCGCGTGCATTGGCCTTTGTTTGTTTAGACATTTTATTTGCAGCTTAGCTGATGCATTTGCCGAATGAAAAGACAACCCTCTGCTAATCACCCATCATGATTGTGGGAAAGTGATTTTGCCAGCAGCTTTGCCTTAATTACCCTTGAGCGGTATTTTTTTTTCGTTTTTTTTTTGGTTTGCCCTTAGGTTATTTGATTAGCTTTTCGTGCAAAGGGTAAGATGATTTGGGCATTTTCCCAAGGATTAACATAAATCCAAGAGGCTTTTTCTTTGATTTAATCCCCGCACGCAATCAAAATTCGCTTTTGTGAAAACTCATGAATTATTTCCAGCTGCCCACATGTGTTTGCCATCAAAATCCGCCGCATAATGGACGCAACAATTTGTCTAGGCAGATAATTACCGGAAAAAGAAAAAAAACACGAAATCATAAAAACCAAATGATATAAACTCCAAACGTAATAAGGGGAAAAAAGCTCAAGTCGACTGGAAGTTGTGCAACTCATTCACAATCCGCTTTTTGGGGGTGTGGAAATTGGGCGGCAACGGAAAACTCTCCCATTTCGTGTCTGACCGCCACCAATCATGCAAAAATCCAAAAAGAAGAAAGTGCAACCGAAAATGGAACCCCCAGTAAGAAGTCCAAAAGAACATAAACAATTGAAACTGATTAAATTAATTTGATAACAAGTCCGGACTGACTGACAGACCGAGCATTGAAGCACTTTAGATATGACTGGGGAAACTCAATTTTTCTCTGAGGGGGTGAAAATGGACTTGATATGTGAAGCACTTTGGGGAATTCGTGGCGTTGCTAAATTGGAATGTGAAATATGATTTTAATTTAAATAAATTTAGTTTAATTGAAAGCCGGATAAATGGGCTGGCCCAAAGCAATTACAGATAGTTTAATTTGGTTTCGTTTTTTCTTGGCCTTTTTTGGGGGCAGTTGATTGCCATAAATTATAAAGATTGACATGGAAGTGGGCACTTGAAAGAGTTTATATTTTTACTCATCTTAATTTCTTTAAATTTCTAGCTTCCTAACCTTTTCACTTTTTTGCCAATTTCCTGCTTTTAAATTGTTTAAATATTCAGGACTAACTTTTCTATAAGCTCTTTAAAAACTAGTGGCCTTAAAAGCTTCTCTTGAATTATGCGTATTTCAGAGGGATAAATCAAAAACATCATTAAATGTTTATGGCCACTGGCGACGATTAAGTTTGCATAGCCAATAAATTGTAATAAACATACAAGATAATAAACGATTTATTTATATGTCGGTATAAAATCCGATTATATAATATATGTAGTACGCTTTAAAACTAAAACATTAAAGCTTTTAAGAGTTTACACTGAGAATTAACTCAATTTATGTATATGTATATTTAAAATAAATTTAATCTCAAAAATTAGATTATATAAAAAACTTTCACAACTTTGGGATTGGGAAATCTATTTGTAGGTGTGGAAGCGTGATGATTATGATTTCTTGTTATTATTGTCACCCATAATAGCTCCTGAACCATAATTAAACAAACATCAACATCCGCAAATCATTTAGTGATTTAATTAAGCGCAAGTGGTGGCTTCAATTACGTAGGCGTGGTCACCTAACCATAACCGATTTTTTTTTGTTAATGTTGCATAGCGATGTTTATGCAACACACGGGGGTGAAAGCCTATAACGGCACAATGACTCGTCAATAATAAGGGGATAGAGATCAAAATGCACACAGAAAAAGTAGTATACAATGTGGTATCTAATATTATCACAAAAATGGATTCTTTATATGATTCATAATTACCTAATCTAAACCTCAAAAATAATATATAAACATGAGAATTAAGTTCTTATTAAATAAGTAATACTTTTTTCTTTCTTATATACTTTTATAGCAATGCAATATTTGTGACACATAACCCTAGTTTAAAGACCTATAGATGTAATGCCAGTGACACGTGAGTAGCATTCCCAGCTGGATTTCGAGTGGCAACAGATATTTCTGGCCAACTCGCAAATAGCTGCACATGCTGTTGCCACAAAGTTGCTGCCGCTGTTGTTGCAGCATTGGATGTTGCTGCTGCTGTTGCCACCGCGGCTGCGTCATCGTCCTTGTCACTGCAACAGCAGCATCGACTTTTCTGCCTTCCGTCCGTGTTGTTCATTTGCCAATTACGCGTTTAACTCTGCATGAAGCCAGACATAACAACCTGGCAACTGGATGGATCAGTACACCCAGAGAAAGTATCTCAAAATGTTGTGAACTTACGATCTTTAACTTTAAATTATAAAAGACGCATTCCGACTAAAGATTTACCAAGAAAATATAATAATCAATAATTCTATATGCCAGTGATAAATAACAGGCAGATAATAAATACGAAAAACTGACAAGTTATTTAAATGTTTAGATTTCTGTTTGATCCTTGATGGTCATAACACGTTAAAAAGTCATGGGAACCTCGAAATGGGATACATCTCCACAACATTTTTACATTTTTATGTAAAATAGTAAACAAACATGGTATGTTGCCATGGCTTTTAAAATAAATAAAACCCATCCAATTAGTAGAAGTTTTAGCAAGTTTCACGCGGCTATTCCAAACAATTTCAGTATTAGTCCCAAACCACAATTTAACTTTTAAAAGTAATTTTTTTCTTAGATGAATTTATTTTGGTGATTTTTTTTCTCCGTGTAGACAGGAGACAGGTGGCAGGGGGCAACGACAACCGCTTGTTTATGGTGTCGTGGCAAGTTGGCAACACATGCCGCATGCTCGGGCAAATCTAATGCCTTCGATTCCAACTGCAGCATTAATTATTCCGAGGGTGAAACATTTTTGGCCACGCACACAGAGATTTCCCTTAAGTTCTGAGCTCCCCAGGCTTCCCGGGGATGCTGATGATGCGGCTGCTGCTGCTGCTCTCTAATTGAGTTCACATTACTTGCCGAAAATATGTTTTGTATTTCGGCCAAATGTTCTTTGCTTTTATTAGCCAAACGTGAGTTGGCAACAATTTCCATTGTGCGCCGGAAAATCATGTTCAATTCGAGATGATGAATCTTTTGGCCCGCGCCAGTTGAAAGTGTCAAACCATTTAGAGAGATGGGGTTGAGATTAGCAAGTGTTGATAGACAGACCCGAAACGTGACTGGCAATGTCCGTGGGTTACGTGGATCTAAGGATCTGCTCAGACAGCTGCCAGGGATACAAAGTTGGGCAACCCTGAAAGCCTCGGTGAGCCAAGTTAGAGGGAAAAGTTTTTCAACTGTGAAAATTGGTATGGTGTTATGCGAACAATTTTTGGTGGCTCTGGGAGTACAATTTTAATTGGTTTTCTAGGTTTTAGATCCATTTGTTTCATACATCTATGCGGAAATTTATAGATTATTATTATATATAGGGTTTTTTAAAACAAAACATTAAATTTATTTTTAAAGTCCACAGAAAATTTAATTTATATAAATATAAATTATATAAATCTTAAAACATTAGGGATAGAATAATGATGATAATAATAATAATGATAAAGGATATTTTTAGTAAAATACTAGTTTACCATATGGATACGTTGAAAAAGTCTTCTTTGTTATCTATTTAGTACAAAGCTATCGAGTACAACTGGACTGTCTAAGATGCTCTAAAAATAAGGGGTCATAATCTTACGGAATTGTATTATCTGAACAAGACTACCAAAAATAAAAGTTAAATGAGTTGTAATACCTATAAATTTGAATTAGTTATTTCTATCTCAAATGAATTTTCCAATCAAATCATACTGTCTACCATCTTTCCTTTCATTATCTCATGGTGTTCCCAACTTGTAACCATCATAATTTTTGCCGACACTTGGCAACTTTTAAGCGTCTTTCAACCAGACCCTTCTGGTCACTCATTGCAACCGCAAAATCCATCAACTGCACCGACTTTACATATCCGCTCATTTCGCTAACGAGCTGAGCCACAGAACCACCGAACCAAGAAGACAGCACCACGCCCCCTTTTTTGATCCACACCTGACATGGTTTACATAGAGCCCAGCAATTTGGGGCGCACTTTGGGATGAAAAAAAAAGTGGGTGGCAATACGGGTATGTGGTGTGGTATTTTATGGCTTACTATGCTATATGGTGTGGATGTTAACCTAACGAACAGTGAATGCCATGCCGCAGCTGCAAGTGCATAAAACTCTTCTTCGGGCGATTCTCCTTCACTTTGCTAGTGCTGCTGCTGCTGCTGCCCGGGTTGACAATTTAATTGATGTGCACTCACACAAAGGCTTTTGAAGCGACCGCTAAAAAAATAAAATAAAATAAAATAAAGGTGACACCTAGCTGGCGGATCGAAAAGTAGGTCAGGCATGCAACCCGCTGTCAGTGTTGAATAATTGGAGAGGGTGTCGTCGTCACCCGAAACCCACCCAGCACCCATTTTCCACATTCTAAAATCCCGAAAAAAAAACCCCCGAAGGGGAAAGTGCAATTGGAGGAGTCAGGAGAAAAAAAATGAATAGCGGCCACCGCTTAATGGGTTTTAATTCTGATTTCGTTTGACATACGGCTGACACAACTAATAAATTTCCCGGGGCCATGTCAAGTGGAAAGCCTCAACTAGCCATCCATCCCCATTCCAACCCAAAACCCATCACACCCACTTGCCATATCACCTTTGATTGATTGTCTGCTGGCGCTTTTAACTGATGATAAGGTGCAAGTTGGAGTAGTGAAGAAGTCAGAACCTGGTATATAGAACCCATAACCCAGAACTCGAATCAAACATGAATTACGACGAGTGGCAAGCGGTGATAAGCGACTAGATAAGCGCCTGATTAGCCCTGCACTATAGAGCAAATATTTACCCAGTTATTCACAAGTGACGCGATGCAATCTGTGGACCCACTCCAGAACTCCAGAACTCCCGAACTCTAGAACCCCTGACGCCCATCAATCACCCAGCCTGTTTGCACACTCACAAACACGCGAGTGTTGTAAATTTTACAACATAATTTTTGATAATTTTTACCCTATCTCCAGCTCCCGAACCCACCTTGTACTCCCTGTTTATATATATAAACAAACACTTTGCATGTGTTTTACGATTCCACATGGATTTTGTCCCAACACGACGGCCACCCTTTCCTTGGGCTACTGATTTATTTTTTATATTCACTGGGTTGTAAATTCTTTGTCTGTGCTTGTGACACATTGTAAAACAATCTTCCTCACTTTTATTAGCTTGGCAATCTTTTCTATGGGATTATGTGTGTTTTTTTTCTGGTTGAAAATAGCTTGAGCTGAATGAGCTGTGGTAGAGGGAGGTGAAGAGGCATAAACTGAGAAGTAGATTAAAGGTACTTGGGTTTTGGTTTGAGGCTATCTTAAAGCCGATTAGTTTGCTCAAGTGGAAACTTCGTTATTAGCTGGAGATTAACAAATCAGTTTCGATAAGAACAAGAAATCAGTCAGTCGAATAAAAAGATTAAAATAGGGGAAAATTAAAGTTAAAAATAACAGCGTGTTATTATTTTCCCTAAGTTTACGATAACATTCAGCATCAGTACTTTAGTACTAATTATGAAACTACACACAAAATATCTTTTAGGTAAGTTTTACCAATATAATAATTAAATGGTCCCAAGCCATCAAATTGCCAATTGGACCATAATACACGTCCCTATTTTTAATAGTTTTTAACCTTTTTTTACGGTGACCTAACTATCCTTATTGGTCCATTTTACCCATACAATTTTTAGGTGTGTAGGTTTAAGGCTATCTTAAGCCGATTAGTTTGCTCAAGTGGAAACTTGGTAATCAGCTGGAGGATAAACAAACCAGTTATGCTAAGAATACAAAATCCATCTTAAATATTTTTTTAAATAGTTGAAATTAAAGTTAATAATAACAGCGTTTAAATAATTTTACTTTACTACTAATTAAAAAACTAGTATGACTATAATGTATCAATAGATATACTATGGTAATGCTTAAGGGAAAACTTTTAAATTTTAGTTTTCTTATATTAAAAAAAAAACACAATTTTAATAGTGCTATAAAATTAAAATAAGATATAAATTGTTATTAAAAATTAACTTGTTTATTTTAAAGAATTATTGAATTCCTTAATATGAATATGTAATTTTTTGTTAGACATGTTTCTTGGCTTAGAAATAAAGTTTTTCATAGAAAGAGGAGAAACCTGCATGATAACTAAATAAAATTATTGGCGAATTTGTTTTCGGAATTTCTATTCGGTTTAAGTAAATTGACCGTTTAAGAAAATCTGTCTTCCAAAAACGAAAACACTTAAATATTAATTGACAGAAATAAAACTCAATTTTTGATGAAAAATCTACAAATTAAATTAACTTGGCTTTCTTATTTATCGAGTTAAATTTACCAATAAATTAAAACAAAGAACAAGGCAACCAACTTAGACAAATATCAACATTTCCGAATAAACTGTCCAATTTGGCAAAAGAAAATGCGAAAGAAAATTCTTAGCTGGAGGCCAAGAAACAATTAAAAGCATATATTATTTACAGGAAAAATGAGTAAATAATCCAGGCAAATCTCTGCCTATTTGCCCAAAAGCCAAAAAGGAAAGCTTGTCTTGCCATAAATCAAATTCAATTTTAAGTCGGACGCACACAAAAGTGGCAAATAATTGGCCAGTTAATTGAAAAACCATGGAGCGACTTAAGCTTAGAGAATTTCCCTGCCAACTTACCGATTAAACGCAACACCTCGTGCAGATTGAGGAAAATGTTTAGATGAGCCTGACCGCTGGCGATCAGGGTCAAAAGTAATCCGATTGTCAGGAAATTGCCACGGCTGTTGGCCATTTTTAGATTGGATTTCTAACGATTTAATCGCAATAAGAGTTTGAACAGTGTTTCGTTTTTCTCCGATTTGGTTTCCCTTCTTTTTTTTGTTGATTGGCACTCGAAAAACAATTAAATTTTTACTACACTTTTCTCGTTGGTTTAAATGCCGCTGATTATTATTACAAGAATTATCAGAATTATTTGTCAGAGCATTTGGCACTTTGCCTTCTGGCCGGGAAACTCAGGCGCACATATTTCCCAATCAGCCTCTGCACCCGTTTTTCCTCGCTTTTCTCGCAGTTTTCCGCGTTCGAGTCCGTTTGATCCGCGCACCGTGACGATTTTCCACATAGTGTCAACTGGATAAACAAACAGTTTGCCAAGAAGCGAATGGGTTCCGCCGCGTGTGGGTTCTGTGGATCTTGTGGACCCATTTGTTCCCGAATGGTTATGCGCTCTCGCATGGATTTCAGAGAGTCGAGAGAGCCCGTGAAAACGCAATCCACAAGAGAGAAAATTTAAGGGGAACACGCCAGTAATGGCCAGTACTCTTTTTATTATTTCTTAACCATTAAAATATATAACCTAACAAAAATCCTGGTGTTATCGTATTTCAAGTTTTTGGATGGGCCCGAGAATAACATTTCTCTGGTATCATTCTCGAAACGCCCTAGGCAGTCCCACTGATCATCAAGAGTGAGAACTCCTCAGAGCTTATAGCAAATCTTCGCTTGAGAGGTTCCCTCGCCAATAGGTCGGCTTCGGATTTTGATATCACGTTTTTTTTTCTCTAGCCAGCTATCGTCTCTGTTTTCAATTTTTTCCAAGCAATTTGTCGGATATTGTAAATATCTTTAAAACTTGATCTGCCCGCAAATATTGCATAAGAAATGTGAAATTTATTCTGTATTTAATCCCTGAGTCCTTTAAAAAATTAGTTATCGAACATAACAATTTAAATTTTTTTTAATAAATAATTCAACTTGTCTCGCTTCATAACGATCAACGATGTGAATCCGTTGACTGTGAACTTGTGACCCCAATATATATTGAAGTTAAAAAAAGGTTTAAATGGTTTTTAATGTATTATAAAATATTTATTATTTACTATCCATTGCAGTAGTAAATAAAAGCTTACGAATTAAAAAATTTATTTTTTATTTTTAGACCTTAATTCACTTAACTCACTGTTACACGAAGACAAAACACACTTTTACTTTCTATCTTTTTTTAAATGACCGAAATAGAATGACTTCCTATTTCTAAAACTTAAACTTAAATGTTTATAAAAGTTTTGTTTAATTCTCCACGGTTTTGCTCGAACATATTGACGACTACGCCAAAATGAGTGGCGGTTCGGTGAACTCCTAAATTCTTCTGCAGAATGCTCCAGCTTTAAAAGAGGAGTCCTCAAACACGCCGTTCATCATCATGCTATCACATTTTCTGTTCTCAATTGTATTTTTGCAATAAAAAATTGATAACTTCTTGCAATTTAGTCTACCACTGTCAACATCACATCAGTGCCAAATTGATCGCAATGAAGTTGAACCCATTCATAAGCTCCTGGCAGAATTTGGAATAGAATTAATTATTTTGGTTAAATTATATATATTTATAATATTATTTTATAAAATATCTTGCATATAAATATGTAAGCCCTGTCGAATTTATTAGAAACATATTTTAAAAGTCCCGCGTAGACATCGTGGTCATGATGTCCACATGTTGCAGCCAGATTGGATTCCATCAGGGTCCACACAGCAGCTGATTCAGGCGTATAACAGTTCGCTTGGGAACTCCCACGAGTTGCAGTTGCAGTTTGATGTTTGGTAGTTCTCAGCGGTTCAATGTCGACCGCAATCCCCCTCGAACACAATCCAACAAGCGGGCTTTAACAATCCCAATCAGAATAATATCAAAGTAGGCTAAGTATTGTTTTTTAAATGTTTATAATTTTTTTTTAGCCTTCTACATAATTTTTTTGAAATAAAGATACTTTAAACTAAATATCTATAGGTAAAATATATCTTGCAAAGCTGAACTTAGCTAACTGAAGCATACATTTTATCGAATGGAAAATTCGTTTTCGTTTTCTCGTTCTCCCTTTAAAACTTTAAGTGACTCTATTACTAATCCACGTTCAGCAGCTGAAAACCTCTATAATGCATTTCAAATTTGCACTCGAATTTTTAAAAAGCGTTGTATTGGTGTTTGGAAAAGGAGATTCCCAGTTCTATGTTTTTCTGTTCCACAAAAATTCGTGAAATTGACCCAAATTCTACTTTGGTACACAAAAATAAAAACATTTTTATTAGTTTAAGACTCTTTTTCCTTAAGAAAGTCTTAAATTCAATTTGCAATTAAAGCTACACTTTTTAAAAAGCACCCTGTCCAAAATCCAGAAATTGAATTCATACACATATTTAATAAATCGTTAGTTTATTTAAGCCAGAAGCTCTCATTGGTTTTGCACAAACATAAAATAAATACAGTATAAATAAACACGTACACGATTGTGTGGGTACATTAACTTATAACATAAATTACATAATAATAGACATGGAATGTGTATATATGTAAGCCTCTACATATAATAGGAACCGGAAAGTGATACAAAAAAGCACACTGAACATTAAATACATTTAGCTGCACGTGGAAAATCTTAGTGCATAAACTTGACACATCAAATCTTTGGAATATCTGTGAACTGGCCTCAACTTAACAAAACAGAAAACTGGATGGCCCTCACGTATATAATACCATACTCCTCTTAATTCTACTTAAAATAAATTGCAAGCACGTTAACCCTCCACCTTCAGCTGATCGATGGAGCTCAAAGTCGTTTCAATAAGCAGATTGTAGTCCAATTCGTTGAGACTAGCCTTGGCAGTCAGCAAGTCAAGAAAGGAGTCCAGTGGCGTCAGGGCTTCGGCAGTAAGATCTTGAACAATAAATGTGATAGTTAGAAAAGTGAATTGATTTTTATTGAAAAATACAAATTGTGCAAATGGGACAATGACAGGCGAACACTGATCAGCGATTCTTACCGGTCAGTGGTGGGGGTATTCGTTCTACCAAGTGAGCGCACGATGCCTGAACACAAATCTCAATATGCTCAGGACCATCGTGATCAAAATGATAAGCAGAAAAACCAAAAGCAGCGAGTGGCAAACAACAGTGTTGGGCTTGCCCAAAGCTGGACGAGATGTGTGTGTGTGGGTGAAGAGTGTGTAAATTAAAAATGATGAAGTTTGTGGGGATAATCCAACTAGTTCTTACCGCTACGCGCATTGTTCCGCGATTGGTTCCCACAGGCCGATGGTCTCTGCTGGTGCAGCACCTCCTGCTGCTGGCCAGAAAGAATATTGGCCGCATGCTCACGGCCTCGAATCATAAGGCTATCCGGATGCTGCCAGCACTTGAGCAACCGTTGAGCCCTCTGTTTCGGAAGAGCTGATAAAAGAGACAGCTTTCGCTCAATACCTAGTGGAGAGTCTTCAATATCTGTAAGGGAATAGTCAATTATTAAACAATCCTCCAAATGAATCACTTCAAAAAACTCACCAAAAACAATGGCCTTCATCACATCCACTTGCAGTTCGAACACATGATTCTCCACATACTGCAGGAACATGTCATAGCCCAAGGCCCGATAGCCCAAGTAGGTGAAGAACGAGGAGAACCCCTCTGGCAGGGGAAAGGCAATCGACTCCACAGCCAGACAATAACGTTCAAGGATGAGGAACAGCGAGTGCTGCTGGTTGGCAGCCATCTGGTCACTGCAATTATCACGTATTTGAGTTACAAATGATCCGATTGAAAGGCAAAACCAACCCACATTAACTGAAAGCCCCGCAAGGTTTCCATGCGAGCATCCAACCCCACAGCTCGACAAACCAGGGAGCACAGAGCCCTCGACAGCTCCAGCTGCGACGAAACAAACTGTGAGGCCACCGCATGGACATGAGCCGGAGCCTGAGATCGCTCGAAGAAGGTCTCCTTCAGCCAACGGAATCCAGTGTGAGGTTTCGAGGAGTGCTTCACCAAGTGGACGCTCAGCTCGCGCAGATACTGAAAGATAGATCCGTCCTTCAATAAAACTAATATCTTAGGTTTGTATACCAACTCACCACAGAGATGACATGCTCCTGCTTGCTGGCCGTGCATCCCTCCAATTCGATGAAGGGCAGAACCTCGTTACTGAACGGAAAGGCACTTCCGCTGCTATAGTCGCCAAAGCCACCAGTGCCCGCATCCGGTGAAAGTGGCGTGGTGCATCTGGAAAGTGCCTCCGGCTGATAGCAGGCCAGGCTAAAGATTAACTTCTCGGTTACCTGCTCAGCACTGAATCTGGGCTGCTCCTGCTTGGCGGACTCGTTGAGCAGATCCCATAATCTGGTCCAGATATCCGTGCGATATGGCGAGAGTCGCTGCTGTGGCGAAAGCAGCATCATGCTGGTGTTATGCAGCGTTTCAAGTGACAGACCCACGCTTATATCAGCTACTTTGGCGTGAATTGGTCGTGAGGCTACAGCCGTAGTCAATGGTAGCAGTCTCATCAGTGGCTTGGCCTCCTCTGGCAATCCGCGAACAGCAGCTGCATAGCTGCCCGCCACAAGGGCTTCTTTCAGCAGGGCCACCGTATCCAGGGAGAGTGGTCGTTCCAGGATACTATTCAGTAACTCGGCCAGCACATCCATGTCATTCGAGTGCAGCAAGAAGTAGTGAATTATGCTAATTCGATTATCCAGCGAACTGTCATTCCGAAAGGCCTCGATCAAATGGGATTTGGGCACGGACAAGGAGACAAGATCCAAGGTGGCCACATCATAGGCCAGGGCTCCCCACTTTCGCAAAGGCACTAGGTGGGTGATATCGGGGCTTCGATTGTGGGCTGCACAAACGATGTGGCAGTTGGGTTCGTGCTGTAGTCCCACGTCCAGTAAATGCACAAAAAAGGCGGAAGACACCAGCAGATGATGCTGACCATGAAGCGCGAAAGTGGGCCTGAGCAGACGAGCCTTTTGCCAGGGCACTCCTGGCATGACGCAGTGCACCACACAGCCGTGGTGAAGTAAAGTCACCGAATAGGCAAAGTGCACGTCCTTCTGCTCCGACTGCATCGGCTGGTATAGATAGTAGTGGCACACGAAAAACATTCCCGAGGTGTCTGCCAGAATGATGAGATTCAGCGAACTATCGTGCACGCGCAGGGGAACCGCATCGTCATCATAGCTTGGATTTTCTTCTTTAGAGCCATTTGGCAGCTTCGGCAAATTGAGGGGTATGTTCAGCTAGAAAGGGAAAGGGTAGGCACATTAGATTTTAGCATAGATATCGGTAGGGATTGGGATTTCACAGCATCTTAAGCACCCACCACAGTTTCCGTGGGTTGTTTCTCGTTGAACTGGAAGGCCGAGAGAGTGGGACTCAAAGTGGGGGCAACCTCCTCGCCAGACTCCTCCCTTTCGTCCAGCAAACTAAGGCTCTTGGCCTTCGGCTTCAGGTGGATGTAGTAGAGCGCCTGACATTCGGGATCCCACTGGGCCCAGCTAAAGTTCTTGGCCAGAGTTTCGTGGGTGAGAATGCTGGTGTCAAGCCGCCAGGCACTGCCCTCGCCGCCGCCAGTCGAAGATGTGGTGGAGCTCTGTTTCACCACGCAGCTATACTGCTTGATGGCTGGGGAAAGAGACAGGATGTGGGTTATACAGGTAGGGTTACTAATGATTGGAACACCTACATTCCTCATGTGTGAGTACCAAGAGCTTGTCCTGCCAGCAGGTGCGCGTTGCGCTCTCCACGCGCCACAGAAACTGGGTCATCACCTGACGGGGAGTGGGCTCCGGGTTGAGGGGCGTGGCCGTGCCGCCCTCAGAGCTGCGCACCTCCACAATAAATGCCTGATATAGTTTTCCCTCGGTTTTCTCCACAAAGGATAGCAATGTGACACTACTATTGATCGTTGCCTGGACAATTTCACAGCATTTGTCCAGGGTCCAAAGGAGTCGCAACTGCTTTTTGGTGGCATGAAAGTGGCCGATGCAAGTCTCCTTCCGCTGATCCTCATCCGAGTACTCGAATATCCAGGACGTGAGCAGGGATCCATCCTGCTCCTGACCCAAAATGCGCCACTCGTTTGCCTTCTCTGCAATTTGAACGGAACTGTCTGTCATGATATCTTTAGTAAATAGAGTGTCAAATCAGCTTACCTTTGTAGCCCTGGGTGGCCAACAGACCGCAGAAGTTGGCCGCCAAGTTCTCCTGCCGCAACATTTCGGTTTTTATTTAATATTCTTAAAATAACATTGGGTAGGACTTTTCCAAAACTTTTCGCAATTTTGCAATTTTAGTATGAACGTTGCGTGGTTCTTCAAAAATACCAACCTCTTAAGAACCGTTACACTAGGGCACAGGGTGTGCTGTGCAATTTAGGCGCCAAATCAAAAAATTAAATGAAATTATTTTGGTACCAAAAATATAATACAAATTACTTGCTAAACAATATATTCATAAATTATCATGTTTTCGTTGTTGAATTACAAAATGTATAAGTGGAAGAGGATATAAACTAATCTAGTAGAATATTAAAAAACAAAAAGTTTTGTTTTACTTGAGGCCAGAGCTAGTTTGACTAATAATAACACTAAAAAAATAAACATTTCTTGTTATTCTGTAAAAAATTAAAGACTAGAACCGAACACCCATATAGCAATACTAATCAAATATAATTGACTATAAATTACTTTAAGAAATCCATAGATCTTTATAACAGTTTCGATCCTTATCGATACCAAAGTGATCTTTTACCATCCTCAGTTGGCATTTATTAAACAGTTAGAATTCGGTGGAAGAAAAGATCAAAGATAACGAAAAAAGGCGGCTTAAACTTAAACGAAATGCCAAGTGAAATTATTACCCTTCAGTTGGGCCAATGCGGCAATCAAAGTAAGTTTATAAAATCATGAAAACTAAAGCTTTAACAGAGATCACTTTCACGCAGTTGGCTTTGAGTTCTGGAAGAGATTGTGCCTGGAGCACGGGATCTCACCAGATGGCGTCCTCGAAGATTTCGCAACCGATGGACAGGATCGAAAGGATGTGTTCTTCTACCAGGCGGACGACAATCACTATATACCGAGGGCTGTGCTTATTGACTTGGAGCCGCGAGTCATAAACAATATCATGACCTCTCCGTATTCCAAGGTTAGTAAAAAATTTGACCTTTTTAACCTGGTATTAAATTTAACCCAATGTGGACTGAAAAAAAGCTAATATGGATGTGCAAATGTCTATAACTTGATCTTATCTAACTTCTTTCTAAGCCAACTTATTTTTATAACCAGTACAAGCTATTTTACAAAATTCTATTCCATTTCTTATTTTCCTATGACTCGTTTTAATAACTTAAATCTTCAAAAAAATCAAAAATATTAATTTTTAATTTTGAAAAAACATTAAATATATGATGCATATTCAATTAACTGATTTTTTCCTTACTCCCAGCTGTACAATCAGGAAAATGTGTATCTTTCAAAACATGGTGGCGGTGCAGGCAATAACTGGGCCTCTGGTTTCAGCCAGGGCGAGAAGGTTCAGGAGGAGGTTTTCGACATCCTGGATCGCGAGGCAGATGGCAGTGATTCGCTGGAGGGATTTGTTTTGTGCCACTCGATTGCAGGCGGAACAGGCTCCGGAATGGGATCGTATGTTCTGGAACGGCTTTCGGATCGCTTTCCCAAGAAGCTTATCCAGACGTACAGCGTGTTCCCCAATCAAGACGAGATCAGCGACGTGGTTGTCCAGCCATATAACTCGATCCTCACCCTAAAGCGACTAACCAAGTGCGCTGATAGCGTGGTTGTGCTGGATAATACCGCCTTGAATCGCATCGCCACCGAGAGACTGCACATCCAGACGCCCACTTTCACACAGATCAATAATCTGGTTTCCACCATTATGAGCTTGAGCACTACCACGCTAAGGTATCCCTCTTATATGAACAACAATCTTATTGGACTGACGGCTTCACTTATTCCAACGCCCCAGCTGCACTTTCTGATGACTGGATATACACCACTGATCACTGATTATGAGGTAAGATCCTGAAGCTTTTAAATAGAGGTGTGCTTAGAAGTTATATGTTAAATATCTCCTAAGCGATACTTACTGTTTCAAAATATTCTTTGGCGTCAAACAATTTCTAAAAAATCTTACATTTAGAAAAAATATATTCTCAGAACCGTTTTGTCGATCTTATAAATAACCCGAGATCGAGACTACTTTCATCTTTATTATATAATCGCTCTACGTAGAAAAACAAACTAGAGCAGACTTTGCTCTTGTTTTTAAGAAGATTGATTCTCAAATAATTGAGAAGACGAATTCTCAAATTGATATAATTCGATCTTTTTTTAGTTCTCCTTTTTTTAAAAAAGTTTTTTCTTGGTGATCTCTTAAAATCTCTTAATGATCTTTATGATCTGAAAAAAATATGTTTTTTTATATTATTTGCAGACCAAAACAAACGTTCGAAAGACCACTGTGTTGGATGTGATGCGTCGCCTTCTGCAGCCCAAGAATATGATGGTCTCCGCCACGAGTGACAAACAGAACCGCCACTGCTTCGTCTCCATACTGAACATCATCCAGGGCGAGGTTGATCCTTCGCAGGTGCACAAGTCGCTGCAGCGCATCCGTGAGCGAAAACTGGCCAACTTTATACCATGGGGTCCGGCCAGCATCCAAGTGGCTCTGCCGCGTAGTTCACCGTATGTGCAATCGGCCCATAAGGTGTCCGGACTGATGATGGCCAATCACACGGGAATCAGTGCTCTCTTCAAGAGGGCCCTAGCCCAGTATGATAAGCTGAGGAAACGCAACGCCTTCCTGGACAATTTCCGGCGCGAGTCCATGTTTAAGGAGGACCTGACCGAATTGGACTTCGCACGGGACACGGTCGACTGCCTGGTGCAGGAATACGAGGCGGCCACCCAGATCGACTATCCCCAGTGGAGTCCGCGCATCGAAGCTTCCAAAGCCGGTTAATTTTCTACGTATTTCAAAATTTTTCTGTTCAAAATATATTTTAAAGTGTTTCTTACCTAATTAGAAAAAACTTTATTTACTTTTTGATTGGGGAAGTTAAAGGGGATATTTAGGAAAGACATTTAGATAACCAAATATGTATTGCCAGGAATAGCATCAAAGTTTGATTACCCTCTTTTTTCACCACAATGGGAAGTTCCAATTGCAATAGATTTGTTAAATATTTCAACTTCTTGTTTCTGTTCCTTAATGATTTTTAAATCATATAAGCCATGATTTTTACTGTCAATTTAGATTTCTCAGCAACCCAAAGAAAACGTTTTCCTCATTCGTTTTTTAAAATTCGTTGTGTGAACACCTCTGAAAACAGTTTTTGTCCAACTTTTTTCAGTACATCTTTTGTTGGTGTTAGATCCTGTTTCTGTAATTAAGCTTAATGTAAGTTTTGATGTGGTTTTTAATTTTTAAAACACAAAATTCAAATGTTTTTGTAGCCAGTTCGAGTGGCTTTTTTAGAAGGAAACCAGGATTTACAGGGACTTTTGGCAAAAGGCTAAATAACTTTCAAAAAATCGTAAGTATGGAAATTTGTAATGATTATATTCAGACTACTGATATGTTTTATTCCTCAGATCATGTGCTGCGGACCCTGTGGACCTCGATGCTGCGATCCTTGTGGCGGATGCTACAACTGCTGCGTTGAACTTTGCTGTGTGCCGTGTACTCCAGCCTATATTCAATCCACTTGGATGCCCTGCGGTCCCAGAGGTTGTTGCTAAATACTAGTTTGCCAAAAGGACGAAATGAAGTTTAGAACCTGTGCTATCTCCAACAAGATTATAACCTCTTAGGTTCTAACATGTCTTAATAAACGAATTTAATTGTAAAACAACGCCATTTGATTTCAATTTCAACGTTGACTTTTATTTATCATGAATCTCTATTTAGTAAAGAATCTTTAAAATGATTCTTTTTATACGTTTTGAGATTGTATGCAAACTTTTATTGTTTAGTTACTAGAACTAGTTATTTTGTATGAAAACATAGGAAAATGTGAACTCCAAGAGGCATAGCGTTTGATAGGCAGGTATAGATTTTTATTTGGCAGAAAAAAACGAAAAAATTATTTAAAAAATTAAGTATTTTCTATACATTTTGTAAACGGAGATCCTTGTGATAGTGACTGTTCAAATCATTAATTCCTAGAAAAATTCTGTAATCTGAGTACCAACGAAATACCCTTCGGAACCCATCACTAATTTTTACTTCATCTAGTAGTTTCTGGTTTTGGTTATCTGTCAACAGTTTAGAAGCTGTTTATTTTCCACAGGGTATATCATCATTCCATCTTCGAGCACCGTTGTGAACACAACAAAAATAAAACAAAGAAAATTCCGATGAAAAACACCTATTGGAAATCGCTTTTTTGTTGTAGTGAGTATCTAAAAAAAAACTGTGTTAAATATTTTTGAAAAAATAATTTTGTTCGTTTCGTAATGATATCTTATTTGCAGTACACACGTAAATTGGCTCCCCGTAGTTTTTCTTTCTTCCTCTCTTCCATCCTACCTTTGGTTTAATTTAATTCGATCCGACCCGTCAACGGCTCCAAAATGTGCTGCAATCCCGGAGGCTGCTGTAATCTGCCAACTTGCATCCAGTGCACCAACTTTTGTTTTAACTGCTGGACTGGAACTGCTGCCGTGCCATGTTGCCGAAGAAGTTGCATTCCTGGATGCTGTGGCAGTCCAAGTTGTCGTTGCTAAAAAAAAAACCCTACATAAATTTCTGTGACTAAACTTTTAATAACAAATAAAACAAGACTAAAAGAAAATTAAATCTTTTACTGTAGTTTTTTAATTTCCAAATTTGTTTTTTTAACCGTAAAAGGAAGTTATTTTGATATTTTAAAACCATTCAAACCGCAATCCCTATTTTACATAAGGGCTAAGTAAAAATACCATTTAGTATTTTTGGCAGCCAGGCTTTGACAAATGAGAACTGGTCACATCACGCCATGGGAAAATACTAGAAAATACTAATTTAATGGTATATTTTAAAGGTAAATAACGTTTGATATCGAAGAAGAAGAGTCCCCGATAGGTTTGCTAAAAGTAAACAATCTGATATTATTTTAGGGTGATAAGTGATAAGAACTCACTGTTCTGCACTGGATTTTACTCCATTCCAAAATGGAGGGCAGCCACTGGCTGAACTGGTGTCGCCTGTGCGCTAAGGACGACGCCCGTGGCAATGTGAAGGTGCAAATGAGTGGGAATTCGCAGGGAGCCTGGGACAATGTACTTATAATGGCAATTCGAAAGTACTTTGAGGTGCACGTAAGTTCTCCAGGAATAAGATATATGTTTGTACTGATACCAATCCATATTACACCCAGATGGCAATGGAGGACGAGCTGAGCAACGTACTGTGCACCGAGTGCTATACCCTCATCAGCGAACTAATCGATTTCGCCGAGCATGTTCAAAAAGTCCAGGCCATTTTCCAGGTTCTGCGACGCACGGAGTCGGAACCCGGGAAGTATCTGAATGCGGCTGAGCTGCGTCAGCAGTATGGCCTTTGCGAGGGCGACTGGACGCACATCATCAAGCCCATGCAGGTTCAAGAAATTGACTCCGGCCAGGATGCCAGCGAAACCCTCCAGAAACAAGCCAAAGTATTAAACGAATCTCCTTTAGCGGAGGAAACATGCTTGGAAAGCGAAATATCTGGGAAGGAAGCTACTTCTCACCCAATTGAAATCCAAAACAGCCTGCCAACTGAGATACCCAAACAGGAATTCATTGACATCGGTCCCAATCTGTTAGAGAAGAACACAAATCAACTGGATATGGACGACGTGCTAGTTGAAATGCCAGAAGGGGAACTATCCGAATCCCGCGTAGATAGCACAGCGTCTTCCGTTTTCCAGGAGCAGGATGTCAAACCAGAAATGTTAGACAGCTTTGAAGAATTCCTGCCGGAAGGAAGCCAGCAAATGAATCTCGTCATTTTGACAGCCTCACCAAATACCCCAGACTCCAGAGCAGAGGAAAAGACCAAGCGGGGACGCATGAACTGCGAGAGATGTGGCAAGGTATACAGGAATCGCGCCTCCTACGAGAAACACTTGGAACGCTCGTGCCGCAGGATCGAGCGGCGGGTGAAAGTGGAGAAGGGAACAACCACCTGTGATATCTGCGACAAGAAACTGTCCTCCGCCACCGCCCTAAAGCACCACAAGGAGGGTATACACCAGAATGTTAAGCCATATATATGCGATGGTTGCGGCAAACAATTGAAGACAATTACAGCGCTAAATGAGCACAAGCTTGTGCACACGGACAACCGTCCATTCGAGTGCTCCGTTTGCAAGGCGGGCTTCAAGAACCGGTCTCGTCTGAAGGCCCACCATCAAATCCATGCGGAGCCCAGTTTTGTCTGCAACATTTGCGGCAAGAAGTTGCAAACGCGTCGCACCTGGAACATGCACAAGCTGGTGCACAGCGAGGAGCGGCGCCTGAAGTGCGATGTTTGCGGAGCTCTCTTCAAGCGCTCCAAGACCCTCAAGACCCACCTGCTAAGTCACACGGGATTGCGACCTTACGTTTGCAACTACTGCGGCAAGTCCTTCGCCTGCAACGCCAACTGCAGGTCGCACAAGCTCAAAAAACATCCGCAGGAAGTTCAGCAGGAGGATGGCGCAAAGCTCTCCTCGCGCTTGAATGTACCCACGCTGGACGAACTTCGTGTCATGTGAGTACCGATTCGTAAAACTTTTTTATGGGATTCATTTCAATATTTTGCTTTCAGGACCCAAAAACTACCGAAGGGAACAGTCTAAGATGGTTTATTTTAAGAAACAAAAGTTTTTAAATATTTTTTAACTTTACACTAATGAAATCTCAGTATGAGATTAAACAGAAGATGTATAATAAGGATCATAAAGTAACCTTACGGACTTATTTTACTTGTGCTGCTGTTTCATTTTAGTCAAGTGTCAGGGAGGGTGTTTAAAATTATACCAGGCAGATGAAGAAACATTTCGCTCCATCCTTAACAATCCCTGGAACCCATTTGGCGCCTTTTTATGTACTTTACCATTTTTAAATTAATAAAACACCATTGATTTATTTAAAAACAAAATAATTTTATTGTGGTTTAATGGAAATAGAAATTCTTACAATACAATTGTTGTTGCTGGTTGTTCTTTTTGGTTGGTTTAATATTAATGTTACACAACATTTTTTAAATGTTAATTAATACCATATTTTAATATAATAATAATTTAATGTTTTTTTTTTCATTTTTTAATTACTTCGAAAATTGTGGCCCCTAAGCATTAAAAAGACTTTCATTTGTTTCTATTATTATTTCCCAAGTTCTCGCTGACGCTCTTGACTTTGCTATTCGATTTTTGGGTAGAGTTCAAAATCTGTTATATCAAATTCAAATAGGTGTTCCCGAACTCGTCACTTTAGCAAATTGCAGCTTTTAATAAATTATTATGATTTTATCTTTGTTTTACGTTTTCCACATGTATAAAAATATTTATATATAATTTACGTAATTATTTTTGGTTTTCTCTTACACATTACATTAATGAGTTGTTATCTTGGGTTCTCCCTATTTTTATATATAAGTGTATATATATAAAATGCGCATACAGTTGGAATCTTAGTTAATAATAATAGTTAATGAGTTAATAACGTTCACATTCAATTACATCGTATTCGATTTAGTTACGACTATGATTACATTTTAATTTGCTGTTTGTTTTTCCTTGTTCTTGACGAATTCAAATGTAATACAAAAAAAAACAGTTGGTGTTAATTAAAAATATAGAAGATTCAAGTTAAATGCGTATTTGGTTTCGTTTTTCTCAAGAAAATTGCCACGGTTTATTGGTTTATTACATGAAATTGTGCTCGAGTTGTGGGTAATATTGGTAGAGTGTTGAATGACTGATTGAATGGTTGAATGACTGACTGAGTGAGTATCATGCAGGGTGTCTGAGGAGCTGAGCTGAGCTGATCCTGGCAGTAAGTTGAGTCAGTTGCAAACTTGAACCAAATTGTAATTGTTCTGTACTGTGGTTAAATCTTTGTATGCATATTAGAAACAGTATATAGCATATAGTATGCATTTGGTGGGCGTGTATATATTTTTTATTTTCCTTTTCATTTCAACGCAAAAAGTTAACAATTTCCTCGTTCGAAACAGCTGAGAATGGCCTGCCTGACAAAGTCTACATGTAATATAGATTTATATATATATGTATTTATAGAATAAAAATGCCAACCCTCAATGATATACATTATTTGCTTGTCAGTCCATATTTTCCACATTTTCTTGTCCTTTACTTTAACATTTTTTTTTTTTTTTTTTGGTTTTAGTTTTCCTTTGTATTTCTTAAATGTAAAACAAAATTTGAGCGAAATATACGAGTTGTAACTGAACGTACAGTGTAAACAATTAACCATAATGAAAACATATTACTTTAGCTGATTACATTCCTTATTTTCATATGACTATTTAGTATATGAAAGCCATTTAAGCAACACCCTGTATACAGTATACTTGTTTTTTTTATTTTCAAATTCAACTTGGCTTTAGCAGAGAAATTCAAATTGCGGGAGACGTTAAAATCAATCCTTACACAGAAAATATATAAATCGTTCGCTAAAACATAATATATATGTGTATATAAAGAAAACTTAATTATAACGACATTTAACATTAGATTGGTGTTATTTTTCGGTTTCGTTTTTGTTTTGGTTTTTTTTTTTTTAATATTAATTATTATAAAAATACATATATGTATGCATGATGACTAGATGATGATTCCATGATCGGCTTAGTTGCACTATATAGCTTTATAAATATTAAAATCTATATTGAATGCGTGATTATGAGTAAGATGAGCTAACATTTATGCATATTCAATGATTTAGCAACGTTGATTCATGTCTGTGTGTATTTGTTTGTGTGCGGTTCGACCGTAGAGACTCATTTCCACTAATTGCAAATATAGTAATATTTATATAATTTTTTGAGTCCCAAAATTGATTTAAAATAATTGCGTAACGTAAACTTGTCCATGCATTGCCATCAAAATGAATGCGTACCATTCATTAAATATTACATCTTCCTTTCTTCAATAACAATTTTAACATAACACAATTGAATGGGGAATGTTTGGTTATTAAAAATATTTCTTTTGTTTTCGCTTTCAAATGAAATGTTGCTGTATTCTGTCTGCCAAGTAGCTCTTGTTGTTGTCATTGATGTTGCTGTGCAATTTGTGCAATACTGTAAGAAATAAAATTAAAAATTAAATAAATCAAATGGTTTTTCTTACAAAATAATATTAAGTATAAATTTTCAATAGTAGAAAATTAAATTTTAAATCAAATGCAAAAAACAGTTATTCTTTGTTAAAAAAAAAATGGAAAGTAAAAAGAAATTTAAGTTTAATCATCCTATTTAGTTATTGCATAATACATTGCCCATTTGGTTCTCATTTAAAGTTAGATTAACTTTTGCCTTAAAATGTTCGACTTAAAAAATTATTTTTTTTTGTTTTTGCTTGTTTTTTTTTATATTTTTAGTGTTAGTTTCAATATGTTGCTTTGCTTTAAAAATTACAAAAATGCTTGGGATATGAATGTGTTTTTTTTTTTAGTTTTTATTTTTGATAATCTTCAATAGGAAGAATAAGCAGCTAACAACAAACAGTTAATATGCCTTATATTTTGTATATGCATTATAATTATAGATTATATTCACGGATGTATATAAATATTTTATTTTGCAGCTAGAAAAATTAGCGAAAATATTCATTTTCCTTGTTCTTGTTGTTTGTCTTGCGCGCTTAGAGTTTTGTTTTTAGTTCATCAAAGAGTGAAAATCAGTTTTTAGCTTAAAGTCAGTTAATTTCTCAGTTTAAACAAGTGCATAGGGAGAAAAAAAGCGGAAACGGAAAAATCTGTTCAGAAAAATTCCCTAAACGAGTCTTATGTTCATTTTATTTCACAAGAGTTTTTTTTATATATATTTTTTTTTTTTAGTTTCACGTTTACGTTTTCGAAGCAGTCTAAGATTTTGTTGTTTTTGAGTGTTAAAAAACTGTTGAGTTCACTACTAAGTGGTTGGTTTTCTTGCCTTTAAACACACACATAAATATATTTTTATTTACTCGTAGATTTATAAGTATGTAGCGTTAAGTAGCCTAATGTGTAAAATGTATTACAGATGGAGAGGTCCAGGACTTTATCCGGGGCTTCAACTTCAACTTGATTTATTTTAATATAGTAGCAACATTATAAATATAAATATTCATATATATTTATGTATATGTGTATAATTTGTTGTGTAAATCTTTTTTTCAATTCGTGTATAAAATCAGTCATAGTTAATTATTTTGTTTGGTATTTATCATTTATGTTAGTTGTGGTTTGGATTGCTACTTGAATGTTCGGTGAAGTTCTTAACCAAGCGGTAAAAATGTCTATATAAATTATTTATCGAATGAATTGATCTTGTTCCTCAATTTCTAATCTAATAGATGTATCTTACTCCTAGTGAGAAAAAAGGGAAATCAAAAGGGGAATGAACCGATCATTAGACATTAATTCTACATTGAGTTACATACAAATTACAGACATTCAAACAGACACTACTCAAGCATGCATATTAAATATATTTTTTATTTCTCATAATTTTTCGTATTATTCTGTTAAAACATTTGACGGACTATAAGAATTAAAATCCTACTTATTGAAAGGGTCCAGCCACGAAGGCAAAACGATTTCGAATCGGTTTATATGGATTGTTACCTCTGATCTGATATCGTTTTGCATTGGATGCTGGCCGAAACATAGACACACACACTTAATGATTATTCAGTTAGCTGCATATATCTATATGTTATATCCATAATAATTTAGTGGTTCAAGCATTTTGTTCAGAGCTTTCTTTATGCATAATCTAATAATACTTAAAAACACTTCTACGAAGCCAGTTTGAATTTTAATTACTTTTTGGATTTGGTTTACACTCATTCATAGTTCGCTGCTATTTTGCCATTCCTCTATCGTTTTCCAATCCGAACTGCCGCCGATCTACTAGAACTTGTACAAAATTTAAATTCCATACAAATATGCTCAACAATGCCGACAAATGACTTTGATTTACGTTTTTGTTTTTGTTCCGTTCCTTAATAACATTTATCAAAAATATAAACTACAATTAAAATGATTTTTTAGATATGACATACAAACACCAATATGCTTGTATCTATATATCCTAACATCTAGTTCTGTTCTGTGTAACTTGTGCCTGACAGTCTCTTAACCAACCCCAAAAAGAGAGAGAGACCGATCCGTAGATGGATCGATCTCGTTTCGATTTCGCTTCGATTCCGTTCAACATTCATAGAGAGCTCCTAACAATCACAAAAAATAATAGTAGCAATATAATATAATATGATTAATAGATGTTTATGTGCTGTTTTTCCAGCACCAGCATGCATTGCCATTTATTAAACAACACTTACACTTAGCACTACTCAAAATGTCTTAATGGTTTCCGACTTCCTAAATGGTTTACCTTTACCTTTTCACGTCTGGTGGTGTTACTTTACTTTTGAATTTCCTTTCAGAATTTTCATTACATTTTTTTGGCGTCTTTTCTTCTGGGTTGCACGAGACTTTGCCCCAAAAAAAAAACTAATCACAAATGGCGACACACGCAAAATGCCCAACTACATATACTATATCGGCAATGTTAACATACATAAATCGGTTCATATATATATAGAGCAAGATATACCAAAGCAAGTGCCAAAGGGCATTGACGCCTATTTTTGGTTATTTAGAGGGTTAGAGCACAGTTAATTGGCGGTATAAATCGTTTACATATCGATCTGGAATATCGGAAATAAAACTGCTAATATATAGTTAGTTTTGATAGCTCACTGTGCTTAGTTACACAATTTATCTTATGAGTATATATAAATATTTCTTGTTGTTCATTTTTCCTCTAGGGTTGTGTTGTGTTGCTCCTTAACCGATGGTTCAAATATATAGAAATATATATATTTAAAAAACTTTCTATCGGTTTTCCATTTTTCTTTGTTGTTGCACAGTCTATTAGATTCTCAATTCATCAATTTGTTTATCAACATACATTCACATATATATCCATATAAAGATTAAATAGTTTACCACTACTATATATAGATGTCAGAGACGGAGAAAGGGGGACGGGGCGGGAAGAAGGGGGTTAAGGAAAAGCGGAAGGTTCTGCATCAGGGGGTTAACAACATCGCATCTGTTCAAACCAATATACAAATCTAAAAATGCTAAGAAAATAAAAGAAAATAATCAAAACAAGTAAATAATAAATAAATCAAACAGTTGGTTGGTTTTTTTTTTTATCAGAATATGTATAAAAATCTTTAATTGTTTTTCAGTTGGTTTTTGTGGCATTTGTTGGTTTGTGTTTTTGTGTAGGCTTTACAACATTTTCGTAGAGCAGAGTTTGCTTGTCTATTGTTTAGTTGTAGTTTATATTATTTGTTATCATATTTGTTGTGTCCCACGTTGTGTGTTTGTAGTTCGTTTGTTTCATAACATTTAAAAATGTAATAATAATAATAATAGTTGATAAACATAAAAACAAATTTATGCAAGCACAAAATACAAATAAGGGTCCTTGTCAGAAACTATTTGTGCTAAAATGCTAATAATAAATACAATTAAATAGTATGCATTAGGCCATAATAAATACCATCAATTAGCAGTTTCTTTTGTGTTTTAGGTTTTTTTTTCAACAATTTTTATATAAAAAATTTTCAACAGTTTTTGTATGTTTTTTTTTTGTTGTATTTTTTGGTTGTCAAGTAAAAAGTGTTTCTCACACAGAAAACGTACAATACTTTTGTTTAAATCCTTCATCGTTATTACAGCTACCATATTACATCGATACATCGTCTTCAATACAATAAGTCAATTAAAGACAATTAAGTTTACAACAAGAAAGAACTAAAAAATATATTTTCGTATATTTAATAATCTCACTTAAGTAAATACACACAAAACATAATTAATTATAGAATAATTCAAATAATAAATCAAACCAAATCAAAAATTACACAAAGCAAAGCGTTTTTTCAAAACAAACAAAGAGGAAACTATTTTAGTTAAATACTACGTTTTTAATACAATAAAGTAAAATTATATTCAAGAAATCTAATACCTGCTTATGTGTGGGTGTGTTAATGGGGGGGGACGACATGGGTTTTAGGGGGCGGGGTTCGCGTCGCGTTCCAAGCAAAACCAACAAAAATAGTTATTACTTTTAAAATTACAAAATAAACATTTTTTAAATGCTGTTCCTGTTAATGTTGCGTTTGTAGTCTCAAAAAGTTTTATTTCCTTGCCTTAATAGTACATTAAATATTCACTTTAAATGTCTAACTTTTTATTTTCCTTTTTTAACTAACCCTTAAAGAACACTTTCGTTAGGTTTGCAATCATTTGAGGCCTATCAAAATAAATGCTTTTAATTAAAATCATTGCAAGCAAAAAAGTCCAAGAGCATACAGTGGGTAACAGAAAGAAAAGAGATTAGGAATCCAGCAAATTGTTTAAGCAACTTATTAGATCTCAATATCAGATCATTCTGTTTCCCACTGCATGGGTTTCATATTTAATACCTATTTCTCTCGAAGAACAAAACAAAAAAGCGATTGGTCTGGCTTGGCTTGGTATGTTTTTCCCTCAGTTTCTTCTTTATAACTATTAAATTATTTGAGATTTGTATGTTTTACTCATTTAAGTGTTTATCGTACTTTAATATATAAATACATATGCGTATGTGGGGACATAGACATATTTAATTGTATAATTATAATAGTTATAAATGTTTTAAGTCTTCTGCGCTGATTGCCAACTTTTAGTTAAATGTTACTTTTGAATTTTTCAATTAGATTTATGCACACTCTCTATATAATTCGATTTCGTTCTCGAAATTGCCACTAGGCTTGGGGGCCAGAGGCACAGCATCAAAAACATTTGGATGATGTACATAAATATCGCTTTGTTTTTAGTTGATATACACATTTCAATATTTATTTAAATTCAATTTGACAACAAATAATTTTTTGCATATAATATAGTAATATAGTTTTGGGCAAAACAACAAATTCGTCCGTGTTGCTTTCAAAACAAAGATATTATTTTAAAAAATAAATGCCTAAACAAAAAATAGTTCAACAATTAAGAACACAAATTTCAACTATATTCAGTGCTTTTAGTTGGTTTTGTTTAATATTAAGAAACGGCAAAATGATTTTTCGTCTGCATTATTATTAGGGTTAATTCATCTTTTCTTTCTCCTGTCGTGGTACAATAAAACAATGAAAAAACATAAAAACTAAGCGAGTATAAAAATTGTGAATTGTTGTTTGTGTCGCGGTTCGGTTTTGGGATCGGTTGATTTCGTATAAAAGTAGCAAACATGTCTTAGAAGATAATTAATTAATGTATACATATAAATAATCAGTAATCAATAAGTGGTATAATCAAAAATAATTTATAAACGTAAAAAACAGTTATATAATATATAATGTATCAAATGTTTATGCAATCAAAAATAATAATAACAAACAATTTGCGCAATCATATATCTAAGAATTACAATCAATTATTAATTAATTAATGCTCGATACGCGGCTATCCTTCCTTTTCGACATTGTGTAAGCAGTTAAATGTTAAATTTATATTATATTAACTTCTTTTTTCTTTTTTTGTTAATTTTTTAAAAGTATTTTTTATTTGTTTGCAGTCTGCAACGAACATAAAAAAGTGGAGGGATTTCTTCTGGTATTTATATAGTTAAAAGTGTCATTTCTTTTGTTTGTTTCTGGTGTGTTTTGTTTTTTGTCTGGTGCGCTTTTAATCGACAGCCAAAACGAATGAGAGACTTGCACGCGAGGGAGGAGGGTTTTGAAGTGAGAAGTGTGCAAAGATATAGAGAGGCGGCGGCACTATCCGATTTGAACATGAACATGAATACACAATATATATATTTATCATAAACAAATACACACAAAATAAAAACTAAGCTTAACAGTGTAAATATATATATAAAAAAAAATAAAACAAAATTCAACAATAATTTAAAAGATAATAAAAATTATTCCAACAGTGTGCGTGTGTGTTATTACATAGCGAGCAAAGTCTAAGGCTATGAGAGATGACAGATCGGGGGAGATAAGGGGCTTATAGATTTCGCTTTCGATTTCGATTTTGTAGATTTAGAATTAGAGCTGGAGAGACCGCGCAAGTCAGACTATTGAGAACTTAGCTTAGAGCAGTAGTGAGAGCCGGACCACAGATCCTCCTCCATTCCGGACTCCCATCCATGGAGTGTGTGTCTGTGTGTTTCTGTTTACATACCCACTGGCGCCAGTTGGACA
Source organism: Drosophila suzukii (assembly GCF_043229965.1). Lineage (NCBI taxonomy): Eukaryota > Metazoa > Arthropoda > Insecta > Diptera > Drosophilidae > Drosophila > Drosophila suzukii. The sequence goes on along the minus strand of NC_092080.1, from coordinate 14,696,096 downwards.
TAGCGATAAATGTAGAGCCGGTAGTCCTTGCTGGCCAGCACCACACTGCCGTCGTCCATGAGCGCCACATCGAAGCACTGGGCGTGCTTCACCTTCGACTCGAGCGCCGAGATCAGCTGCCCGTCCTGCGTGAAGATCGTCAGGTTGAAGTTGTTGTGGTTGTCCGCGATGAGGATCTCCCCGTTCGAGTTGATCCCGACGCCAATTGGGTAGTTGGTAATGCCCTCGCCGCCAATCTGCCGTAGATACTGCCCCTCGTAGTTGAACACCTTGACGCAGTGCGCCCGATTGTCGCTGATGAAGATCTCCTGCTTGTCGTTGACCACCACGCCATTGGGGAACTCCAGATGCTTGGAGCACCCGAACTTGTGCAGCACATTGCCGTTCTGATCGAAGATAATCACCCGCATCACCTTGCACTCCACCACAATGATGCGTCCCTTGTTGTCCACGGTCACGCCGCGAGGATGCTGCAGAATGGTGGCCCCGAACTTCCTCACAAACTGGCCGTACTGGTTGTAGATCTGTATTTGGTGTGTGGGCGAACGCTCGGTGACGATAATATCGCCGGAATTGCGCACCACAGCCACACGATTCGGGTACAGCAGCTGGGAGTCACGCTTGCCGCACTCGCCAAACTGGAACTTGAAGCGTCCCTCCTTGTCGAAGATCTGGATGCGATGGTTGTTCGTGTCCGCAACAATGATGTCGTTTTGTGCATTCACAGCCACACCGCTGGGCTCCGTGAACTGGCCCTCCATCACGCCGAATTCGCCAAACTTGCAATGGTAAATCATCTTTTGGCGCTTGATTTGCGACTTGGGCGGATAGATAGTGGCCGATAGAAGTTTGTTGGTCAGGTCAAGCAGGGACTCAGAGCTGACGGTACTTCCGCCGGCTCCACCGCCACTCACCACGGTTCCTCCGACCGAAGACAGGCTGGCAAAGGCATCGGCCACTGCAGAGCTACTAGCTCCTCCGCTTGTAACAGACGAAAAGAGATTATCGCTGCCGCCGTTGCTCCACTTCTCGTATGGGTTGTAGTGAAGCGCCACGGTACTGGCGGCTGATCCATTGCTACCGCTGTAGTTACCGCCTCCTCGCTTGGGCATCAGTTCGCCGAAGTGCTGTTCCACGGCCAGGGCGTTGCGATCACGTCCGCTTAGCAGGAGTCCTCCGTTGCTGAAAGCTCCTCCAGCTCCGCTTCCGTTAGAGCTGCTATCCAATAAACTGGCACCACTCAATCCAAGACCCAAGCCATGCAGCGATGATTGCGCCTGCAGTTGTTGATGATGTGCCGTCTGGTGATGGTTGTGGTGGCCATGGTGATGTGACTGTTGGTGGTGACCATGGTGGCCACTGCCCGCGCTGCTGGCGCTACTGTTGCTGGCGCTCTGTGTGGGTCGGGCAATCGGGGGCTGCTTTCCATGTCCATTGCTGGTCAGGCTCAGACCAGCATGTCCTCCATCCGAGGTGCTTGCCCGAATGTATCCAAAGGTGTTGCGTACTCCGGCCTGAATCGACTGGTAGTTGGACATGAACTCCATCTCGAAGGGAAGCTGCATCTCCTGGATGCCGGTCTGTAGCTGCTGCTCCAGGGATTTGCGCAGGAGCAGGGCCTCTGCCAGCAAAGAGGATGGCGGAGCTGGACTCCGCTCAACCGCCTCGCAGGTGGCCAGTCCCTTGTCGATCAAGTCACGGGAGCGTTGCTGCCACGAACTATTGCTGTTCACCTTGGCCGAGTACAGAGTCTCCAATTCCTTTAGCAGTTCAGTCTTGCGCTCATCCAGCATGGAGGCGAAGAACTGGTGCGTCTCGTTCAGCTCGTTGTGCGCCTTCTGGTACTGCAGCTTCACCTTGGTGAGAATCTGGTCCGAGTTTCCGGCAATGCCGACAATCTCGCCAATCTTGCCGCGCATGTCGGCGAGCAGAGTCTGCAAAGCGGTGTCATTGGCCGTGGATCCCGTCGAGGTTGTCGTCAATCCGGGTGACTGCACATTCTCCAGTTCATGGAGACCTGTAGAGTGCTCCAACACAATGCACTCTTTGCACACAAGGATGCAGCAGGTGCGGCAACTGAACTTGAGCAGCTCCTGTTTGTGTCGTGGGCAGAAGAGTTGCCTCTGCTGTTGCTGCTGCTGCTGCTGTTGTTGCTGCTGCTGCTGCTGCTGCTGTGGGTGCAGTGAGCCATAGATGCTCTCCTCTCGCTGCTGCTCCTGGGAATTTGCCTGAGCGGCAGCTGCTAGTACAATCTTCGAGAGTTGCGACATAGGCTGCGCCGGCAGCAATTGTTGCTGCTGCTGTTGCTGTTGTTGCGAGTCCAACTGTTGCTGCTGCTGCTGCAGCATCATGGTCAGCGAACTGGCGTACTTGAACTCATTCGAGGCCGGATTGTTGCTGGGCGAACCCACGGACAGAGGAGTCCCAGTGGTGCTCGCCTCGAAACCCTTGATCAAGCACACATTGTGCCCGTTGAAGCAGTGCATAAACTCGTGAGCAGTCACACAATTGGCGCACAGATAGCTCTGGCAATCGAAGCACTTGGCCACCGCATCGCTGCACTTGCTCTTGCAGGCGGTGCAACGCGGCGGTGATCCATTGGCGGATGTGTTGCTTGAGGAGCTGTTGCTGCTGCTGCTGTTGCTTCCCTTGCCGGCTCCCACGACCAGGCTGCTGATGCCTGAGTTGCTGCCATTGTTCGAGCCCTGAAGATTGCTACCAATCACGCCCGGTCCATTGCTGCTGGCCACGTTGTTCGCGCTGATCACACTGCTGCTAGTACTGCCGCAACCGCTGAGGCCGCTGGTCGAGGAGCTGGACGAGGACGATGACGAGGATGAGGATGAGGACGACGACGAGCAGGAGGAGGAGCTGGCCGAGGAGCTGGACGAGACGGAGGCCGAGATGGGATGGTGGCCATTGATCACCGTCACCTCGGAACGCGACTTTACGCTGCTGCCGCCCGTGTACTCATCACTGCAGATTGCCGAATCGCTGGCCGGTGGCGAAGAGCCGCTCAACGTGAGCGGGGAGTCTGATAGATAGCCGGCGTGTTCGTACGATTCAATCGAGTTCGCCCCGCCCCGCATCGAGTCCAGAGATGGTGTCGGTGAGGACGCCATCTTTGTGCTATAATTGCCGTCGGTGGCTCCGTTTACCTTTAGGAGTAACAGCTGCAAGGAAAGAGAGGAAGTAAAGACATGGATTAGATTCGGTTTTACTAAGTTATGTACTTATTACCACTTATTAATTACAAAATAATGTATAGCACGTGCTCCCGTTCCCTCCTGACTTTTTTGCCTTGTTTTTTGCTTTATAGCAATCTCGTCTTTTATTTTTATGCTGCCTGTAGCACCGCATTTTTCTTCCTAAGCCGACCGACTGCCTCCATTTCCGCCCCTTAAATCGACTGACCCATGAGTCACCTGCGGTCCTTGTCTTTTATCCTCATGAGTCAGCAGCTCCTCCACTTGAACCGAAACGTTTGGCATTTCCATGGCCCCGCAAACAAACGAATATATGCCACACCCCACAAACGGCCGCCTCTTTCTTAGTCATCCCCCTTTGTTTTCATAATTTGTAGTTAATTGCCTCCTTCCAACTGGCTTGGCCCATCTAATCCCCTAAAGCGCGACAGCTGTGACCCGTGTTCTTATTAAACATCTTCGAAGACAGTTGAAAGGTATGTGTTTTTCCCCCCAGCTTTACTATATCCCACTCCCCCAACGACAGAATCGAATCAAACTAGGATACGCGCCCCCATGGAATGCTTTTAAGGCACAATTCCAATTTCTTACGGCAGAGTGGAGAAGCGAAGCTAAAAGGGAAGCTGTACTGTTGGGTGCGGGATGAAAGGACTTTGACCGGGAGAGAAGTCCCACAGCCCCTGTCCTTCCATTTCGACTACCCCCTAACCTTTATCCTTCGCTCAGGAGACGGACACAAATGCAATAAACGCACGCACAGACAGAAGGACACCCCGTAATAATAATTTTACTTCCCCTTTTTGCTGCCATCGCGGTTCGTTGCCTTCGAGAAAGGTACAGGAGTTGGGTGAAATGGCAATGGCAGGCAAAAACAGGATAAATAAACGGGGAGTTTCACAACAAACCCTCGGTCGCTGGAAAAAGTAAACAAAAAAAAAACAAAAACGGGGAGCCCTGTAGAAACTTCTCTAGATTTCCAGAGCAGGCGAAACTTCCGTCAACAAGAAAATCAACGTAAAAGGCAATAACCAAGTGAAAGCCAAGAGAGCCCAGCGAAACGAAACGAAACTCAAAATCAACCCCGAAAAATGCGCCCAAGGGGGGAAAATGTTGTATGCCAGGGGGATGTATTTATGGGGAAGGGGGGACTGCAACTGTCTAGACTGGATGTACATTTATCATGCACACACACACACACACCCACCAAACCAATAGCCATTCACAGAGCTCCCTAGAAAATCCTTTCTAATTTCAAAAAACATTCTCATTTTCGTTGTGAAGGAAACTAATTTGGTATTCCTAAACATGGTTATTGGGTGGTCCAAAAATAAAGTATACAAAATAAGACAGATTCGGGTAAACTATGAATTCCTGTTTACAAAGTACTGAATCTAATACATTTGTACAAAACAAGTTATGAGTAATGTTAATATTTGACAATGGAGTGATCATTTTTTAAGGATACCAAATATAACACTTTGTTTATTACATTTATTGTAATCCTTACTTTTATCTTCCACATTACTTTCTATGAATTCCTGTTTACAAAGTACTGAATCTAATACATTTGTACAAAACAAGTTGAATAATGTTAATATTTGACATTGGAGTGATCATTTTTTAAATATACCAAATATAACACTTTGTTTATTACATTTATTGTGATCCTTACTTTTATCTTCCATATTACTTTCTATTTTTTCGAACTTTAAGTTGTTTTTTTTAAGATTAACCAGATATTGTGAAATACTATTATATTTAACAACTTTATTTTGCACCCGCCTTATCTGAATTGCTTCAACCTCTGTAGGCTCCCGTAATCCCTGATAAATACCCAATATCTCTACCGGTGATTTTCCCAGCAAAGGGAACACTGTGAAACAATAAAAAGTAAAACAAAAGGTAAAACTCATTAAATGGAGATAAGCCGACTTACCTTTACTGCTTTGTTGTTATATTTTGTTGTAGAATTTTCTATATATTCCAGTTTTGTTTCCTTGTTTTTTGTAGTGGTTGTTGTTGTTGTTGCTTCTTGTTGCTAGTTGCTGTTGCCTTCTCGCTCGCTCTCACACTACGCAGGTCTATATAATAAAGTGCGTGGGATGGTTGCCGTTGTTGTTGTCTTTGTTGTTGCAGTAACAAGTTGAAACAAATTTGTGTAGCATACTTTCAAGTGCTGTCAGTTAATTGCGTTGCGCGCACAAAAGGCTGCAATGAAAAAATATCACAAATTTATGATTAGTAAGGATAATAATGAAAGGCAAGGTTAATTGTGGGGGCTTTGTTGTTTTAATTAATTATTACAATGACGTCGTCGTGCGCGTTGCTCTTTTTCCCGGCAAGGACACTGCAAACTTAAGTAATGGTAAAATGTTCGCTATTTATATGTACAAATCGCGTGTGACGTGAATGCGACGCGGCTCCCTGCAAAACTAACTCTGCGCATAATGCAGCGACCCGGGTAAAGCTCAGGTCCCCGAGAAAGCAGCGACGCCGGCAGAGGCAGAGGCGGAGGCAGCGACTGCGTCAGAGGGGCAGCAGAGAGCGGCAAAATGTCCTGGGAATTTTGCTGCTCCAAAAACACCAACAACTCCGCAAAAGTTGCAGCAATGCAAGGCTACACACACTCCAGTCCGTGATTTTTTGTCTGTCTGCCTTTTAACCAACAAACTGCCAGAATAATAGAGGAAAAGGCACTACAGGAAAATCCGGGAAAAATCAATATATCCTATTTACATTCACAAAGCAAGAGAGAGCGACGACGACAACGACGAGTGCCCAAAAGAGCGCTCATTTCGCCGAACTGTTGAATGCCGGCTGCAAAAGCAACAATACAACTGCACATCACATCACCACCCCCTCGATGCTTATGTTTTAGCCACCCCTAAAACAATATGGCGGCCACTCACCCACAACAAAATAAATAAAAGTAAAATAAGGAAACCACCACCCCCAGAAAGAGCAACAATTTTCCACGGCAAAAAACATTTTTTGCGCGCGCTACAGGTTGCGTGTGAGAACCAAAGAAAGAGAGGCGGAAGAGAGTGGTCGAGAAAGAGAGTTACCCGGAGAGAAGCGCAACAAAAACAGGAAGCGATAAACGATAAATACACTGAGCCAAATAATTAAAACGAAATGTTGTTAAGCTTGGTGTTAATAAATATTTGCTATCATTTTTGAATTAACTAAACACGCTTTTATAATTTCTAAAAGAAAAATAATTTGAATATCCTATTTCAAATAATATCTGTATAATCATATGTCTATCATAAAGGTGTCAATATTGTTTCATGCTAATCATTTCTTTCTGTGTACGCTATGCGCATGTTTTTTTCCCAGTTTGGGCAACGACCGCATCCAAAAGCAATAAAAACAAAAAGTTCTCTCGTTCTCCCTCTGCCCCTCTCTTTCTCCCTTTCTTTTTCTCTCTCCATTCCATTCCATTTCCCTGTTCTATGTTGCCGCGGAACTTTCGAGAGGAAGAGAAGAGACAACTATGCTTGAAATGACGTTGCAGCAGCAGCAGCATCATCATCATCATCGCATTCGCATCTCATCAACATAACTGCATAGCGAAAATTTCTGTACACCGGCAGATAAGGCGGCGGGAAAGAGACAAAAGACAGCAGGGGGCGGCAAGCGGAAGAACTGAGAGGAAAATAGCCAGACGACAGGCACATAAATCCGCACACATACACACCACCACACATGCAAAATACAGATTTACACGTGTAAAATAGCGGCATTTTTTTTTTTTTTTTGCAACATTACCAACTGTTGCGAAACGAGAAGAATGAGAGAGGGCAACAAAAAAGAAGCGGAGATCTTCAAAAGGAATCGATCACTCACTCACTTTAGCACTTTCCGTTCACACCTGGCACGCACACAAACACATGCACGTAGAAAAAAAAAACCTGACTCATAAATTTATCACCGTCGATTTCAACAAATTAGTTAATAAATACAAGAATAGCACCAAAACGTCACCTTTCAAAGGGAAAACCTGATTTGTTGTATCTGGAAATTAGTAATACCCTTCCAATCCATGTATTTCGATTATTTTTCAATATAAAATCAAATATATAGGTATTTAACTAAGTAGTACATAGCATTTTTAAGACAATACTATTTTTTAGTTCCGTAATAATCTCTATAAACATTTGATAATATTATCTTTAAATTGGTTTCTAACGAATTTCCAATTAACCACTTGACTACGAGAGAGAACCACTTCTAAACCCAAATTAAAACAATCTATACAGATAACTTGTCTTAAGTAAATAACCTCCCATATCTTTAAATGATACTTGATAGAAAATATGTTAAAAGTGCAGTACCCTCAGTTAGAGCATTAAAACCCACAATTAAGCCTTGCTAGGCAGGGGGACTGAAGAGGAATTGATAATAATCAAGTTGTCTATCGATTAGATTAGCAAATTTCGGAGATAGTTGACGGAAAGCAGGCGGAAGGTTATTAAAGTGGTTCGGAACAAATCAAACTGACAGTTGGATTCTATATCATGACAAGATTAATATCATTTGGGGCCACAGGCCCGTCAGAAGAATTGTATCGTCTCCGCTTTTCGAGAAGAGGGTGTGGAGCTCAATGTCTGTGCCATATGTTTTACTTAGGATTATTTGGGAGGGTATAAAGAGGGGTGTACGAACAAATTCCAGACCGCTTGTAAAAGTGTTTAAAAATAGAGCGGGCTAATAATCAGAAATGCGAGTGCAGTGCACTGAGGGCGTGCCCGAGCCCCCCCCTCTATCCCAAATCCCCCTTCTTCCATAATTAAGCACAAAAAAAAGAAGAGTCGAGGGAGGGCGGAAGAAAGAACAAGAACAAGAAAGGGAGCAAAGCAAAGCGGAGCAAAAGAATCGACGTGGACGTGGTTACCCCATGTGAGAAGTGGAACAAACTGCGCACAGGCATTACTAATGCAAAACAATTTGTACAAGATTATAAATTTCATGGCTCAGGAGAAGTGGAAAGAAAACAAAACAAGGCATTGCGATGTGCTGCTGATGACGATGATTATGGAAAATATAATGATCAAGAACAAGAGCGGACAGCACCAAGTTCAAGCCAAATCTAGATGGTGTGTGGGAGCAAAAAAAACACAGGGGGATACCTATAAATTAAAGACAGTCGAGCCTCCCTAACTGAAACTCAAAACCAGTTTTAGACGCTTCATATTATACTGTTCAAACGGAATTTATTAATACAAATCTTTTGATTTTACTGTACTTGAGTCTGGTGATTTATTTGATTTAAATGAAATATTTTTTCTTATCGCTAAATACATACATTTTAGTACTAGCGTTACAAACGGCCATTTCCTTTAAAAATTATAATTTTGATAAGGAGATTGGTATTGTAGCGATATAAACACTAATATCAAATATAAATTGTAGAAATATTTAACAAAACATACAAAAACATTTCAATTATAAAAGTGTTATTCAAATTAGTACCCACTGTAATTCCGCAAAAATGCATAAAGAGAGGAAGAGGAAGCAGGAGGGAATACGTTCTGGTTGTGCAGCAAAATAAACAAGGCTGTGTTCAACTTCCATGCATTCCCCTGCGGAATGAATGCTTTTGGGGTTGCAACTGCAGCAGAGAGTTCAATGGTACCAAAAGCAGCAATAGCAGCAACAAAAACAAAGGCAATTACCATAACACATACACCCACAGACAGTGGTGGTAAATAAAATTGGGCACTGCCTAAATCTAAACACCAAAAAACTTATTCCAGATAAATATTGTTAATGATTTATTGATAATTCGATTAGCTGTATGCATATGCATCTTTCAAATTAAATAATTATGAAAGAGAAACCCGTTTTGTTTGCTTAATAATTATGTATTTGCATTTAAGCCTCTTATAAGCATGCTACTGTGTATAAATTAGTTTATTGACGCCTTCTCCATTTTACGATTTTCCGTTCAATACCCAAGTGCTATAAAGCCATTCATGTTATTAAAATTAAAATTCTATTAAAACAAAAACTATAAAATTAAAACCAGTTACGTTCATGTCGTCTTTTAGTGATTAGTGATTAAAGCATCAATAAAAAGCTTAGAGCTATTATTTTGACCGCAACTATATGCAGAGGATACAGACACTCAAACTGCAGCGAAAAATAAAAGAGACGCCCAGCACAAAGAGCAAGCCATAAAACAGAACAAAGAAAACTACCTTTACCTGCTTGCCACACACACACACACACACACACACACACACAAACAGATACACGACTTCTTCTAACCGAGACAACAACAAAAAATGCTGTCAGTTGGCAGATAAAATATCCGTCCCGATCCCAATTCCAATCCTCTTGCCATCCCATAGCAACCAGCCCATTCGCATCCTCAATTTCATCGCAAAGGCACCGCCAACATCACGACCGCTGTCTTGGCTCGATGCAAATTTCAGATACAGTGGATATTGGCGCAGAGCAACTGCGTGAATTCTACAGAGAAACGATCTGCACATTCATCTCATTATTTTCATTATCTCACAGCTATTCAACCGTAAACATTTAATATCGATTAAATGATTACAACGTAATACAGCATAGTCATTTACCAAGTAAAACCAATTATTCAAAAGATACATATCTATTATATTAAGTTCAGGAAATTGTTATCAAGTTGTTAAATTTATACATTTTTTGGATCGGGTTCTTATTTCTTGACAGCAATCTTATAAACTAAGAAAGGACCTAAATATTTAAAGAATCTTTGAAGTTTTTGGAAGTATCTTTAATATCCTTTTGCAAATAGTAAGTTAAAAATCCATGAGTTTAATATCTATAGAACTTATAATTTTTAGCTCAGCACCAAAATTATTGGCATATCTCTCTTAACCATCCCAAAATATTTTAGGGTAGCGTGACAAGAATATATGTATGAATGGTTTTCTCGTAGACATTGGTCTGTTTAACCGATCTTCACTGTAATCCCCCAGTGAAATTCGGCGAATTCTGCGACGTTTGCTCCTCCCGCATTTTTTGTAGTTTTTTGTTAATTTTTTCTCCTTTTTTTTCAGACGACGCCAGCTATGCGTCAGCAGCGAAGCGACCCCCAAAGCAGCAGCTGCTGCTCAATGAAATTGACTTGACGCATTTTATTGAAGGAGACAATGGACAAAAAAAAGGGAAGAACAAGAAAAAAATCTGCACAAGGGAGTTTTATTGTTGCCGACGAGAGAAAGAGGAAGAAAGAAGAACGGCAGCATCCAATTTAGCAGAGGGTCCCGAGATCCCAATCCCAATCCCAGACGCTCTTCCTCCTCTCCCTCGTTCACCTTCTTCCTTCATTCGCTCTTCTTCGCGGGTCGTTCTCCCACGACCATCTCCCTCTCTTTCCCACTCGCTTCAAAGGCCCCGCAGGTCAACGGCGTCGTTGCAGTTCTTGTTCTTTATTTTCTGTTGTCTCCTCATTTTTTCTCCTTTTTTCCTATTCTGCACAACATTTTTCTTTCTTACTGCGCTTTGTAGTGTCTGTGGTTCGTTAGCTGCTGCTTATTTCACTGCTCTCCTGCGAGAGCGAGCGAGAGGCCAAGTGTCTGTGTGTCCTGCACAGTGGTGGTAGGAAATATCGAGACAACCTTGCACAGGTACAGTGTCGGCCGGGAATATTCCATTCCATTCAGAAGTTGAACATTCCAATGACAAATTTGGGATAACCCCAAAAATTACCCCTACATGGCCTTTTTCGATCTGATTACTTTAAAATCTAGAACCTATGTACAATACAACCATAAGTTACAGAAGCGCCTTAGTTCCTTAGTTTTGACTATCACAAAACAAAACAAAAACATAAATAATCTTTAAATAGAAATCCCAAAGTGCGCACTATCTCACAAAAGAAAAGACAGACAAGAATCTAAACGTGTAAATAGAAGCCCCATTTGAGTTAATACGAAATTAATATTTTTATAACTTACTATAATTTCCTATTATAAAGGAATTTCAGCCGTAGATGCACATGCTATCTTTTAGAGCTGCAACACCACATCATCCAATCAAGTGGAACGTGTTCTCAGTTCGCCTCGTTTGCGTGTTAACTTTCGATAAATATTTACTATCTGCTTTAACATTTTCAATTAGAGATGTACCAATTTCGGGTTCCCTGCGTTATCTATTACGTGGTGGTGGCGAAGCCGACGCTCTCTGATAATGGAAACTCAGAAAACACAACGCAAAGCAGGGGAAAACACAAAATTGGTACAGCCAAAGAAGACCTAGCAAAGACTGGCGGGAACAAACGAGGGAACGACCCCGACCGAGTTCTAGAAAATCTCAGAAAGTAACAAAACAGTACAGGAAATGCATTTTACATAAGACATTGGGTGGCGATGGCGAATCGATTGGAGATGGCCCAAATCGCTGCTGATGAAAGGATCGTATCTGAATTGTAAATCAGAAAATCTTCGAAACAGCAGACAGCTTACAGTGTTCACTGGTTGAATGATAATGATTTATCGATGGTCTGTTGTTGTCTGTTTTGAAATTCTGTAGGTTCTTTAACCCGACGAATAGCCATAAACAATTTCAATGTTTCAATCCCCAGTAGGTACAGTTGTACTTATTTTTAAATTTTGAGTTGTGGAAACGATATCGAGCTGAAACACACATTTAGATGTTGTTTATACTTTAATCAATCCGTTGGTCAACATTAGTAATATACGTTTTTTGTTACTAGGGGCACAATTTGTGGATTTTGAAATATAATATCTGGCTTTTTTTCTAATTCCCGCTTCCGAGTGCCCACTGCAATCAGTTCGACACAAAATAAAGCCCAGCGGCAACAGCTTTTTTAATCAGTAAGCGTAGATTTTAGGTCCGCTGGCGTCACCAAATCGAGCGTGAAACAAGACACATGGAATTATATATATGTTATATGTTTTGGCTTTCCGTTCTGAACGTATTTATGTTTGTACACCAAATACTGGACGCAGAGATAGGAACAAATTTTAAACACGTTTTTCCATTTTTTTTTTATTCATATCATTTTTGTAGTCTTGTATTTTTGCTTTCGGCGTAAATAAAACAGGCATCACTCCACACAGACCGGCAGTTTGTATATTAATGAGAAGCCCCAAGCGTGGTTTGCACGTCGATCAGTCTGTCAGTCTACAGTGATTAAATTTTAAGAACATTGCCGTAATAATTTCTGTTTAAAATACACACAGAAACAAGAAAACAAACTCGTGTTTTATTCTTCCGCATCGCAGCGGCGGCTGCAACAACAAAAACAATAACGATATCGACATCAACATCAACAACAAAATGAAACAACAAAAACCCATGAACAAAGTCGCCAAGAGTTGAATGTTGGGGAATTGTTTAAACAGTTGGGTCGCGATAAATAGGCTCGACTCTCGGACTTTTTGGACGGGGGAAGGTCGTCGCGCATTGAGTTGAAGGAAGTGCGCACCCTCTGGGCTTAAAAGGTTGTTAAACCGTTTCATCATTATGGGATATTGTTTGCTTGGCAATTACAGTGGGTATTGGCCAAGAGAAATGGCGAAACAAAGGAGATATACATGGTTAGATAAAAGTGGTATGATTTAAAAATTTGTAAGACTCCTGATATGGACCGTTTTCATTTGATAAAAATGTTATACAATAAACACTGATAAAGAATAAACTTGTTTTTTTAGTAAATGATTTTACGGAAATCGACTGTTTTTATTTAGTGTTCTTTCCATACCTTTCTCATCTGGACTCAATCGTCTGGCCGGGAGTGTAGAAAGCATACAGTGGCGCAAAACGAAATAAGAAATGAGATAATAATAACAAAAAGCGTAGAAACGTAAAAAGTTAATGCAAACAACAACAATGCGCGCGGCCGTTGAAAAGAACAAACACAGATACACATAAACAGACGCCAAAGGAAGCGAAGAGCCGGAGGTGGGGGAATAGGCAAGAAAAAAATGTTTTGTTGCATTGCAACAAACAGCAGCAATGCAAGTGATGCGCCGCCAGAAAGAGATAGACAGCTCCGAACAAGAAGCGCAGCAGGAAAAGGCAACACTAACACACAATCATCATTAACGCATACATACAGTCGAGCAGCACTCACGTACGCGATTCTAAACAAGTTGATGAACTCTACGGCATCGGTGGAAGAAGAAGAGTGTGCAGCAGAACTAAACAATTTGTTCGTTATTTTCCTGCTGTTTTGAGAAATGCAAATATTTTTTTCATATTCATTGCGTTGCATACGTACATAGGCTAGGTATGTGTATGTTTCGGTTGCACTTAGATTTACTTATTATTCCACTAGTATTAATACTTTTTATTGCTTTTTTTCGCACAGTTCACACGCACACACTCTCGCAGCAGTAGCAGTAGTATATTCTCTCTGGACGCGACGGGAAATGAACGCGAGCGAGCGCCAACGTTGTTTATCCGGCGAAGTTTTTTTAAGAACTGAATTTCAAAAAGACCAGAATATCAGAAAGTAAATCGGGCTTGTTTCTTGGCGGAACGAGAGAGCTGGAGGAGAGCGAAACCGACTGAGAATGGACCAGCGTGGCAAAGAAGAATTTTTACAAGAAGCGGAACGACGGAACGAACGGCAACGGAACGAAACGAGCCAAGCCGACAAAAGCGGACAACAACAAAAAAAAAACTCACTCAACCAGTTATCGCCAGCGGGAGAGAGACAAAGAACCAGCCAGCGACTGGCAGAGAGAGAGGGTAAGAGAGCGGCAAATCTAGTTTCTGCAGAACGCCAAAGGGAATGGAGTGGCAATTGGAACGGCTACGCACAAACATACATACTGCGATGAGACTGACCTCTGACAACCTCCTACACTGGCACACGTACATATGTATTGCATTGTATGTTTGTATGTACTTGAACAGAACATAAATTGCGCGAGGGAGCAGTGCACTCCAAGTATTCCGGGCTCTGTATGTACATATGTACATGTGAGTGGGAGTGAGCTGCACTTCCAAAGAGAGTGGCAAGGGAGAGGACGATGACGGCGAAGAAGAAGAAGCAGAGGAGCTCGAAAAAAGGGCTGCGAAGAGCGGAAGCAGCGGAGAATGCAGAAAATAACACTGGTCGTGGGGCAATTGGTAGTATCTCTCGATTTTTGGTAAAACCCCATGCATAGAACCATTCCAGTGAGTCAAAAGATTATCATAAACATTTATTTTTGGGCTTGTTTCGCAATAAACGATTATACGGTTTTAAATTTGCATGAACTCAGATTTCGCGAAAAAGTGTCATAATACTTATGAAAGGAACCAGAACTGGAAATAATTACAGGTCTTTCGGTGTGGTGTGTTATGGAGCGTTTCCAAAAATGTTAATTCTTTGAAAATTCAAATTAGTTGTATGTTTTCCAATGAATTTCAGAACGGGTATGATTTATACTTAATTTTGATTTAAATATGCCTCTAATAAAAACAACATTAAAAAGTATCTTAAGGTTCTATAAATAAGTTGAATCTTTAAATCTATAAAATAGGAATCTAAAGAGATCATTAAGCTCAAACTCGAATAAAACATACTAATTTCGGTGTCCAAATAATAACACCCCACTTTACAGTAAACACCCATCAAACTAACTACATTTTAAACCCAACCGAACCGAACTACTTCATTCTCCTGCTCCAGAGAAAGGAAGAACCAACGATCAAGACCAGAAATGCTGGGTCCGTAGTAAATGGACGTCAAAACCTGTGTATAAGCAAGTTTAGCTCTTTATGGTCATTACCAACTTGGCTAGTTTACAACTGGTGACTTTTCTTATACCGCTGATGCAATAGAAATATGTGAAAGATAGAAGGGGGGATTAAAAAAGGAGGGGAGGGGAGGGTGAAAGGCAAGGTAAAAGTCTGCGCGCTTGCGTCATGTGCGTTGCCAACGTTTTCTGATCAAAAGAAAAGAATAACGTGGAATGGCAACCGCAGACGTCGACTTCGCTGCCACAGAGCTCTACGTCCGGGGACTTTGGAGAATAAACCAGTCTAGAAACGCCGCTCGGCTCTATAATTATGCTGCTTGTTCGAGTATGTATACATGAATACAAACACATCGAAATACACCTATATACTGGCGGCTACAAAGGGCCTTAAACTTTGTTTAAAGTCAAGGTCAGTGATTTCTTGTGCGCCAATTGCGATGGTATCGTATCGCACGTGAAGCTGCGTGACTAACGCACCGACCCACGGATTTACAATCATTGTTTATATCATCAGAATTTTTAATTCGCCCTGTTCCCAAAGGGATTTCTAATTATCATGGGCAGATGGTTAGTTACTATAGTAACAATAATTATTTGTTTCAATGTATGTATTTTTCTTAGAAATATCTAATCCGATCTTTTTTTAAATACATACATAAATTGAATGGATTAATAGAAAGGCAATAGCACATACTTGACCATACTAAAACTATACTCTGAGTTTTTATTTATCAATATTCTTTTGATCCCTAAATGGGACCTTGGATCCTCTAGGGTATTTTAGAGCTTCCATACCCGAATATAACCTTCCCTCTTTTTTTGCATTCATTCTTGTTTATCCCGCCTGAATTCCACGAATTGATGGGTTCAAGTGGCTTTCTGGGATGGGAAGATAATGCCGCCGCTGCAGGGAAACAAGTGGAATAGTGGGATATGGTACGGGCATCAGTATGTGATCGATATGTCCATATATTTGTATAGCCCTCTCTGTCCCACCACCAGAGCCGCAACTTTTGTCCTTGCCGGCGGTTCATGAACCTTCGACTTTACTCCTCTGACGAACGACGTGCTTAAAGTAGCAAAAAAAAGATACGGCCGCAAAAAATCCAGCAAATACAAAAAAAAAAAAAAGAGCCAGCCGCCAATGGCAAAGAAAAAACAATTACGCCAAGCGTTGAAATATTTTCGCTACGGCCAGAAATACAGTCGTACCTCGCAAAACTGTAATACATCTGCCACAAGAAGCATTTGCTAACGAACCGACCATAAAAATACAGAATATTACCCGCATTAAAGAGCCATTTTTAAGTTGTTCTTAACAAACAAGCACATGTAAGACATAAAAACGTTGGACTTGTAGTAAAATTTGTATGCCAACTGAAATATTTAGGTTTACATAACTTAATGACAATTGGAAAAATATGCGTTTAACATCTTAAATAAACCTTGACACAACCAAACAAACATAAAGGTTTTCAAGTCATTGAGTCATATTTGCTAACAAATAAATAATAAAATAAATAAAAGAAAAAATCTTTATTATTGAAAAAATGTACATTAAAATCAGAGAGCCTGCAAATATTGAATTAATACGATTAATATAAAACTTACAATTATATTGATAAGAAACTGTGATAAGATTCTTTATAGGAAAAAAAAAAAACGTCATTGAAGACTGTAAATCGAAAAAAAGTACAGAAACCATAAATGCTTTAAAGATGTTTTCTTAAAAAACAAATAAATTCATTACAATATTATGATTATAATGAAAATGTGTTGACATGTGAAATACGTAGAATGAGTTGAAGAAATGCCAAATGCTGTATTTTTCTACCGTTGGAGGGGGGATTATGTTAGACCCCGACACGGCAACGTTCATTAGCCCACCGACCTCAGCCTCAAATGTTTTATTGCCATATTGACAGACAATTCAATCGAGATCGTTTCAATAACCCAGCCAGGCTAATAATTTCCATGGGTGAGAGTGAGAGGAACAAAAAAAAAAAAAGAAATGAGGGAGGGGGATGGCGATCGAGCGATCCCTTTAGCAGCTGTCACACTCAACTACCGCCGCCAGATGTTTCCCTTGATCGGAGGGGGAAAAACCCAACCCATAAACCATATAAAATACAACGATCACATATTTGTTATGGCTCTTTCAATAATTTTTGGAAAAGACGTTGGGCTGGAACAAAATGTGACACTTGAAACCGGAAATTAGCAGCAGCAGGCGATGCAGCTGTCGCTCCCTCTCTTTCCCTCGTTCACTCTCCATCCCTTTCGCTCTTTCGAATGCCAGGTGAAGCCGTGTTTTAAGAGCTCTCTATATGAACAATGCATTCAGTCATTCGATCGAGCCTCTCTTACAAGCAGGAAGTGGTGAAAATTCAGAAAGTGTTGCATGTTCTCTTCCCATCTATGGACACTCATTTGTCAGTTCTTATGTCACTAATGGATCGGCGCATTGGTATTATAAGCAGTTAGTTACACCTTTTTGTTCCGGAACACGAGCGTTTTATGCATGGTATAATCAAGAAAAACAAAAACGGGGATTAAAAAAAATGGAACTAATTTCCTTCATAAGCTCTCTTGATTGTCGATTTTATAACCTAGATAGAGACAATGTTTTGGGCTAAAGACATTATTTATAAATTGTTAACCACAATTTGAGATACAATTATTTCTTAAATCGACCTTAAATCAGTCAAGATATATGAGTTAAAAATATTTACAAATCTTCTAAGTGATCTATATACATATGATATATAGTTATTATGGAATTCATATAACATGATTCTCTAGCAAAGACAGAAGAATCTGAAAAGACAACATTTATAAGATTTTTTATAGTCTTTTTTTAAATATTTTTCAACAAATTAAGTGGACAACAGAATACTAAGAATAGGAATTCGATGAAAGGCGGTTTTTTCAATTTAAATTTTGTGGAGTACGTAACTTTAGCCACTTGGCCCGCATACGGTTGGGGGATCCGTTTTTTTGAGACACTATTAAAAGGTTCGAGGCCGATGGTTCTCGGTTTTCAACGCCCACCATATCCCATTACATTAAAGCTAATGAGGGCACTTTATTGAACTCTCTTCTGTTGTCTTTCTTCATTTTTCGGTGTCTTCCCGCTGCGAATGTGCACTGACCTCATAATTCGCATTAAACTAATAAGCGAAGAAGACGCCCCCTCAGGAAATTTCAATCAGCTTGTTGAAATCCGAACTTAAGTCTGAGCTTTTTTCATACTGTTCTCCAATTCGTATTTTTTTTCCTTTTCTTTATTTTGTGATTCTCGGAAAGTTCACGGGTTGGTCAAAATGTTGCGAAAATATTGTTGCGAAGGGGCGAGAGACTTTTTAACTAGAATGGCGAATGGCGAAACTGAAACCGAAAAAAAGAGATGGGGTCTCTAACACAGAGACACAGCCTTTAAATGACATTAGTTTGGACATAATAAATAAAACGTTAACAGACATAGAAAAACAACAGCGGCAAGAGTCAACGAACGGCTAAAAAATTCACGAACTTGAAAAAAGTGTGTGGCTAACGCTAACGTCGACGCAGGCAGAACGGCGATGTCAATAAACCAACTAACCAGCGACCTGCGGACCATGAATAGGCAAAAAAAAAAACAAAAACCAAAAATAAACCCACAAAAAACGCACAAACTTGTTGCTCTTGCACAGCAACAAGTAATTTGGCTTTAATACAAATATAAAAAAATGAGAAATAAATCTGTGATTCCATCAACCAAATCTCTTGATAAATGTCCTGTGGTGAAATGTATCACGTATACCACAAACTTCGGGCGGAAGTTGAAACAACAAGCTAGAACTATATTATCAAGTGACTCGACTAACAAGATATCCTTCCTTCAGTTCGTAATATTTTTCCAAATAATATAAATTAAGGAAAAAGTTTTGCCTTCAGAGCGTAAATACCTTTAAAACTCTTGGTTCTACAGACTTTTGTGCATATATTATAGGTTCGTAATCCCATTCATAATAATCCCGTTACGTATTTTTCTCCGAATACAATATACCCTTTAAGTTTACGATTGCCGGGTATAAAAAGATAAATAACAACAGCATTAGCACATGTTTCGCCTTCGGTATGTGGGGTCCTATATCTTCTGCCATCTCATTCACTCTTTCCCTCTGTCTCGCTCTAAAGGGGACCCGCATGGCATATCAATGAGAAGAAGAGGAGCTACTCCAGACATCCGACGCGTACGTGAGATATGATGAATAAGCCAACGTCCGTCCCCTTTTCCGGCGTCCCCATCATATCTCACTCCATTGAGCTTCACTTCACATGCTGGCAGGTATTGGGTTTCTAGTACGAAGGACACACGGCGGCGAAAAAGAGAGAGGGATTTGCCAAAGCGGTCTCAAGATAGATTTATTGTCTATGCGGATGCATAAAAGAACCCCAAAAAAACATAGACTATAACGAAAACTTGAATACCCTTAAACAGAATAGAACAACTTAATGATGTTCTGATGTCAAGTTTTCCAAAACTTACCTCATAATCATTCCAATGTCAGCCGTGAGATTACGATCTTAGGTCAAGTCTAACAGGTTTTTCTAAAAGTAGATAAAAATCAATCATGTTTTACTACAAGAATCATATTTTGTCTTAACTATAGGCAATAAAAATCTTAATTTGCTTGGAGCTTACGAAAACTCATGTTATAAAGATATAAAGTTGTTATAAAATACTACGTGTGTTGGTTATACCGACTTCCAACTTGTTGGCAAGATAATGAAGACATTTGCTAGGGTATAAAAGCCCTTAAGTACACGCATTATTTCCAACATGTCCTTTGGATCTCTTGTACCTACTCCCCCACTTTTTTTATTTGGTTTGCCCTGCGAAACACTTTACGTTAATTATGCACTGTACACAAAAAAGAAGCTTCCCTGCGGGGTACGGTGGTTGGGAGTTGATGGGAGGTGGGTGGATGAGAGACCACATTTAAAAGCTTTGTCACTGAGGTCTGTTGTTAAAGGTGGGATTTTCTTTGTGTGTGGGCGGTTCTCATCTAATTGATGAACGCTGTTAATTATGACCGGCTTTAACTGTCACTTTTTGGGCAATTTCTCAGCTCAAGTGGTTTAATGAAAATGGGGTGGTGGGTGGCTGGTTTCCTGCCTAGTGGAATGAGGCATAAAAGTCAACTTTGCCACCTGAATTCAACGCTAAGCTTAAATTTGACTTTGTAAAGGGTGTCTTCCCACGGAAGCTTGAAACAGCAAAAGTTTATAGGTAGATCTTTGATTTTCTTGACCTTAGAATTTAAAACGGTTTAACGACCAAAATTTAAAAGACAATGAAATTAAAGCGGGTATAGGAGAAGTCTTAAAAAGACAAGATTATTAGTGTTTTGGAAACAATCTTTTAAACAAATTAAAGCAGTTCCAAGTAATTTTGTAACGCTTCGATAGTTTAAGAAACCGAAACGGAAATTTAATAACTACATTTTAATACTGGCTTATTTTAATAGTCAATAGTAAAGTCTAAACTCAAAAAGTTAAAGTTAAGTGTTGGTTGGTTTTGTTTTCTTTTCTTTGAAAAGATTAATTTAACGTTTAACATAAGGAAGACTATCCTGAACATTGGTTAGGACTCCTAAAAAATAGTTTTCCCAATGAATTATTTAATTGATTTAAACGTGTTTCAAGTTGCAAGTTATGATGGATCCATTTCAGATCAGCAATATCATCATAACCTGTGAAGAGGAGATGGCGGAGGAGGATAATTGGTGCCCGGAGCTTAATAGCCTTCCTTTCTGGTTTTCTACACGACTCGGTTCAATGCCGCAGCGTCTGTTCCAGTTACCATTCCGTTCCACAGTTCGCGATCTTCACACGCGCAAAAAAAACAAAAAGGGGGTGGAGAGGTCAGGGAGGGGGAGACTGGGGAACGGGGGGTGGTAGATAGGTTAGCTAAGCGTCTGTTTCTGTTCTTTTGTTTCAAACTCGTTTATTGGCTCTACCTAGGCAAGCATTTCAACTTTCAAAAAGAGCCAAAGTCAGCGACCAGGTTATAGTACCCACATCTATGTATATAATATGGTATTGTGGTATATAGTATATGTATGTGCTTTAGACCCCGTGACTCCGGCGAAGAGTCTTTTGTGTCTGCGCTGTTGGCCAAAAATTCGCTTTGTTTTGCACTCGACAGCGCGCGCCTTCTTTATTATTATCTGCCTCTCCTTTGCCTGTTTGCTTTTGAGAACTTTTTGTTTTTCTGGCCTGGCGCATTTTCATCTTGGTATTCTTGGTTCTTAACTCACGGGTTCTTGGCTCTTGGTTCTGGGGTTATTCTCCGTCCCCCCAGCTGTCGTTAGGTTTTCTCCACATTTCGCTGTCACTGCTAATGTCTTTGTTACCTTCATTTTTGGGGTCTCCGGCCGAGTGTGTGTTCTTTCACCTTTTTCGGGTAGTGGAAACTTTTTTTTGGCAGAAGGTCAACGTTCATAATTGCTTGTGATACACTCTTAAAGCCAACGAACCGCATGCTTTTAGACCAACGACTCCTTCTCACAACATCCAAATTGCGAAATTAGCTGCGGCAAATTATTATACTTCGTACAGTCAAAGCTCGCTAGGGAGAAAAATGAAGGTTCCATAACATGATTTAATCAGGGTTAAGGAATTTAATCTATAAAACCCCAGAGTATCGTTATAATTAATATTATTATTTGTTTCAGAATATTATATTTTTAGAATTCTTAGCCATATGTTAAGTAAATTTGTATTATTTTTCATGACTTAAGTTGAAAGATTTAAAATAATTTATTTAAAATTAATATGCCACAAACTTAACTTGTTTAAGCTCTAATTTTTTAAGTCCGTCTGTGTATAATTTTTTTGCTGTTCCAACGGAAATGGCACTTTAGGGTCGGTTCAGAAGTTTTCTTTGCTTTTTAATTTCGCCTTACCCCTTCCTCCGTAATCCACTCACCATATTTTGCACGCCCCTTGATTATTTCTTTAATCAGATGTAGGAAGTTCTTTGAACTGAACTTGGCAAAAGCGACCTCCCTTTCTCTCAGGGGCATTTGAACGTTTCCTTTGCCGATTCGAGTGGGTTATTCCCCACTAATTTCCCCAAAGAACTTTTTGACGGAGACCCGCGTTCTCTGGGGAGAGTTATGTACTCAGGACAATCAGAGGGTTAGGGTTAGGTCGGTCAAAGGTCCCGCCAGATTACCGATGGGGCCAGGCCCGGAAAACATTAGTTTTAGAGGGGTGCCCCAGTGCAGTCATCAGGCTCAAAATTGAAACAATTAAATTATTCCATAATTATATGGATGGTCTAATGCTGTATGAAGAATTAAATGAACGGAACTCCAGCTGAGAGCCACGCCTGCACAAAACATCAAGTATCATTAACCAACTTTATGGGTTGTATTTCATTTGGAGTTGTTTGTACTTAAATGAACTCGAATTGGTCAAGAAAAAGGGGAGATGGAGAAAAGTCATCAACTCAAAAAGAAACATAAACAAGTAATAGAAAAAATTTAATGAAATGAAGACTATGCTTTACTTGCTAACATTTTTAAATAAAAATTTGGTTTAATAATGAAAGTAAACTATTAAACAAAAGTTTAAAAAAAAATGTAAAAGGTTTAATTATGATAGAAAAATCGCGTTTTTTTAAGAAAAACAATTTTAGAATTAAGCGCGGCAAACCTTTTCGGTTGACTTTAGTTATACTTATCCATTTACTTTAGCGGTCGGCAACTTCTTATAAAGCGGGCATAGGGAATTGCTCTGCTCGATCTCTGCCGCCACACAAACAGTGTAGAACAGCGGTCGATAACGACGATAAGCTCTTCCGTGTTAATTATTTACACAAATAAAACAGATAATATCATTGTATTAAGTGTTTTACTTTGATAAGGTGAAAAAATATTAAAAAAAATAATTTTCTTAGCTTTTCTTCAAGCAATTATGCTAGCCTTTTGCATTTTAATTTAACAAGAAACATTAAAATGAAAAAACAAAGGTAGAACTTGATTTTTAAACTGTTGTAACATTCTCAAATTTATTTTACTTCTTTTTAAAGTGTAAGCCAAAAGCTGAACAAAAACAACAAAGACAATGGCCAATAATCAAGAAACATCGACAATAAAGCAGCTGAAGAATCAGAGAAGAACGTCGACATCAACTGAAGAATCGGAATCGGTGAAGAACGTCGACAGCGGCGTTGGCGTACGAACATTGACCTTCATTAAGAAAGAAGAAGCAGAAGAGGTAGAACCCACTGACGGCAGCAACAACACTTCAAGCTCGCTCTCTCAATCTCCGCTTGTTGCTGTTTTTTATTGTTGTTTTGGCCATCAATCAGTCAGTCATCTCGCTCTCTCACTCACTCGAATGCAGTTTCCTTTAAGTTCAGGCTTTCTTTCTCTCTCTCTCTCTCTTTGCTGCTCCCCCCCTTCTCCATCAACTGCATCTATCGCTTACTCACCGCCGACAACGGTAAATTTGCTTACGTTTTTCTGGTTTAATAAACATAATATTATTTAACACTGACATTTTACAACCAAGGAACTTAAACGCCAAATGCAAAATAAATTACACTGTGATTAAAAAGTGGTTCTGTTGGTAATCATTTTGAAATATTGAACATTGATATATTTTTAAAGACCAAAAATAATTTTCCTTCGATTTGTACATTTTGAAGATATTGTTTTTGGAAGATTTAAATATTTCTCCTCAGTAAATTTAGATTGTGTGATGAAACAAATTCTAAGAGTTCTATACCTCCTAAGAATCTATCTATATGATCAGAGTGGTACAAACCCAACTCCCAATTTGTTCTGGTATTTTTCAAATAATAACTCCAAGCCCTGATTTATAAGCAAGCTTTATACTTACTATTTTTTTCCAAAACCGAACCCCATTACTGAACCGCTGAATAAGACGATACAAAACTAATTATTGGGTATAAATGTATGTTCCATTGAGTTTTACTTATTTGAAAGTGTCTTCATCTTGATTAAAAGTTACTCCTCATTAAATTTAGATAGTCTGGTGAAAAAATGTTTGAAGATTTGAAAACCTCTCAAAATTTAAATGGTTAGAGTGACACAAAACCTAAACCTAGTTTCATTTTTTTTTCATTAATATGTTTAAGCAACTTATATAAGTAGGTGTTCCAAAACCGACCCCATTACTGAATCGTTGAATAAGACGATACGAAACTAATTTTTGGGTATAAATGCATGTTTTTTTGAGTTTTACTTAATTGAAAGTGTCTTCAGCTTGATTAAAAGTTGCTCCTCATTAAATTTAGATGGTATGGTGAAAAAATGTTTAAGGATTTGAATACCTCTTAAAATTTATCTGGTTAGAGTGACACAAAACCGAACCCGAATTTCATTTTTTCCCTTAATATGTTTAAGCAACTTATATAAATAGGTGTTCCGAAACCGACCCCATTACTGAACCGCTGAATAGGAAAACCTCAGTAAGTGTATATTTAAAAAAAATATTTTTTGAAGTGTCAACTGGCGTCGCTGTCGACGCCTACTGCTCTGCCAGCGTTAAATGAGCTTTGGGAGGCGGGACCGGGGGGCGGGGGCACATTCACTTCTCGTTTTGAGCTGAATCACCATAAACCAAAAGCCACGAGTTGCGGGCCAGCGAAAGAATAAATAATAAGTGTCTTTGGGGCGCGAGAGAGTGAGCGAGACGGAGTGCTGGCTGGGGAGACCGGGCCAGGCAACACAAGAATATCTAATAAGAAATCAGCAAAACCGAGTCTGGAAAAAAAACGTGTTTTTGTGTTTTTCGTTGTTATTCCTTATTTTTATTATTTTTAGTTTTTTTTTTTGTATGTTGTTTTATTTCTTTCTTTTCGCTGGATTTAAATGGGTGGTGTGCTAGCGGGGGGAAAAACCGGGAGGTGGTTCGGGGAGGTTGGCTGAACAGAACGAAACGGTCAACTGAAGCTCTAAGCGCGACACCAAAAATAAAAAAAAGTACATTGTGAAATCATTTCTATTTCCAAACAACAACAAGCAGAAGCAACAATAAAAACCACAGAAGAATTTGATAGGCTGGTCATACATACATAGGTCTATCGGAAACGCCTGGTTGGCGAAATCCGGAATCGCACTTCTATATACCTAGTGGTACATGAATCATCTTATCAGCAAGTCTATTTGGTTTGTAACTAAAAAACAATAGATCAGTTTAAAACTTCCACATTAAGGAACTCTGCTATTGTATTAATCTTATGACCTCAAGATACAGCTAATCTTAGATCAAATAAGGTTTATGAAATATTTGAATATTCCGATCTAAAATTACACAAAGTTCCGGTTCTGAACCGGAAACAACCCAAATTTTTATAGATATCAAGTGAGTTCCATCAATAATTGTATCAACAAATTTTAAAACATTTATTAGAGCGTTTACTGTACATGTGTGCAACTGGCTGTTCACAAAGACAGCATTTGCTTTGTTTTATCAGCAATTTCAGTTTCAGCTGAACTATACTCTGAATATTTCTACATACAATGTTTCAATATGGAATCGAGTCGTCGGCGGGCTGTGAATTCTCGTGCTGTTCTTTTTGCCCGCTCTGTTTCTTCTGGCTCGCTGTTATTGTTATTGTAGGTAGATTAATTTGCTTTAACAGCTGTCTTGTCGTCTGGTCTGCGAACATACAAATATACTCGAAAGCCAAACAAAGTCAAAGACAATCCCGAAGACTCCAAAAGCGAGCAGCGTGTGAACTTTTTGTGGGGTGGAGAACCCAATGCGAGAAGAAAGGAGGGGAAGCTTCCAACACCAAGTGCAAGAAGACTCGAGGCGGTGAAGAATTTAAGTTGAGGGGAAGAAAGAAAGGAAAACAGAGCTCTGGGGGAATCCAAAATATGGCTACAGTAAAAACACGCTAATTGCTTAAATGTAATATTTTTTTAACGATACAGAAAACCTTCCAAAATTTTAAAAATGGTAAAGCTTTAAGTGAAAAAAACTTTACTTTTAACAATTCATCTTTCCATTTAGATTCTCTTAACTTTACCTTGTACCCTTTGTACCCCGTATTGCAGTAATCTATAACCGAAGTTTACTGTAGTCCCTTAGTGGAAAACTTTACATTTTCGAACAAAACAGCAAGAACAGCGAAAAAGCCAGAAACATCACATTAAATAAAGAAACACATGCTGCTCTTTGTATTCCAAGAAAATCACACAAATGGAGCTTGAAGGAGACAAAATTCTCCTAAAAGATTTCTGCCCCTCATCCTACCCACCTCTAAAAACTAAAGATCCCGGGCAGACCTATTATGATAATGGAATCTAACTTAATAACAAAGGCCAACCTGTTCAAGCAAAACGGAAACATAGGTCTGAACCCATTCCAAAGACATTTCAAAACAAAAGTTTTGACAAAATTCCCACGAACCCTGACTTGCCTGATACCCCTCGCCCAGCCATTTCCAACCCTCTTTACAAGACCCATAAAGATTCATTTACAAGACAGTTTTCTTGGGACAATTTCCCATTTGCATGCATATTTTCGCATATTCATGAGGACGCAAGGAAACAGGACACGGAGAAGGGAATGATTCGAACCTGAAACTAGAGAGAAAACTACCCCTTACGGTTAACAAAAGTAAATGACCTTTAATAATGTTGTTCGGCAAATTTCACGGACAGAACGAAAAACGGGAAACAAAGACAGAATGGTTACAGGAACTGGAGAACCGGTCGTCCTCTCAAATCATTCAACTAAAAACCATCAATCTGTATACAAGAACCACACCCAAAATAACTTTGCGGAGGCGGGGAAGGCAATAAAACCGTTTTATATGCCATACCCCCCAAAGGTAAAATAACACTAAAACAAAAGCCTGGGGGAGACCCTCTACATAGAGGGTGCAATTAGAGGTGCTTCTTGACTTTATGCTGTCATAAACTTGTAATCGAAGATGCCGCGCCTACACAGGTAAAAACTATAGCAAAAACGGTGGAAATTCTTGAAGGAATTAATTTAAAATATAATAAAATTAGGTCTTATGTTAAATTGTAGAACAATGGCAAAAAAAAACACTTTTAAGAATCTGATATATTGTTATCTTTATAAAAACATTGTTTAAAACCATATTTTAATATTAATAATAGTATAATATGTTTGTATAAGTTTAAGTAGATAAATATGTACTAAATATCATACGCACATGTCAAACAGAAGGTTGGCTTAAAATACCTTTTTTTTCTCACTGTAAACATACTTTGCAGCATGCATATTTCAATATATAAAATCGTAAAATATAATATACCAAAATTCATAAAACTCCTATAAAGGTGTACACCAACGAGCAGAGGGCGTTGAATCCGAATCCATTCCACCCTCAAATTCCGTTCAGCATATGAAAATCAAATCAGCGAGGGTTGCCATTGTACTATGCAAACAAACAGATGTGCGTGTGTATGTGTGTGTGTGAAGGGGAGGAAAACCTGTATGTGTCTGTGTGAGGGTGGCCTGGGGGCAGGGGGAGGGGCATGGTTTGGGAGTCTTCCGTCTGTCTGGGGTCAATGCACAAAAATGCGTAGAACGTGCTAGTGTCCGCCGTTTTCAACAGGGGGGTTCTGCGTTGAACTCTGCTGGAAAATCGTTCACTTTTCGCACTCACCAATACGCTCCCGCACGCACACACACACACACACACACGCACGCAGAATTGATGCTGGGGGCTGGCCCAAAAGTTTGTTGACCCCAAAGCGAACAGACAGCAATGCGTAGATGAATATATATTCCGTACAGTGAACGCCCGCCAATTGTTCTCGGCGCTGATTTCTTTCTAGAGGTGATTCTCGATTACCTTTTAAAATAATCTGATTTTGAAATTCAAACAAAGCTATCAAGGCTAAAATTCAAACCCACACCCATTAATGATTGAACATATAATAGAAACTTTAGATCTTTGTTTTAGGAATTAGGAGAAGTACACAATTTGGTTTTTGGTACATTTGAAAAGCTTAGGCCAAAAAATAATCAGGGTATTCCCTGAATTGTTGAATTGTTGAAAATTCAACAGAAAATTTCAGCAATTAAGGGAACGACCCTAAAAGTTCCCTGTTGAATTTTAAATTTTAAGATGTCTGCTGTTTGTCAGATTGTCAAATTGCCAGGCTGTGTTTACCAAAGATTATGTTTAAAATTAAGGAAAGCGCCGAGAATAAGCCAGAAAACTAAACTATTAGAACTGCTAACAGGCAGCATCCTATCAGATATCCTTTACTTGCATATTTTCTACGATTGCAATTCCTCCATGTTTACAAGTGACCAGAGTTACCTCTAACTTTGAGTCGAGAACAGCGGCAACTCTGGTTTTCAGCAACTAAACTAAATTTTTTCTGACTGTTGACTTTGTATGGAACAGCTGATTAACAGCTGATCAGAATTCAACAAATAGCAATTTAACAGTTTAGGGAATACCCAGATTGTTATACGTTGGGTTTGTGAAAACAAAGTTCTTTAAATAACCATATATTTTATGATATACTTATAAAGAACAGTTTTTAACTTTAGCAATCTTAATTATGATCCAATTTAACTGAAACGGGGTTGTTTTTCAAATATTTTTAACCATTAAGACCTCGTATCAATGAACCTATATCTATTTTGGATAACCCCCATTGACAAATCTAAAATTCTTAAATCAGAGTGCCTACTGTATTTGGTGTTCCTGTATTTCGGAGTAAGATGCGTTCCCCTTTTCTTCGCCGGCAGCCCAAGAGGGTTGATTAGGCCACCCCCTCGTCACCCACCACCCAGCCGCCCATGTGAAGGCAGACCTTAAGCTACCTACCTTCCTTCCTTCCTTCCTACCTTCCATCCATCCATCCATTCAACCATCCGGGGCATTAATAATATGGCTGACATGACTATTTATTTATTTGCAAGACACTTTCCCTAATGTTGCCGAGGGGGTGGCCAGACGACAGAGGGCCCGAACCGGTCCCACCCCCCGGAAAAGGGATCAAAGTCAGACGCATACACAATGCTGTTGTAAGTTCCATATAAGTTAAAACCACCCCTGCCAAAAATAAAGCCACAACGAGAGGGGAAAAATGCAAGTTGGACAAAAAAAAAAGAAACGATGAAGTAAAATATAAAATGAAAGCGGCAGCTGTAAAGTTCAACAATAAAAGTGGAAAGCAACAGAGCAAAAGGGAAAAAAGTGAAACGAAAATGAAATGAAACTAGGCACAGGACACACAGGACACACAGGGGATGTGATGTGAGGCGAGTCCTTTGAGGCCAACAGCAACCACCACCGAAAGCAACAGCAGCAACATCAACACCCATCAGCAATATGTGCGATGTGCGATGGCAACAGACGGCATCGGACACATTTTACGGCTGCTCTACGGCGTATTATGCAAATCCCTTCGAGCGTACTGCTAAAAAATGTACAGATAATACACGACTAAAATGTGCATTTCAATTGAGAACCACAAGGAAAGCTGCTGGTTTTCCCTTTTCCCTTTGGCATTTCCCTTTCTATTCACCTGAAACTACGGGCCGGAAATCAAAAGCAACTCTTTGAATTCCGGAATTAAACATATATCTTGGGACCAAGGCTCAAAACAAAGGAGTAAGGATTTTTTATTTTAGCCAGACTCTTCAGGGCTTTAGCTTCTTTAATGACTCTAACAATTTTATGTTAAATATTCGTAACAGGTAAAAATAAAGTTTATTTTAATAAACTAATCGCTGGTCCGAAGCCGATGCCCTTAGTTACTAAATTGTATCTATACTAACTAAATAAAAAGCTATATTTTTCCTTCGTTTGTATTATAATTTACCTGATAAATAAATTTTTTAGGACTGGTTAATCATATTTACTAAATATTTAAAAACCATAAAATATGATTAGTTCTGTTATCTCAAGATGCATATTTGAATATAAAAAAACCTCTGTTGATATAATATACTCTTTACAACGGCAGCTGTATAGCAAAGAATATATGATTTATAATACCGATTTCCCTGATTGGCAATTACTGCTGAAATATCTACGGCCTGGTATCCTTTTTAAACATTGCAAAATTCTGATACCATATCGAAGGCGATAAACAAGGAAACCCAAACA
Organism: Drosophila suzukii; assembly: GCF_043229965.1. Lineage (NCBI taxonomy): Eukaryota > Metazoa > Arthropoda > Insecta > Diptera > Drosophilidae > Drosophila > Drosophila suzukii. The sequence continues at coordinate 14,666,040 of NC_092080.1, read as the reverse complement.
AAGGCGAAACAAGAGAAGAATGCATGCGAAGGTTTTGTTTGTTTTATGGCTCTCTGCCGGCGTCGCTGCTGCTGCGTCTGGGCTGCGATCACGAATACATAGAAATTCAGAAAGAGAGGAATGGGAGGGGGAGGCGCTAGCCTCAGCTTCCTTTTGACTTGCTCTTCTGACACTGAAACAAATAGTCATTTTAATATTAACCATTTTTAAAAAACTCTTTCCAAAATTGAAAAAAAAATTTTAAATTTAAATTAAATTACAACAATATTGTCAATATAATTTTCCATTTTAATTGTTAAACTGAATTTCATCTTTATAGTTTTAAAAAATTATTTGTTGTGTATTTTGTCTGGCTATCATCGTTCATTTACTTGGTTTTTTATGTTGATTTTGGGAATTCTAAAAATGCAGTTTCATCCTTTAGCGTCTGTGTCTCCTCTTCTTCTCTCCACCTCCTCCTCCCCCTATTCGTGGCCCGTATCGAATGCAGCCGGCAGCAGATGACAGGTTTTTGCTCTCCTCCGCCTCCTGCTTCGCCGTCTTCTCCGGCTTTATGGCGCTCCCCACCTCCTTCGTGACCCGCTGCACAGGATGTTGGAATATCACGTTGTCGTGTCCGTGTTTCCGTCTGTTCCTTGTTCTCTGTTCTCCGTTCAGTGCTCTGTGCTCTCCATCTTCTTCGTCTTGTGGCATTGCCACTTTGCCTTTTTTGTCTGCTGTTGAACCCGGCTCCCCTTTGCCCCCTCCTTCTCGTGCTCCACCTTCCATTTCCTTTGGCCCCCCCAAACTGTCTGTGTATTTTATTTTATTTCATTTCGTTTGGCTTTCGATGTCTGCAGCATCCTTGGAAATTTCTAGCACAGTGGGCAGTTCCAAAAAGAAAAGCGAGCATTTTTAATATTGTTTTATAATTTCAGTTACCAATTTTTTTTAACAGTGTTATTATAATTGCCTAAAAACCTATGTGTTTTTATGGAAACACCCTCTGAATATCTTATTTTCAATTTCCTTTACAAATCTTATACATATGCTTGCTTATTTTAGAACGTTTTCTCTTAATACGACACCACTGTAGCTCTGGGTTTCAGCATCCCGACAGGTATTTTGTATCTTAGTAGATTTGTGCAATATTCATGGGACAATGTGAAAGATATTCCACTCTAGGGAGAACTCACAACTTCGTTTCCCAATCCACCTTTGCCATTTATGTATTTGTGCGTACACAGAAAGAAAACATAGGCGTAGAAAACTTAACTTTGGTAACCAAAAGAGGCAATAATCCACTACTTTAATAAAATGCCATACATCATATTTTTATATTAACATTAGGTTATAATAACATTAACAGATCCAAAAGGATGTGCTATCAAATAGATCATATGTTCATACATATACATAAATATTTTTTGGTTTGTGTATTATTATTATGTGAATTTTCTGCTGGGTTGGCTCTTTTCAGTTTATTGTAAGTTAGAGTACAATATTACACACGCGTGCGGAAATTGTTTACGAATCAGTTTCGCGAGTAAATGCTAGGGAAGTTATTTTTCCTATATACAGGGCCTTATATCGGTGTATGTTTGTGTTTATTTACACGGGCCCAACGAGACTCCCTCTTGTATCGTATTCCCAGAACCATTTCGCACTTCTCTTTCCTCCTTTTCTTCTCCTTTTTTTTTTTTGCAACGATCGTGACGATTAAATGCATTTGTTGTAACCACTACAAAGCCAAAATAATTGCCATCTCAAAAAAAAACATAAAAATAAGAATAGAGTTGCCCCAGGAGAGAGAGAGAGGGGGAGAGAGCGAACCCCTTTTTCGGCCAGGAGAGAGCAGCTGCCTCACTCTCACACACACACACAAGTATGTCTGTAAAACGCCGGCACTGAAATGTACATACATACATTGCAGCCCATGTAAAAACAAAAACAACCAGCAAAAAAGGGCGCCCAGGGGAAACGAAATGGAATCGGAACGCAGCCTAGACCAAATTGCAACAACTGCAAATTGGGGGGAACGCATGGCGCCAAACGAAACGTGAGCCACACTCGCACACACACACACACACGTGTACCCAAAAAGCGATTATTACAACACAAGCTTGAAAGCGCGTGGGCGCAGGGAGGGGGAACGCATGAGATAACGGAACATGCTGCCGCATTAGTCACCACCGAAAGACAACAACAAATGTGTGTGCGAGCAACCACCAAACAAATGAGCGCAAAGGAGCCAGCAGGATGCCAAAAAGGAGGGGGAGGGGGAGAAGAGGGAGCATAGCAACCAGTGGAAATAAAATACAGTGTTCACCGGCTAACAGCTATGGCAAAGGTGTGACCGAAAAAAACATACAAGTTCTGCGAGGTGAAGATTACAAATATAAGGTCCTAATAAGATCTTCCATAAAAACAGACTTGCCTTGTTAACTTTACATATACTGGCCAAGATTCCAGTTTTTCCTTTAAAATAAATAAAATCTTATTTTCAAACTCTTGATTTATTTAAACAGTAATACTACTGTTTTAATAATTTCAAATAAAAATCCAACAACTATGTATATCTACTTCCAAATTTATCAAAGTGAAAAAAGTATTGTTCTTTTTTATTTACAGTATTTTTTTTTTTATTTCTAATCTGACGTTTGTTTATTCAGTTTGAACGAAAAGCTGTGCAAATAATATTTGATTTTTTCATTGGAAAAAAAAGTTATGGAATTTTTGTTCAAAAATGTATTTTACACTAGACACTATACATTTGCGACAAATTGAAATTAAAAGCTGTGTCTATTTTAAGACAGTAAATCACTGTTTTCAAAATTTCTTAAAACAGATTGGGTTCAAAAATACCAACTGTCATACAATCCAAAAACGGGTAATTGTTTGTATCGACTGTCAACGCAAATGCAGTGTGCTAATTAGGTTTTTCAGCCATTGCTTGTGTACCAAAGTTAAATGTATCGGCAATATCTACAGCAAAAAAAGAGAACAGCTGGCGAAGTTACGATAAAGCTAAAGCTTAAGCCTCCGAACTGGTATTTTTTAGCCATCACTTCCGCCTTCGCGGGCAGCGACGTCGACTGCGCAGCGGCAGAGGCAGCTGCCTTTTTTGCGCCTGTGTGTGTTCAAAAGTGATGGATGAATTTGCATAATTTTCGGGACCGAAAGGGGGCGTGGCCAATAATAAAAATTGAAATGACATTTAGGTGCTTTTCATAAAGGTTATTTTTATGTGGTATTATTAATAAGCACATTGAAACAAACCTGTATTGCAGTTTATTCCTGATGCAAAAGAGCATGAAACGTGAAGTGCCGTTTCTTCGTTGTATGCGTTTTTTTTTGGCCGAGTGTCGGTGTTTTTGGAGCAACTTCACGTTGAATGCATTGCAAAAATTATTATGTTTGCCGTTGCAGTTTTTTTTTTTTTTTGTTTTCTTCCCTCCTCTTTGTGCCACTCTTTTTTGCCGCCTTTTCTGCTGATGCTTTCAAACAAACCAGCGCACACACACTTAAGCAAAAGGCGGCATGCAATTATGCTAATGCGGCTGTTTGCGACACTTTTTCTCTTTTTGGCCCACACCGCACAAAACTGATTTCGCAGCTGGCCCCCAATAAAATTGGCCACAGAACGAGGCGAATTAACAAACAACACACACAAATTCAATACTGTGAGTCAAAAACCGCGTCCGTGTCAGAACGCGTCAAGAACTAGGGCTGGTGGAAAGACCGCGGCGGTATCGATAGCTCGATGAGATTTTCTGACATCGATAGTTTTTGCGGTGATAAGATAATTTAAATTTAAAATTGATTAAGAGTTGTTGAAAATAACAAAGGTATTGTTGGGTTTGCTCTCAATTTATAAAAATATTTAAAATGTTCACAAAGCGTGTGAAATAAATAAAGCAGAATTACACAACAAATATTTAATTTAAATTAATCCTTTATCACTTTTTCTCTAAGCTCTCAAATTTAAAAATTGAATAAGAAAACATTTTTAGCCATTTCTAGCTATCAGCCATTTGTATTAATTTTTTATTTAAGCTATTTCCAGCTATTTGATAGACAGACAATCGATAGGCCAACCATCGATTGTAACGGCATGTGCCTTGCACGTTTTTTGTAAACAAACCAAACGAAGAAACATTAATTTATATTTAAAATGGGAGCATTGGCAGAGGTTCCTATAAGAAGAGTATATAAGCTCACTGTTTATTAACAATTAATATTTCACCAGCTGGCTGGCGATGAGAAGAACGGCGAAGGATCCCGGACGTTTGTCTTTACCAACGAGGGCCACACGCTGGGAAATGCGCTGAAAACCATTATAGCCCGCTACCCGGAGGTGGATTTCTGTGGCTACACCATTCCTCATCCCACCGAGCAGAAGCTGCACTTCCGCATCCAATCCCATCGAGATAGGGCCATAGATATTCTCAAACGGGGACTGGAGGATCTGGAGGGACTATGCGATCATACAATCGTTACTTTTGAAAAGGAGATGTCTAACTTTAATGCCGTGAAGGTGGAGAATACATGAAGGTTGATATTAATATAGACTACTAACTAGACAACGCTGCGCGCCTTTTTGGGATCGTAGTTGGGCTTGCGGAGATGATGGTAGTTTGGCAGGACCTTCCGGAGAAAGTCTATTTGCAGGGTCTGCGATCCCTGTTTATCAATCGCCTCGCGCTGTAGTCCCTGCTCGCCATATACAATGGTGTTCTCCGGCAGTAGCTGACTGGTATGGATCTTGATTCCAGCCCCCACCACGCAGCCACTGGAAATGGTAACTCCACGACCCACAAAGCACTTGCTTTCGAATACGTTCTTGTCGCCAATCCTGGAGGCTTCCACTTGGCAACCCACTTCGAAGACATTGTGGGTGCCAATGCTTAGGATATTGTTTACGTCCCACACTGCTCCTGGTTCCAAGCGATGGGCTATGGTCGCATACTCCTCGATGATGCAGTTTTCCCCAATTATCACAGGTCCAGCGTCGGCAATAACAGTGGCACTCGGATGAACCACACAGCCCGACGAGAAGGTGATGTCACCGCGCAGGTTGCTTTCCTCGCAAACCACCGCTTTGGGAAGGATTTTGATCCTATAGGGACAGGTTGTACTTTAAGATATAAAGTTTTCTTATTTTCGGGCTCTCTGTAGGGAAAATCACCTGTTTTCCGGGGCCATTTTCCTATTTTCCAAATTGTTTACGTTTTTCTCCCAAGGTGAAATGTACTAAATAATACCACCCACAAATATCGATTGCCAGGAAGAACTCTGAAGCTTGACGATATTTTATAGCTAGAACTGGCTATTTTTTAACAACAAAGATAAATCTTAAATCAAAAACAGCACAAAAGTGATGTGAAAAATGTTATAGGATAAATTCTGTCTAAATATCTTACATTTAATTATTTGTTTTAATAAAAAACCCCCTACTACGGGCAAGAGTAAATTAAGTGTTATTATTCAAATTTGTATTATTAATTACATAATAATTAAAATATACTTTCTTTAATTTGTAGATGTTTAAAATTGGCGCACGAGCCTAAAAGTCTAGCTATTTATAGCCTTTGCTGACAATCGGTGTTTTGCAGCACTGTGTTCCAATCGGTCAATCGAGTATCCGGCACAAGGTATCGTTTGGCATAGTTGTCTGATGCAATTTTGTGCGTATATTTACGGGATTTAAGGCCTATTCTCAGAAAAATCTTAGTCACAAATCAACAAAGATGCCTGCCGACCAGTTGGCTGAGTTAACCTTGGGTAAGAATGTCGCTTATCACTAAAATAATGGGACAACTGTTTCGTCCACGTTGCCAGTCGGCTGAAAGTATCGATCTATAATGTGCAATATTTATATGTACGACCATGTGCAGGTGCTATCTTCACGTCGGAGAAGAAGGGCAGCGATGAGTCGGGCGATGGCAGTGAGTCAAAGCCCTTCAAGACCATCCTGCAGGCGATGCGTCATGCGGGCAAGGAGCCCTTTCCTACCATCTACGTGGACAGCAAGGATCCCAATGCAGTGGAGCAGTTCGAAGTGGCTGCCAAGTCGCAGCTGAAGAAAATCCAGAAACTGTTCGTACGGGAGTCGCACAAGAACGCGGAGAAGCAGCAACGCGAGGCCGATGATGCGGAGAAGCGCCAGCAGAATCTCGAGGAGGCTCGCAAGGTGAAGATCACGGAGGACGCCAGCCTGCCGGTGGCCCGCAAAATTCGCATCCTCGAGGGCACCGCCAACCGGGACTCGCGTGTCAAGATCTACGGCTGGGTGCATCGCCTGCGTCGTCAGGGCAAATCCCTGATCTTCATCACTCTGCGCGACGGCACCGGTTTTCTGCAGTGTGTCCTCAACGATCAGCTTTGCCAGACCTACGATGCCCTCACTCTGAGCACGGAGAGCTCTGTGGTGCTGTTCGGCACACTGAAATTGGTGCCAGAAGGCAAGACCGCTCCTGGGGGCCATGAGCTCAACGTGGACTACTGGGAGCTGATTGGTTTGGCTCCGCCCGGCGGTGCCGATGCCATTCTCAACGAGGAAGCCCAGCCTGATGTCCAATTGGACAACAGGCATATCATGATCCGTGGCGAGAACACCTCGAAGGTGCTCAAGATGCGATCCGTGGTGACGCAAGCATTCCGTGCCCACTACGAGGCGCGAGGTTACAACGAGGTGACGCCCCCCACTCTGGTGCAGACCCAGGTGGAAGGTGGCTCAACACTCTTCAAGCTGCAGTACTTCGGCGAGGAGGCCTACCTCACCCAGAGCTCGCAGCTGTATCTGGAGACCTGCTTGCCGGCCTTGGGCGATGTCTTCACCATTTCCCAGAGCTACCGAGCGGAGCAGAGTCGCACCCGTCGGCATTTGGCTGAATATTCTCACGTCGAAGCCGAGTGTCCCTTCATCACGTTCGATGATCTACTGGATCGACTGGAGGATCTGGTCTGCGATGTGGTGGATCGTGTTCTGAAGTCCCCCTGGGGCTATTTGGTCAAGGAGCTTAACCCTGACTTCAAGCCGCCGCAAAAGCCATTCCGTCGCATGAACTACGAGGATGCCATCAAATGGCTGAAGGAGAACAACGTGACCAAAGACGACGGCACCTTTTACGAGTTCGGCGAGGACATTCCCGAGGCTCCGGAGCGCAAGATGACCGATACCATCAACGAACCCATTATGCTGTGCCGTTTCCCGGCGGAGATCAAGTCCTTCTACATGCAGCGTTGCAAGGAGGATCAGCGTCTGACCGAAAGCGTGGATGTTCTACTGCCTAATGTGGGCGAGATTGTGGGTGGATCGATGAGGATCTACGACAGCGAGGAGCTGCTCAAGGGTTATGCACGCGAAGGCATTGATCCTAAGCCCTACTATTGGTACACTGACCAGCGCATCTATGGAACTTTGCCCCATGGCGGCTATGGTTTGGGATTGGAGCGCTTCCTCTGCTGGCTGCTCAACCGCTACCACATCCGAGAGGTCTGCCTGTATCCCCGATTCCTCGACAGATGCAAGCCCTAAGCAGTGGAGGAGTAGCTTTTCCATCAGCCAGCATTTACTACAGTTGAACAACATCCTGCAACGCATAATTTTAGCTTCTGCTATTACGAATGAAATTTATTACACTTATCTGTATAACAACTATCCAAGATAAAGGCCGCGCCTAAGCTTCATTTAAATGAATAAAAATTCTTAAAGAGCTACATAACATCGAAAGACTAGAGTTGATTTTATTTTTTATTAAAAGTAGTAAGTATATTAACAATCTTATGCTACAATCATTTCAGTCAGTGTGATCAGCTTGTGATATTATCAAATAGCTGCTCGATGTCGTTGTCTACGAATTGCTCCGAGTTGTTCATGACCTGCGATTCCTCCAGCTCCATATCCTCCTCCTGCGTTTCCTCGTCCTCGGGGTCGTCTTCCTCCTCTTCGTCGGCTTGGGTAACCGCTTCCACCTCGGCCGTGAGATTCTCCTTGCGATAATGATTGCGCAAGAGTTCGCTTATGCTGGCACAGACAATCTGCCGCACCTGAGCATCGAATCCTGGTGGCAGCCACCCTGTGCGCTCATTACACACGGCACCGGTAAGCGGTGTGGGAATCTTCTCCAGCATTTCCTGGATCTTTGCCATTCGGACGTCGCAGTAACGCAGCATGCACTGCCGAGAACGTGGCAATTTATGCTCATCTAGGTAGGGATAGTCAATATCCTGTACCAAATCGGAGACGCGATCTTCGATAGGAGCAAAGGGAACATTCGCTGCCCTTCGTTGCTTCACGAATTTCTTGGCATACACAAATTCCGAGAGTCCAGTGCTGAAACGCAGCCGAAAGTCGAAGGTCTGGTAATAGCGACTATTGAAATCCTTGCGAGGATCGTAGCCAAAGCGTACATATAAAGTCCGCCACGGACCGTTGCTAAAGTAAAACGCCAGGGAAGGTGTGATGCACTTAAGTTTGTCGTTGGTCAACCCGGATTCATACTGCAGGGCAATCCGGGTCCAAATTGGGCAGTCATCGAACAGCTTTTTCACCAAGGCCAACTGCTCATCGGAAACGTACTTCACTTTGAGGCGCTTAAGGTTTTGGGAGTCCGCCTGGGTGGGAAAACTGTCTACCATATTGAACGAGACCACGCCCTGGTTGTCGTAAGTGGACTTGGACTGCACGCCCAGCACCTCGTGTTGACCATCCTCCGAGCCATCGATGCGATAGGTGCCCGAGTAGACCACGTCCACGTGGGTGAACAATTCGGGCAGGGCAAACACCTGATTATGTCGTCGTCTGTGGGAAGATATTCCGAGTTTTTAATGAGCGATTAAAAACAGAATTCAAAAGAAGGCTTTGCTAAATATGAATATAATCCTATACTTAGTTTATAAGATCTATTACATAGATAGACCAAGAGTAATAATTAAGAATTCCAAAGGAGGCTTTGCTAAATATGAATATAATCCTATACTTAATTTATAGAATCTATAATATAGATAGACCAAGAGTAATAATTAATAATTGGTTCCGATTGATCTGAAGAATTCACGACTTTGGATTAAGAATAACAGCCGGAATTGGAAAACGTAATTGAAAACATTGATTTAAAGAACTATATTTAATTTCCTTAGTTGCTTATAGAAGTTACTCACTTGAAAAAGTCCAAATCGGAGGTGTCCTTTGGTTTTAACTGATCCAAGGCGTAGGTGAGCTCCTGGGCAGCATTTGCATTGTCACTTCTGGGTGTCGACCAAAGAGGCAAGTATTGAAAATCACAAAGCGCTGAGGATGAACAATACATTAGCATAGTTATCCTGTCTTAAATCCCGAACTGCAACTCACTTTCGAAGGTAAAACTCCTGCTGCAGTGTCCCAAAACGCGGACAAAATATTCCGGAGGTCGTTGCTTGTCCTTTTTGTGACGCCTCACGGTTATCGAGAGCAGGACACCTGTTTTATCCGTGCAGTCCCCAAAAGTGGGTTTGTTGTAGGGATTCTCCGGGTGGAAGTGCAAAGCCAAACGCTTTACTTCATCGCCAAGCACCTGGGGAAATGGATTAAGTTGATCAGCACAAGTGGCCAGAACAAGATGGCAATATTTACCTTGGACACGTTGATAATGCCGCCCAAAGTGGCTATCATCCGATCAGGATTTACCACCCTGCCGGGATACTCAATCAACTCGTATTCCTTTCGCGGATTAAAACTCAACTGGCGCGACATGGTCGGAAATTGAGGTGAATTCAATTCAGTTTACAATTCACTGAATTGTAAACCAAAAACAGCTGTTAAGCGAACAGTGGCAGTTAGAGTTTTAGCTAGAAGCGGTCAAACGGTTAAAAATAGCTAGATTTGTGTACCAGCTTTAAATTAAAAATTAAAATAAAAGTGTGATTTAATTACGTGTAATTTATTTGTTTCGAAAACCCCTTTGACTATTATATATTGCTAAGAAATTAGCTGTAATTTGTAATTCAATATTATTTATTGATTTCCTCTCCTAAAAACAGCTAGATTACTAGCTAGAGCTGGCAGTACTATAAGTTATCGAATTATCTATCGGAGCCGGTTTCATTTGTTTATTTATTACTGCAATTTTTGTAAAATGTCGGGTAAAAACCGGAAACGCACGGCCAGCAGCAGCAGCAGCGCCGAGGAGCCAGACAGCGAGGAGGAGTCGCGCCTGAAGGATCTGCAGGAGCGCGATGCGTTTGCCAACAGGCTCAAGCAGCGGGATGATGATCGCACGCGCAAGGTGGTGGAGTCCACCGGCGGTCGCAAGGCCATCGATGAGGCCACCAAGCGCCTGAAGCTGGAGCATGAGGATCGGGACAAGATCGTGCCCCACCTGCGTGTCCAGTCGCGTCGGCAGTACTTGGAGAAGCGCAAGGACGACAAGGTGGCCGAGCTGGAGGCGGACATCCTGGACGATGAATATCTCTTTGATGAGAGCGTGTAGGATGATGGCTTAATCACCTTTTTGTAATCAACTAATCCTGGTTTTCTTGTAGACTAACCAAGCGGGAGAAGGAAGAGCGCCAGTACAAGAAGCAACTGTTGAACATTGCCAAGGAGCATGAAAAGGCGAGGGAATTGGAGCGCGTTCAACGTTATCATATGCCACAGGACTTGAAGAAGGGCGAGCGATGTAAGTGAGCAATGCCTTTTGCCCCACATTGGTAAAATTGTGATCATATTTTATTCTTTAGCCGAGTATGTGGAGGTGGATGACTTTGAGAAGCAACCCAATTCAGAGCAGAAGAAATGGGAGGCGGAGCAGTTGGCCTCGGCTCGTTTTCAGTTCGGTGCCAAGGATGTAAAGGCGGAGGAGGAGTACGAGTTGCTCCTCGACGATCAGATTGATTTCATCCAAGCTCTCACTCTGGACGGAAGTCGCGAAAAATCCTCTAGCCGGCAGCCAGAACTTACGGAGAAGGAGCGCAAACGTCTGACGTTAGATGAGACCAGACGATCACTGCCCGTATATCCCTTCAAGGACGATCTAATAGCTGCTGTGAAGGAGCACCAGGTGCTCATCATCGAAGGTGAAACGGGATCAGGCAAAACAACGCAGGTGCCGCAGTATCTGGTCGATGCTGGTTTTACCAAGGACAAGAAGATGATCGGGTGCACACAACCACGTCGAGTGGCCGCCATGTCGGTGGCAGCGCGTGTGGCCGAGGAAATGGGCGTGAAGCTTGGCAACGAGGTGGGCTACAGCATTCGTTTCGAGGACTGCACCTCAGATCGTACGATTCTCAAGTACATGACTGATGGTACGCTGCATCGAGAGTTCCTCTCGGAACCGGATCTGGCCTCCTACAGTGTGATGATCATCGACGAGGCTCACGAGCGCACATTGCACACGGACATTTTGTTCGGCCTGGTCAAGGATATTGCTCGATTTAGACCCGAGCTTAAGCTGCTTATTTCCAGTGCCACTCTGGATGCAGATAAGTTCTCCGCTTTCTTCGATGATGCCCCCATCTTTCGGATACCCGGTCGCCGCTATCCAGTGGATATCTTCTACACTAAGGCCCCGGAAGCAGACTACATCGATGCGTGTTGCGTTTCAGTTTTGCAGATTCATGCCACTCAACCATTGGGCGATATATTGGTGTTCCTTACGGGCCAGGATGAGATCGAAACTTGCCAAGAGGTTTTGCAGGATCGCGTTAAGCGACTGGGCTCTAAAATACGCGAGCTGATTGTTATTCCCGTCTATGCCAATCTTCCGAGTGATATGCAGGCCAAAATCTTTGAACCCACGCCTCCGAACGCCCGGAAAGTTATCCTGGCCACCAATATCGCAGAGACCTCGCTGACCATCGATAATATCATATATGTGATTGATCCTGGATTCGCCAAGCAGAATAATTTCAACTCCCGTACCGGCATGGAATCGCTGATGGTGGTGCCAATTTCAAAGGCCTCTGCAAATCAGCGAGCGGGCAGAGCGGGACGCACTGCACCAGGAAAGTGTTTCCGTTTGTACACGGCATGGGCATACAAGCACGAACTGGAGGATAACACAGTTCCAGAGATACAGCGTATTAATCTGGGCAATGCGGTGCTGATGCTTAAGGCTCTGGGTATCAACGATCTAATACACTTTGACTTTCTGGATCCTCCGCCGCACGAGACGCTGGTACTGGCTTTGGAGCAACTGTATGCCCTGGGTGCACTGAATCACCATGGAGAGCTGACCAAGCTAGGTCGTCGAATGGCCGAGTTTCCAGTGGATCCCATGATGGGCAAGATGCTGCTAGCAAGCGAAAAGTGAGTATTTTTAAATTAACCTAGATGTTCTTTGTATAATAGCTTGCATATTTTTGTGCCCTTTTAAGATACAAATGCTCGGAGGAAATGGTCACCATTGCAGCCATGCTCTCCGTGAACAGCGCCATCTTCTATAGACCCAAGGACAAAATCATTCACGCAGACACCGCCCGCAAGAACTTCAATCACATGCACGGCGATCACCTGAGTCTGCTGCAGGTGTACAATCAGTGGGCGGAGACGGATTACAGCACCCAGTGGTGCTACGAGAACTTCATCCAGTACAGGTCTATGAAGCGGGCTCGAGATGTGCGTGAACAGCTGGTTGGACTCATGCAGCGTGTGGAAATCGACATGGTCAGCTGCCTGCCAGAGACTGTAAATGTTCGCAAGGCTGCCACCGCTGGATACTTTTACCATGTGGCGCGTCTCTCAAAGGGAGGTCACTACAAGACGATCAAGCACAACCAGACGGTGATGATACATCCAAATTCTTCGCTTTTTGAGGAGCTGCCTCGGTGGGTGCTCTACCATGAGCTGGTATTCACCTCCAAGGAGTACATGCGTCAGGTCATCGAGATCGAGAGCAAGTGGCTGCTGGAGGTGGCACCGCATTATTATAAGGCCAAGGAACTGGAGGATTCAACGAATAAAAAGATGCCAAAGGTCACTGGGCGGGCCGAAATGGCGCACTAATTTGGGGTTTATTAGATTCAAATTAAAAAAAATGTATGTTCCCAAATTTAGGAATGGTTTTTATATTTTACAAAACAGAAAATATTTGTTGATTACATTTGATATTCAAATGTTGGCGCTAAGATAAATTTTTTATTGATAATCTAAAGAAGTGCTCGGTGGTGCCATCTATGTGTCATATTCAAAGCCATTACATAGCAATGTAATCGATAAGTGGTGGCGCCCTGTCAACTCTGTTTTATCGATAACAGTTGCCGTGCGGTTGGATTTTCGTGTTTTGTATTTCAAAGGGCATAATTGCACAATATTTCGATTTAATTGAAACCAAAAAGCTTTAACAAGTAAGTGTGAAGGCGGGGCGAACCATCTGCATTGAAAATTCCACTGAACTGTCTATAGAAACACACAAACAGCACGTTGTCCTCTAGTCATGACGATCTAACCTAAAAAGCTGATGAAATTTCCAAGTCCAGTCGGCTTTTTATTTACATACATAGTTATAAGGCAGTGACAAAATACTTAACGTTTTGTTCTTCCATTAGATAATGGCTGCTCAGTTCTTCAATCGCATCGGCCAAATGGGCCTTGGAGTGGCCGTTTTGGGTGGCGTTGTCAACTCGGCGTTATATAATGTTGAGGGCGGCCACCGGGCGGTCATCTTCGATCGCTTCACCGGCATCAAGGAGAACGTGGTTGGCGAGGGCACCCACTTCTTCATCCCTTGGGTGCAGCGGCCCATCATCTTCGACATCCGCTCGCAGCCCCGCAACGTTCCCGTGATCACCGGCAGCAAGGATCTACAGAATGTCAACATCACGCTCCGCATCCTGTACCGTCCCATTCCCGACCAGCTGCCCAAGATCTACACGATCCTCGGCCAGGACTACGATGAGCGTGTCCTGCCCTCCATTGCTCCCGAGGTGCTGAAGGCTGTGGTCGCCCAATTCGATGCCGGCGAGCTGATCACCCAGCGTGAGGTGGGTAGCACCAGAGAAGATTCCTTCGTTGGTTGGCAGAAATCTGGGTTCTTAGAGCAGAGGAATTGGTTGTATAATATATATAACTTCCAGCAGTACCAGCTTATAAGAATAGGAACCTTAAGATATAGATGTCCGTTGCTATGCCGTATAATTTGTATATACCTACCCAGCATATTCTGAAATTGTTACATAGGACCCATTTGTCTGTTTATACTCGTAGATCTTAATATTTGGATTGAATTTGTCTACATATTTTGAAGAATTATTACCATTTTTTCCGTTATATTTTGTTAATCAGAACATAGAGATAATCAAGTAATCGAATCAAGCTAAGTATTCTATTTACCTCTTGAACTAGTGAGAATCAGTCGGTCAAATCAACATCTTATAGATAATCAAACTGCTTTAATTTCTTTAACACCTATTAAATACATTTACCCCCTTGCAGATGGTGTCCCAGCGTGTTTCCCAGGAGCTGACCATCCGTGCCAAGCAGTTCGGCTTCATTCTGGACGACATCTCGCTCACACACTTGACCTTTGGTCGGGAGTTTACGCTGGCCGTCGAGATGAAGCAGGTGGCCCAGCAGGAGGCTGAGAAGGCTCGTTTCGTCGTGGAGAAGGCCGAGCAGCAGAAGCTGGCCTCGATCATTTCCGCGGAGGGTGACGCCGAAGCCGCTGGCCTGCTGGCCAAGTCGTTCGGCGAGGCCGGCGACGGTCTGGTGGAGCTGCGACGTATCGAGGCCGCCGAGGATATCGCCTACCAGCTATCCAGGTCTCGCGGAGTAGCCTACTTGCCCAGCGGACAGAGCACGCTGCTCAATCTGCCATCCACCATCGCGCAGTAGCTGGGTGCATCTAGTTCCGTTAAGTTGTAACTACCTATAGCATTTACTAAGTACTTTTCGATTTTGTTTCTGCTGAAATATGCACTACTCTAATGCGTTCGCCCGACTGACTGGAGAATATTAAGCGAAACAACCAAAATTTGTCTCATGTAATCGGTTTTTCCATTATCTTCCCGATCGGGTTTAAAATCCGGTCACAGTGCGCGCTCCAAATGCGTCTCAACTTTTGTTGTTTCCGTTTGAGTCGTTGGTGTGCGCGTCCTGCTGAATTGGTCCTTAAGATCTGCATCTGGCTAAGACAACTCCAGTGTATAAAAGAAACACAGACCACAAGAAAATTTCATTATGAGAAAACACAATAAATAATAAACCCTACTTGAGCTGCCTTTCTAATTCGGGATGATTATTTTGTAATTAGGTTACTAAATAATTAAGATGAAATAATGAGAAAAGGGAAACAGGGCCGTTGTATAATTAACTCGATTATATTTTTAGAAAGCTACCAGTTTTGGATGTAATCGTTTATGACATTGGATTACAACATATTTGAATTGGTTTATATATATATTTGTATTCCCGTTACTCGTAGAGTAAGAAGGGTATATGAGATTCGTCGGAAAGTACGTAAAAGGTAAAAGAAAGAGTTTCCGACCCTTTAAGGGGTATATATTCTTGATCGGTATAACTAGTCGAGTCGAACTAGCCGCAGATTCCAGAGATTCTTGCGCTGCGCAAGTTGATTTAATCTGGCGCCCACATTTGTGAAGATGTGGTTACACTTTTACAATGGGATTTTGTTTTAATTATGTTCAAATACCCATCTACATATAGTTAATATCAAACGATTCATTATGAAGTTATGAAAAAATTAGGAAAAAGCTCTAGCTGGCGCTTTTCAATCTCGGAAAAAGTAGCTTTTCTGCTGGGATTACTCCCTTTAGCAGAGTAACAGGTATTCGATAGTCGAGAGTCAGTTTTTTTTCAATTTAATTTAATTCATAAACAAATTAAATCTTGCTGTACTTTCAATTTTTATGAATTTATACATGTAAACTATGGTTTCAAAGACCTTATACCCAGTTAATAGTTATCGCTTTACAGAGGCGTCGCCTTGAATGTCAAAAATCTTGATAAAGCCGAAAACAATTCTTGTGTACCATGATTTTTACTAGCCAAATTGATTATTATCAGTCGTATCGCTCACTATTAAATACGTGCCCCTTTAAAGCTCCGCTATTTGATACGGACCAAATATTCCATGGCCTATCTCCACTCTCTTTCACCTCTTCTGCTTTGTTATGCAATCCCCCTCTTCAAGGCGCCATTCGACCCCCATAAACGCCATGGTCTACTATTCATTCGCAACTCAAGTCAGCCATAAATCAAATTGTAGTATTCTATGCCCCAATCCTACCGAACTTCAGCCACCCGTAAAGAAGCACAATGTGGGTGGCTGGGTGTTTTGGGAGGCTGGATGGTTAGGTGGTTGGGTGGTTGGGTGGTGCACCCAACGCATTAAAATCGAAAGCAGAGCCGTTGGCATGGCATATAAATCTGTTGATTCAGTCAAGTGATTTGCCAAAGTGGCTTCGTTGAAATGTCAGGCACACACACTTCTTTCGCACTCAGCAACAGTTGGTCCACCCGCAGGACTCCCATCAACCCCAAACGAAAAAAAAAATGGTATGATATAATAATTAAATTTAATGACGTAAAATCATTTTGGTGCTGATACTTATTTTCAATTTTTAAATAACACTTGTGAGTGGGTGACATTTTCAACACTAACTCAAAAAAAAAAAATATTTTTTTTCAGGATAGGGATTTGAATTTGCATTTTTGCCACAATTAAAAAATATTCTGCTTTATGTAAAAAGTGGTAAGTTCATCTCATCTTCATTTAATTTTTTTAAATACATATACAAATGAATTGAAAGTAATCAAGTTTCCTCTTTTTTCTCTGTGCAATTCCTACTCCTACTTCCATTTAAAAGGCTCAACCTAGCCCACTTCCCCTAGTACAATGGGAAAGTGAGTGAGGATGCGATTATTTGACGTCACAAACCCATGAGCGGTTCAAAATCACGTCATACGTATATGATGCTTTGAAAACCGGTTCCGCAGATGCGCGTAAAGCGTGCCATTCGCAGTATAATCCATTTCTTGCCTCTTCTATGAATTTTAATTTGTTTATCTTATTTTGTGTGATTTTTTATTTTCTGCGGAGCTCAAGAAAAACCCTGCTTTCAGTGACTCATGAAGGGGGATTCCTGCCGCGATCGCTCTCTTTTTCTTAAGGTGGAGTTGAGCAGCACGTAAGGAGAATACAAATCAATGTGCTTTAATGGCTTTATAAAGAAGATTTAAATTGTTTTACATTTTTTATCCCAGCGTTCAGAATTTTAAAAACTTAATAATAATATTAGGCTTGTTACCAATATTTTATTAGTTTTTTTTATAAGCTGTAAAATAATTTTGTGGTTAAAAGGAAGTAGTACAAATTGATGAAGGTTTCTTAAAAATGGTTTATTTTCAACAAAAAAAAACATATTAAGTATTGTTGCAGTTTTGTAGGCTCTTTGAGCATTAAGCTAATAAATAATATATAATAATGTGGAAGAAATTATTATAAGCCCGGAAAAATATTTTATATATTTAAAACTACCAAAATATTTAAGGATATCTTTTTGAAGCTGATATAGGTAGAATTCAAAACTTCAGGGGATCCTGTACAGTAAACACCACCTTTTCTGATAACAAGTTTACTTCCCAGTTTACTGAGTCACCCACAAATTAATGCATGTTCCTTAAAAATCACCCAAAATCACCTGTAGAACGTGCAGAATGTATTTTAACAACCCGCCGCCGAAGTTCAGCGGCAGTGGATGTGGATTGAAATTGAACCGGTCCTGCGGAACTCGCAGCGCAGCTGGCCGGGCTTTAAAAGCCTTGGCCAAGAGCGAGCAGCGCTCAGTTAAGAGGCGAACGTCGAGCGCACAGCAGCCCATTTAAGCGATTCCACACAGAATATACTATAAATAGTTGCAGCTGAAAAACACCAAGGCAAACTCAAGTTGGGCAAAGATTTAGTTCGAAACGGAAACAAAGCTCGACAAGTGCAAATAATTAAAGGTAGTTAGTTAAAGTGTACACGTGTGTGCCTTTGGGTTTTTAAATACCCGGAGTGCTTGGCCAACATAATGAGTGCATGCAAAAAAATTCATTTCGGGGCTAACGCTGCGTATACTTAATGTGGTTTAAGATTATGTACATTTTATATATGTATCTAAAACTGGGCATCTAGCCTTGCTTTACTTTAATTTCCACTCTCGTCTCAGCATTCTTAAATGCCTAATTTTTCCAACTTTTGGTATCTGCATGTTTGTGTATCTATTAAAATTTGTTTTTGTGTGCTTATTTGCTGGCAACAAGTCTCTATCTCAATGCCAACTTGTTTAAGTTGATAAAATGTGAATTGAGAAAAAATAATCCAGTAATAATTAATGCAAGAATGCATTAAACATTCTAATTATCATATTCATTAACAGTTCATACTTAATCAAAGCATCCAAGCAAAACAAAAACACTTTCTAGTATTTGTTAAAGGAATTAACTTCATTTTCATTCTATGTAATTAAAAGCTTAGTTCATTATTAAGTAATCACTAACTTACAAATCGCAACTGCTAATGATAAGCATTATCTACAAATAACCCATAAGCACCATTTTAATAATCGCACATGTTCCCTTCTATCAGCACTAATCTCTTGAATCCATTATAAAAAAAACTTCACCAATCTAAAAATGAGCAAATTGCCCACTAATAACATTAGCCCATCAAAACAAAGTAATGGTAATGGTAAAGCTAACATTTTGGAAGATAAGCTGGATCCCAAGGTTTCGGTATGTCTATAGGGTTTTCCAAGCCCCAACCAAAAATCCATATTGACCTATTTATTTTACCCCGCACCAAAAGATCGACATGGAGGCACCAGAGTTCAAAGATTTTGCCAAAACAATGGTGGATTTTATAGCCGAGTATTTGGAGAACATACGCGAAAGGTAAGCAATTAACTTAAATTACATTTGATTTGTCTCACTCGGTGATACATATAGAATTTATTTATATGGAATCTGTTGCTTGACCTCAACGCTTTCCGTTCAATTTGAAAGTTCGTTCTGTTCGATTCCGGGCAAGTGAATGACATTTAGCACACGTTTGAGCATTAGTCATGGGAAAGTCGCGCCAATCGGACCTTTGCATTGTTAAATATATATATTATAAATATTTTTTAAGCGGCCTTCTCACTTAGCTCTAATGCCAATTACTTTCACAGTTTTTTTGCCATTGCTTTTGAGCCTAAAACTAATTAATTATTGCGGCAGTAAAAAGGTTTTTTAAAGTTGGCGTGTCAAGGTCGATTTTTATGTAGATATAATTGTACTATACTACAAACACCTTGGCCAAAAACGACTGGGGTTTCATAATTCTTGGGCAATTCTAACGGTTTCGTTTCCATCACCTTGAAAATCCGAGTCGGTAAAGTAATCAATTTTATTACATTGTATTATAAAGAGCACCTGCTGAGATTGCTCGCCCATTTGCAGTCGCTGAAATTATAAATTTATAAACTGGTTATCTTAAAATCAACTTTTACTAATGACAATGACTATATATTTTTATTGAATTTATTTATAAAGGAAAGTTGTATAACTTTTGATTCTTTGAGACTATATTATTTTTAGGTTGTAGTATCTTAAAATTTCAAAGAATTTTATATTTCCATTTATTTTTTCTTATCGCCTGAGATTTTAACGTGATTTGAAACAGAAGACAAACTAAATTATGTCAATATCAGCTTTTGCTATCTTTAACGGTAAAATTATTAATTTATAAACAGGTTATTTTAAAATCAACTTTTACTAATGACAATGACTAATTATTATGATTGAACTTATTTATAAAGGAGAATATATTTTTGGGTTTTTTGGCGTTTTATATTATATATTTTTCATAATTTTTTCTTTTTTATTAATTTTTTCTAAGCCCCAGAGATTTCCCCTTGAATTGGTATAGAAATCCTGTCGTTATCAGCTTTTGCTATCTTTATCCTTTCCATTAACACTTTGTTACATATTCCTATTGATTTTTACTCCCACTGGCAACAAGTGGGGGATGCTTCTCCCACTCCTACTCGCCCGATTCCTGATTGCTTTGTGGGCTAACTGAGTTTCACAGTCAATTAGCAAGAAGCTTTTCCTGAATGGGCCAAATGAAATCAAGAGGCTAATGCAATTATCCTTTTTACAGGCGCGTTCTGCCGGAAGTGAAGCCCGGGTACCTGAAGCCCTTGATTCCGGATGAGGCGCCCGAGAAGCCGGAGAAGTGGCAGGATGTGATGGAGGACATCGAGCGCGTCATCATGCCGGGAGTGACCCACTGGCACAGTCCCAAGTTCCACGCCTACTTCCCCACGGCCAACTCGTATCCAGCGATTGTGGCCGATATGCTGAGTGGTGCTATTGCCTGTATAGGATTCACGTGGATCGCCAGTCCAGCGTGCACGGAACTGGAAGTGGTCATGATGGATTGGCTGGGCAAGATGCTGGATTTGCCCGCCGAATTCTTGGCCTGTTCGGGTGGCAAGGGAGGCGGTGTCATCCAGGGAACGGCCAGTGAGTCCACACTGGTAGCTCTCCTGGGAGCCAAGGCCAAAAAGGTGAAGGAAGTGAAGGAGGAGCATCCGGAGTGGGATGAGCACACCATCTTGGGCAAGCTGGTGGGCTATTGTTCGGACCAAGCTCACTCTTCCGTGGAAAGGGCTGGTCTTCTGGGAGGTGTAAGGCTTCGTTCGGTGCCCTCGGAAAATCACCGGATGCGTGGTGATGCTTTGGATGCGGCCATCAAAGAGGATCTGGCCAAGGGTTTGATTCCCTTCTACGCCGTCGTTACCCTGGGCACCACCAACTCCTGTGCCTTCGACTACCTGGACGAGTGTGGACCCGTGGGCAACAAGCACAATGTGTGGATCCATGTGGATGCCGCCTATGCCGGTTCCGCTTTCATCTGTCCCGAGTATCGCCACCTGATGAAGGGCATCGAATCAGCAGACTCCTTCAACTTCAACCCACACAAATGGATGCTGGTGAACTTTGACTGCTCGGCCATGTGGCTTAAGGATCCCAGTTGGGTGGTCAACGCCTTCAATGTAGATCCCCTTTACCTGAAGCACGATATGCAGGGATCAGCTCCGGATTACCGCCACTGGCAAATCCCATTGGGACGTCGTTTCCGCGCCTTGAAGCTCTGGTTCGTCCTGCGACTCTACGGCGTGGAGAATCTCCAGGCACACATCCGTAGGCATTGCAATTTTGCCAAGCAATTCGGTGATCTCTGTGTGGCGGACTCCAGATTCGAACTGGCCGCCGAGGTGAATATGGGGCTGGTCTGTTTCCGTTTGAAGGGCAACAACGAGCAGAATGAAGTTCTGCTGAAGCGTATCAATGGACGCGGCAACATCCACATGGTTCCTGCCAAAATCAAGGATGTGTACTTCCTGCGTATGGCCATTTGCTCACGTTTTACCCAGTCCGAGGATATGGAGTACTCCTGGAAGGAGGTCAGTGCCGCTGCTGATGAATTGGAAAAGGAGAAGTAATGTGGTTGTAAAAGGGTCTGTTTCGGGTTTTCTATAAAAGAAAATAGAACAATTTCATTATTACAAAATGTTAACGAATGGACCAAGCTACCACAAGTATTTCGACTTTAAAGTTAAGTATTGTAATGGTAACATTATGTGAAATTAATAACGAAACAGACCTTTAACTCATTTGCGACATGTTTAGGGAATTTACATCGCAATAAAAGATGGCAGGCTTACTCTCCTCCATCGCTTCATTAGTATTTAAGTGTCCTATCATCGTATTGTTGATGTTGTTAATGCTTTTATTGTTAACGTTCTACGCCTATTTAAGACATATTGTATTCTGCTTAAAAATACAAACGATTGTAACTATAAATTTTGACTAGTTTGATTCTATGCCGATACTTTGTACAATTTTGGAGCCAATTTGGATTTTCGATTGCATTTAAACACATTGCATGCTCTTGAAATAAAAGTCAATGATGCGTTGGGCCTCTCGGATGCCACTGGAGCGGGCAGCATCGATGGTTCCAAAGCCTTTGAGAGAGGTTGCATCCCCAGCAAAGAGTAGACTTGGCGATTTCTCTCCCAGCGGGGCAGCCAGTCGCTGGACATCACGGGCACTGCTGCTGGTGGAGAAGTAGGGACGTCCGCCTAGGTAGCAAGCCGATGTGCTCCAGTTGGAGCGAAGCAGTTCCTGTGGGTACGGCACTAGGTGATTGCTTATGCAGCGCCTTAGCAGTCCAGTAATTTGCTCCAAGAGCTTGTCGTCGGGCAGCTTCTCAATCTCCTCGTAGTAGCCGCCACCCACATGGACCTCCAGCACATGCTGACTGCTGGGCACCTGGCTGATCTCCACCACTTGCTGCGTCCAGTTGCGTTCCGCTTGCTGTTCCAGGGCGGGATTGAGGACGGTACCCAGTGGCCGCAGGTTGCTCTTTAGCCAGCGGCTAATGGGCTTTTTGTACGAGAGATATATCTTTAGGGGATTGCCAAAGCCAAGGTTGCGTATGGCCTGCATCTTGTCCAGCGGTAGCGTGGGTCGGAACAGGATGCCCGCAAAGTTTTTTAACACGCCAAGCGGCAAAGTACAAATGATGTGATCCGCGCTGTACAGGCTCCCATCCAAACAGCCCACACTCTTCAGCGGCGCAGGCGTCCACTGAATCTGGCCAACTGGCTTGCCGGTCTGCAGTTGTTCCTTGCCCAGATGCTGTATGAGATCATCTACCACATTATCCAGCCCGGTGGGCACAAATAGCGGACGCAGATCCTGCTGCACTGGACACTTGGTAATGTGCTCGATGTTTACGTACTCTAGACAGCAGCCCAGGATGCTGCCGAACTCCTTAAACAGCGACTGAAAGATCTTGCGTGCCGCCAGCTGATCCTCCGGCTTTGGAAAGGAGGCGCCAATAATGCGATCACTTTCCGTCCTAAAGTAGTTCATCACATTGTCCAGAGAGTGCAGGTCACCGCCAGACTTAACTCGATCGGAGAGCTTAAAGCCACGGCAGAGCTGCCGGAACATGGCGTCGATAAGCTCCACCATGGCTGGCTTGATGTGAGCACCTTCTTGCTCCACCTCGACATATGTGGGACGCTCCGGCTGCTTTATCTGCTTGCCCAAGCCTTCGGTGTTGCGCAGTAGTTCGTATATCGAGTCCTGGGACCCATCGATCTTGACCCACTTGGCCCCCAGCTCACAGTAGGTGTCGCCAAAGCGCTTGGTGTTTATCCGGCCGCCATAGCGATCGGTGGCCTCCAGGACCATGGTGCGCCGGAAACCGTGGGACAAGAGATGTTGGGCGGCCGAGAGACCGGCGAGTCCAGCGCCGATTACCACTATCCGGGCATTCTGGCGAGCAGCCTCGAGATCCGGACTGCGGCATTGGTGGTCCCCGAGGTGATCCGCCTGGAGCACCCGTGCATTGTATAAGCTGCGCCTGCTGGCCAGTTTATAACTACGGGTAACAAGAAAAGGTGGTTTTAGTTTGTGGTGCACTCCGCCTGTGTCATCTGCATAGAAAACCTGTAGAGCGTCACAGCGGAATTTCACTTACCATTGCATGGCAAGCGGCTGGTTTCCTGACGTTCCGAATTTTGTTTTAAATTTGGTTTGTTTACAATTTTGTCGTTTTTCAAAATTTCGTTGTGAGAACTAGAGGTGGCATGCTAAACTATCGATTTCTGACCTTGGCGTGCCTATCGATAGGCCCGTAGGAATAGTATCGATATTTGGTCGTAATGTTTTTGAGAAAAGGCAGCCACCCTTAGGCGCCAAAAAATTTGATTTGAATTTTATTTAAAATAATTTCCATATTGGTCTTCCGCGGGATAAGACCGTAATACAATCAATACTTAGTGGAAAGTTTTACCCTAAACTGAGTTCAACTACGAATAGTTGTTATTAAAATAAAATAATGATCGTTGAACATTATAAAGTTAAGTCCATTATATTTTGCAGAAATAACTTTAAAAAGTTTTTAGTAAAAACTCCACAGACATTACATTATTCAAGAAATTTTATTTAATGATACAAAAACTTCATTAAACTTTATTTATAAAAATGTGTTAAACTAACTACTACAAAGTGAACTAAGGACAAACTAAACATAAATAGTTAAAACGTTTTTTCTCACTGATACTTCTCAAGCGTTGTATTTTCGTTGGTCAAATGGATTTGGAAGTGTTGCGTAAGATCGGCCACGTTTCCTGCCTTGCGAATGACCAGTGATTGCTCCCTCTGCAGATCTGTCAGTTGGGACTCGATCTCCTCCCAGGCAAAATCAATGTCGGATGCTTTGGAATCCATCCCGCATACAACGAATCTGAGGAACTGACGACCCGCATGCTCGGCCTTAACCATGTAGATCTTCTTGCGATCCATGAGACGCTGCAAGAGCTGGGTCGTAATCTCATTATCTCCTTTTGGACGGAAGCAAACCAATCCCAGAGCTCGGGGAGCCACCATCTCGAAGCGGGAATCCTTAACCACCAGTTGTTCAAATTGCTTGGCCAACTCGATGTGCTTGCGGACATGGTTCCTCAAGCCCTCGGCACCCAAAGTCCGGAATGTGATCCAAACTTTCAGAGCTCGGAAGCGACGACCCAGGGGGATTTGCCAATGCCGGAAATCGGGAATTTGAGACTGACCCTCGTGCTTGTGCTTCAGATAGATACGATCCACATTGAAGCTATCGACCACTTTGTTGGCATCCCGCAGCCACATGGCCGAGCAATCAAAGTTGACCAGCATGAACTTGTGCAGGTTGAAGTTCAGCGAGTCCACACGATCCAAACCCTTTCGCAGATCCGAACATTCGTCCAGGGCAAAGGCTCCGCCGGCATAGGCGGCATCCACATGGAGCCACACTTTGAATTCCTCGCAGACGGCGGACAAGCTTTCGACATCGTCGTAGGCACAAGTGCCCGTGGTGCCCAGTGTGGCAACGCAGATCACCGGAATCTTGCCAGCCGCCACATCCTCCTCGATGGCCTGTTTCAGGGTCTCGCCTCTAAGTACGAAATCCTCTCCAGCTGGCAGCAGCCTAATGGGTATGGCTGCCAAAACACCAGCCTTCTCAATGCAGCTGTTACTCTGATCCGAGGAGTAGGCCACCAAGCGACCTCGTACCTCGCTTTCGCTGACCTCCGGATGCGATTCCCTGTAGCTGACCACAGCCTGTTCCCTGGCAGCCAGGACAGCCACCAGAACCGCTTCGCTGGCCGATCCTTGGATTACACCGCCTCCGGGTCCCTCGCTGGCGTGAAGGAAGTGGGCGGGCAGCTTCAGGAACTTGGCCAGCCAGTCCATGACCACCACTTCCAGTTCCGTGCAGGCGGGACTGCAGATCTATAAGGAGGGGGAACATTAGATTCGGAATATATTATAATAACATAATAATAGCTATTTAAAGCGAGAATATTAAATTTATCCATTTAGTATATCATTATACATTATATGGGGTACAAAAAGCAGAAACACTGAAAAGTAATAAAAAAAATTAGGGGTGAGTTTTTAACCCTTAAAACATATGCAAAACTTGGAACTAAGTTTTATTGGGAATGTAAAGCGTAATATCACCTAATTCTAGATTAACATGCAGACGATAAATAGACTCTATATTTTAAAACCTGATTTTAGATTTACATGAGGGTAAGAAAAGGTAAGGTACTAAGTCAAGACTCTTCCTAAAGTTAGGGACTGAATTTAACGTATTCTAAAACTCTCCTATACAACAGTTTGTCAAATATAATTTCTACAATCTAATTTCGACATTTTTCCTTAATTTCTATTTTCATATGCTTCTTACTAGCCCGTAAATTATTATTAAGCTTTTGGAACTGCTTATAAATTTGCCTAAAAAATTCAATATAAATTTAAATTTGTATATAGGCCTGGCTCAGGTGAGATGCTTCAGCACAATATGTTTATATCATGACAATTGCCGATTGATTTGTGTGAAAACTCTCTTCGAAGTGGTGCATTGGTAACCTGTTTGTCGAGTTCTTGGATTCACTTTCACCCACTGCGCACAATGGGCGCCCATTCAGCCGGCCAAAACAATAGGCCAAAAGCGAGATTTCACCGACGATCTGACCTACCCAGCTGAATCCGATGACTCCGAAACCACTGGCCAACATCTCACCCACAATGGAGGGATATGATGTGCTAGTGGGATAATATGCATGCATATTGGGCGACTGCCAGTGGGTGAGACCCGGCTTGATCACGCGATTTATGTCCCCAAGGACTTCTTTCCACGACTCGGGCTTATCCGGCATCTCCGTGGGCAGCAGGTCAAGAAGATAGCCCGGCTCCACTGCGGGCAGCACTTCGTCATCCCGAATATTCTCCAAATAGTCGGCTATAAAGTCAAGTGCCGCCCTGCCAAATTCCCGAAACTCCTTGGCATCCATTTCGCTGACAATGTTTCGATATTGTTTTCTATTTGCACTTTTCACGTTCTGTTTGTTTTGTTTTACTTTTCCGTTTTCGATTTGTTTAAACAACACAATTCCCAATTCGATCCGTTGATGCTACTCCAAGTCGCCTGAGGTTAACTCTGAAACCGATCGTCGGTGACGACCGGCTTTTATACACCGACTTCTCTGGACAGCCTCCAGAACTGCCAGTTCAGCCGTTTTCCAAAATCTGGCTATTTTAGTTTTTAAAAGCGAAACAAGTTGTTTTTAAAGAGCAGAGACCTAACCGAACTATACAATAAGCTCCTTAACGGTTCTAAAGTTTTTAGAGGTATTTGACCTAATAACAAAAACGTTTATAATTTTTATTATTTATTTAATACAGCTATTTTTCGAAATTATATCTAAGTTTTCCCTACACAGTGGCACACCAAGCGTGTAAAATCTTTAAGTTACGTGAAGTAAACAAGCACCGTAAGTATAGTCCAAACGATCATATAATTCCTGGCATATAATTATGGTAAATTAATTACTTGGCAATTGTCTTAATCGTTAAGTGGATATTTACCAAACATACTGATTGCTTTGTTCCTTACACCAAGTTATTGGATTGTTCATTGATTTGGCCCAAAGATATTGTTACCAACTAAAAGAGTTACTGATGTCTACTAACTGTTCCCACTTTTTTGTTGAGTCGTTAGTATAGCTCTTTACTCTTTTTTAGTGCTCTCTTTGACTTTTCTCTTAATAAAACTGTTTGACCAAATTATAGTTTTTAAAGTTAGTTAGAGTTGTTTGTCAAGATTGGCCATAATGAACTATAATATGAAATTAGATAGATTAATCTTTCATATTTTCCATATTTTGTGGTATTTATTTTCTAGCTATTTATTTCATCATAACAAGTAAACTATGAATTAAATATGCATAGTGATATTAAAATCAATGAGCTATAATCAAAGTACATCAGTACATTTTCACTTTCGTTGTTTTGATACCATTATTTCTGTAGTTAATAATTTATTTTTTATATAATGCTAACAACTAATTGTAAACTACTTGCTACTACTTCCTGTAGTTAATAATAGATTACAATATTTATAGCATTTAAAATTTTTTGGAAGTGATCTAATTACTAAAAGGGCCATAATATCTATTTTACTAAATATATTATGGAACCTTAAGTGCAAATCTATAATGGGGAATATAAGATACTTATTGATAAAGTGTGTACCTACTGTCGAAAATATCTTCTATCGAAACATTTAATGTTCCCATATGTTTTAATCCGCGATATCAAAAATACCATGATTTAAAAACAAGAACTAAATAAGAGTATAAAAATATCCTTGGTTGTATTTTTATAGGAAATGAATTTACAATTTAAAAAATTTTTAAACGGACTTAAACTTATAGAAAATTATACCTATATACTTTACTTTATACATTTGAGTTAATGTATAAAGTAAACTACCTACACATATGTTCCCTACCAAGTATTTTCCACTTACCCAACTGAATCCAAGGACACCGATACCCGCGATCAGGAGTTCACCAATGATGGAACCCGCCGATGATGAGGAAGGGTAGAAGGCATTGAAATACGGCGATTGCCAGTGGGTCAGTCCCGGCAGGATAATGTTCTCCAGATCCTTAAGGACTTCCCTCCAGTGCTCCGGCTGTTCGGGGATCTCCTTGGGCAGTTGATTGATCACCGCGTAGGGAGTCGTAGTAGGCAGGACATCTCTGTAAGGAGAGATAGATGTTTATAAGCAGGTCTTTAAGGACTATACTTCATTCGCCACCCACCTCTCACGAATGCCACTCAGATAGTTGATGAGAAACTCTATAGAGGCATGGCCAAATTCACGAAACTCATCAAAGTCCATGGCAACAAATCTTGATCCTGATCTTTTTTAATCCAAGGAAACGCACGATTTTTGGGGGAATTTCGGTGATTATCCGCTCGGTTAGTTCCGCACTTGTTCACCGCTGACAATCGAATATACAAATGAGCTGGCTGCGCTTTAACCAAGTCTCAATGAGCTCCGAATCTCAAGTCGTAGTCGCGTAGGCCCCCCAATAAAAAGTTCAGAGGGGAAAAACAAAAATCCGGCTATGTGTGAAAATGTGCAGTGACAGCAACATTTTTTGTCTGTGACCCATTGCCAAGATTTATGTTTATGTAACTATCAACAACAACCAAAAAAAGAGATCGCCAGACAAAAGTGAAAAATGTCGAAGAAGAAAATTTAAATAAACTGCTTGTTAATTGTCTATTAAAATGTGTTATCCAAACATTTGCACTGCTTACTAAAAACCCGAACCGCATTTCTATCTTACTCACTGTCAATCCGGTTCCATATCATCGCATCATCAGCAATTAACTGTCCCAAGTCGAGCCCATTTGGCAAAATACTTCATGTGTTTAACCATTAACGACTCCATTAGATTCCAGCCGCAACAAAGCGTTGGAAAATTTGAAAGTCAAAGTCGATTTGGTAACCGCGGAAGTGAAGCTTCGTATGGGGCACACCATAGATTGGGATCGGATTGGATTGGGTTGTATTGGATCGGTCTTCGTTGAGTGCGCATTTCATCAGCCATTTCCATTGGGGATCAGTTTCAGGGTCATGCTGCATTTCTACGCTCTTAGCCTATATTTTTATTATACCCGGTACTCGTTGGGTTCAAGGGTATACTGCGTTTTTGTTTATGGTTGGAAGTTGCACATTGTTAATGGGAACCAGAAATGCTTAGCTAAGACATTTTGGGAAGTTGAAAATAGAGTACAAACATTAATTCACGATTAAGTTTATTTTTACTTTATTTACTGACTTATGTTAAACAAACTTGTAAACATTTTTGTAAAAATTTTAAATTTTGAAAAAAAATTTAATTTTATAAAAATTTTAAATTTTGTAAAAAAAATTTAATTTTATAAAAATTATGTTTTTTTATTTATATTAAAAAACAGTTAGTGATTCTTGTTCATGAAATGTTAAAAAGTTAAAAGTTAAGTTCCCCAAAATTAAAAATATTATAAACATTTGTTCCTTGCTTTTCTTTTATATGATATTATATTATATATATATATAATATAAAATAAAGTCTCTTAAACTGCGACATACTATTGAAGCGACCCATGCACTCCAGCTGTTCGCGGTTCTTTATTCCCCCGTACCGCGTAACCCAACCCATAAACGACCTTCTTCTAGCGTCCACTTTTGTGGGTGGGTTCAACCATTGGGAACCATTGGGACTGGGGTCTTTTGAGGATGGCGTTGGGGTTTTTCGGGGGTTCAAAGTGTTTGGCAAAGTATTTGGCGCGCTCTAAGCGGCTCATAAATAAATGCGAAAACAAAATCGTTTTCGCAGACGCAACGCATTTGAGGGGACCTGGAATGGGATGGGGTGTCGTTGGGATATACTATAGATATCGGGGGGAACTGAAACTATAGACAGACAAAACCTTATGCAGATACAGCAATAGCATGGATATCGGGTGATTCGGGCAATGGAATTCGCTAACTAAGCCCCCCCCCCAATGGATTTCCAACTGCGTCGGCGCTGGAACGAAGTCGAACCCTAGAAATAGAATAGCCACCCACCCACTTTAATGGCGACGCTGGGGCGATAAGATAATGCCACTACATGCGCATGCCTGGAAACTCTTGGTGCTTTTCTTGTTCTTGTTGCTTTGGCTATCAACCGATTTCCAACGATTTTCAATATAAAGGGGCGGTGCCTGTTTTCCCCTGGAAGCCCTGCTTTTTTGGCGACCGCGTCGCGTATTGACTTGGACTTTTGAGTTAAGTTTCTCATATTTGTTTCGCCTCTGCCGACGTCGCTGCTGACTTTTAAGTGCTGTTTACTGTTGTTTTGGGGCCAACGAAGGTGTCGCTCGACGTTGGTTGGCTTTTTGTTCTACCCACTTTTCTTTTCTGTTTTTTTTTTTAGGTATTTTTTGCCTTCTCCTGCACTTTTGCAGCTAGAAATTCTTGAGGCAGAGGGAAACAAAAGTTATCTGTTTTACTTTTTTTTTGGGTCTAAAGTTTTTACGTTTTACAAATATTGTAATGCTTGGGGAATTTCTTTTTGGGAGGGGGTAAATGGTATGGGTCAGAGAGATAGAGAGAGATACACATGCGCATGGCCAAAAAAGAAGCATAAAAATGTCGTCGCTGTTGGCGTTGTCGCCTTGTTGCCATTGTTGTCCTGCCATTCAGGGCTGGCTGTATGCATTTTACCATATCATTTGTGTCACATTAAGATCAATTGGTAAACACACACCCAAAACGGCAGTACGCTTTCAATACGTGTATACGCATAGCATACCCATATGGGCGGCCAAATGGCAACGCACCGTTAAAAGCTCCGCAGAAGGAGACCAACAAAAGTGGGCAAAAAAGTGCGCAAAAAACAAAATGGAACAACAAAATACAAAAAAAAAGGGAAAGACGACAGTTCGGCGAAGAACATAAATAAAGATGCAGCACGGCAAATAGGGGATTCCCACCAGCAACAATAACAACGGACCACCACTGTCAGCCGCCTGCCAGTGTTGCCATGTCCAGGGTTGTCGCTGGTACTTTCACCGTTACCGTGCCGTACCGTTAGCCGTTCGCCGTTCGCCGTTCACCGTTAGCCATGCCGTCGCCATTTTGCCGCATTCGGTTCGCATTTGCCGTCGTCGTTTCCGTTAACAAAACCGTTACCTTCGCCATTGCCGTCGCCAAAATGGCGTTCGCTTAAAATCGTGCTCGAGTGCCATTGTAAATGGAATGAATAAAATAATCAAATTTTTAAATTTAAAAATAAACGAAAATCTAAGTAATACTGAAATTATAAAAAGTTAAAGTGCCGAAATAAAACTCAAAAAGGGTAAACGCAGCTCAGTTCGATTGGTTTTCCATTTTCCGTCGCAATACTTGCCAGCTCCACAAAACAATTACAGGCCAATAATTTTTTACCATCTTAAACACTTATTGAGAAATACTTTTTAATAATTAAATGTTATTGCTGTAAAATACTTTAACCTTTTCAAGACTGACTTAAAGATTTTAGTGTTTTTTATATGTTGTTATTTCTGTTCAATGTACATGCAGATGACTACGTCTATTTTTTTACATTTAACAGTAATAAAGTTAAGGCTACTTGAGGTGAAGCTAAAACATAATTTAAAACACGACTTGTTTAGTAAAGATAACATCTTAAAATAGTTAGTAAAGTCCAGACAATACTTTTAGTGAAACGGGAAAGAAATTAAAGACCTTTCCGCCTTTAGTTATCGAACTTAGCTAAATTCTAACTAGTTTTATGACCTCAGTAGTAACTAAATGTTTTTATAATTACCACTCTTTATGAATATCAGTTCTGTAATATATAATGAACTAATATATTTCGTATGAATTTATATAAAATGTATCAATATTATAGTTCATGTTAAAAATATTTAACTAGAGATTTTATTGTGTTGATTTCCGGAATGAAATTATTTCCCACTTAATAGTTTCTTCTTAGCAACTACTTGGACCTTGACTCTATATCAATCGATAATAATGACAATTTGCCTCTGCTCGAGAACCCACCTCGAGCCAGACAATGAATAGATATGCGGTGATCATATTTATAGCTAGTGATCAGTTTGACCCTTACCGACTTACATAAAAATTCACCTGACTTTCGCCTGGTCGAAAGCACCCCAACGATAGATGGTCTAGTGTCCCCCTGGTGTCGCAAACAAATTCAAATTGTTCAAGTCCCTGGCTACTTTAACTGATAGAGCAGCCGAACGCGTTGGGCACGATTCGAAACCGAACCGCAAGAACCGTAGAATCTATGAACCGAAAGACCCAAAGAGACCGCCGCGATAAGGTGAAAACAAAAAAAGAAACCAGTCAACGGGGCAGTTGGGCACGAACCAATGCCAGTTATCGAGCAGACAGCGATCCCGCCGAGCGGAGTCTCGTTAACGTTTTGTTAAACGGGACGCGAGTGCGCAAAAACACTAACAAACAGAAGCGTTTCTCTATACTTTATAGGGGCTGTAAAAAAACCGTGTGCTAATTGAAATAACCTAACTGAAATATAACTCATACGACGCGTGTACAAATCGCCGGCCCCATTGCAATGATGCAAACCCTGAAACCACCGCCACCGCTACATCATCACCACCAGCACCAACTCCAGCATCCGCATCAGCAGCAGCCACATCAACATCAGCAGCATTCGCAGTTGCAACATCCCCAGTTGCAGCAGCAGCAGCAACAGCAACAGCACCTGACAGTCATGGATAATCACCAGCAGAATCAGCCGCATATCCATCAGCAGCAGCAGCAGCAGCAACAATTGCCACCCACGCCGCAGGCATCTCACCTGGTCGGTGGGCAGCAGCAGCAGCAGCAGCAACAGCATCCGCACCACAATCACCTGGCTGTCGACCAGGATGACCCAAATCCCGAACTGGTGCTCGCCTTAATTTCCAGGAACCGTGCGCTCGAGGGTAAGTGGCCAAGTCATGCCATCTTTGATTCAGCCATGTCCACCTGAGCGCTGCCTAGGAGATTTTTCTGCACAGAGAACAATTTGTGGCACGAAAATATAGTAGGTTTTCAATTTTCACGGCTGTTCTAGCCTAGTTATTTTCGATACAAAAACTATAGAGCTATGAATGAATCTATTACTTTGAAGATTGCCTTGTGACAAGACATTTACTACTACTACATTAAATTAAAAACGAATAATATTCGATATACAAATCTATTTTAATAACAAGTTTTCAGATTTAGGGAACATATATATTTGAGAAATTTTTACTTAACCAATAATAACAAAATGAAAACTCTGAATTTAAGACCTACAATGTTTTAATGTTGTTCGAATCCATATCATTCTTTTTTTAAATTATACATTTAAATAAGTTCAAATAAAGTTAAACCTAAAACAAAAATTGTTTTTATATGGATAGTTAAAATATTTCAGTAACATAATCTAGCTAAAAGAAACATTAACATTTAAGATTACAATATTCACCGTGAAAACTCTATTTTGTGTGTCACCAATGTAAGACATGAGATTGCATATTTTTTCGTTGTGTGTTCCGCGTTTTAATTATGCAAAGTTTTTGTTTGCCGCTCGCCCTTTGTTTTTATGAAACACCAGAAGAAAGGTCTTGCCATGAAGATGAGTTGGGGTCATAGGGTCGGTCTTTTAGGGTCATATGAGAGCCTTGCGGTTGGCCTGACTGCGGTATTACCATTTCCATTTCCCATCTCCGACCCGGACCGCCAGCTTAAGTGTTTTTCAATTAAATACGAAAGCTTTCCCGGTGGCCGACCGCCATCTTCACATCTCCGAGGAGCTCATTTCGAATGCCCTTTTAGGATGGCTCAATGTTGTGGCTGCTCGGTTTGCCCTGACCCCCTCCCCCCCAACTTTTTATGCACTTGCCTCGAAATATATGTATGTATATAGGTTCCAACGGGGATGGCCAATATATAACTGGCAAAAGTTTTCTTCCTTAAGGAAATATGCTGAAGAACTTATGATTTATTACTGCCTGGTTTTGGGCTGCTGGTCAAAGGGATTTCTCTATTTGGAGTGGCTAAGACCGCCACAACTAAGATCCTGGCTTGTCACATTTATGATTTCGTTTCATGTCTCCCACACACGAGTACGTACACATCCCTCTCGAAAATCCCACGCCAAATCAATCGGCAATCCCCCGGACTAAAAGCCAGTCCAGAAAGTTGACAACTGACTGCGGATTGGAGTCGAGTAGAGTAGAGTAGAGTCGAGTGGGGAAGATGACATCGGACAGAGACACGCGCCGCTGACAAGGACAAAAGCCGTAACCAAATCCGAAGGCGAAACTGTTGACAAACTCCAAATGTCTCCGGCATTGTTGCTAATGCGTTGGGAATACCCGGCAACCAGGAGGGCCGGTCCAAAGCACGTGTCTCCGCGACAATTCGGGCATTGAAAAGAGCAGGCTCAGCCGATTCTTTCATTTTTCCCTTATTCACATTTTCCCGGCTTCAAGTGCGGCGGGATTTCGTTTTTAGAACACGCGTAATTACAAACAAATAATATATATCCACTGGGCTGGAGGGGCAGATCCCGGAAACCGCATGTGCTGGGACCTTCAGATCGCCTTGGTCGAGCCTTCGCCACGTGTCGCTAATATCCACTGCATCCCTGGCAAAGTGCGTGCACTCAGGAAAAATCTGGGAAATATCTGAAAAACCCATCCGCTGCACTAATAAAATATATATATATAATTTAATTATAAAGAATTCTAGCTTGGTGTATTCACAAGCTTATCGCAAGGAAGCTATCTATATTAAATATTATTTTATGATGAGTTTTGGTGACCTGTGTATCTGATGTTTTTTCAATCTCAAGTTCTAAGGTGTTTTATGAGCCTTAAAAAGACTTAAAACACAGTATTTCGTATCTTTCCCTCCCAAAATATTTTAAAAACCCTCCGGTTATCGCCAGGGCTATAGAATACTTTTTAAAGATTTATTTTAAATATGTGAAAATGTAACATTTTTAAAATAATATTTATTGGATATGATATCATGAAAAAACTTTCTGCGTATTTTTAATGGTCTGAAAGTAGTGGATCTATTTATCGAAAAATATGTATGATCAACTACTAAAATACACTTATAAAAACAGGGACATCAAACATTTTTAAATGAAATGATAAAATAAACCTTTGCCATTTTTAAAAAAATGTAAGAAAATATTATTGGCTTATAATAACACAAAAAAAGAAATTCGTATTCATTAGTTAGGAGACTACCTATAGGTTCATTTTCTCGCCCCAATGTTAAACTAAAACTTAATAAACATTTAATTTCCATACTCCAATTTTCTAAGTTTTAAACCATTAGGGCTTACTTCTGAACTTAATCCCTCCCGTAAAATATGTTTTATCACTTAACTTATTTTTTCCTGTGTAATTCTCTTATTATTTTGCTTTATATATTTTTCCCAGTGCTGCTGGGCAGGGTTTAGCTGGTGTAGCGTGGCAGTTCGCTGTCCCAAAGGATTCGACTGACGTGTGCCGAGCGACGTGCAAAAACGAGCAGAAAAATTGAATTATGCGCTTGCGGTGCTTCCTGGCACCCCCCGCCAACACCCCCCCAGTATTTCAGATCCTGCCCTACCCTGAACCCGAAAGTCCCACCCCTTCCATCACTCCGTTTCGGGCAATCGACAAATATTTTGTTATTTGCCCATAAACATATTTATCGAGTTTGGGTTTGGTTTTCTTTTCGCTTGTTTCAAGTGCGTACCAGAAAAAGTGGAAAAGGGCTGGAGAGCAGGAGGACTGGAGGACTGCACCCACGGGTGTTTTGTTTCACCCGTTCGCCTGTCAAAAATTGTGTAAATATGTTTATCATTTCCACTTGCCCGGGGACTCGGTGCACTTAGCGCTGAGCAAACAGACGATCCACCCCGCCGCAAGGACCTCAGTGTCCTGTGCCCATATCCTCGGTCTCTTTTCCCAAACGCACTTGTCGCTCAACCGCTGGCCGCGTGTCCTTCGTTAGCAGTTCTTGTGTGGCTTTCCTATTAAGGGTCCTATAGCCCGAACCACCCCGCAAAACCCACTCCATAAACCCTCCTAAGCGTATCCGTTTTAGGTTTGTTCTTTCCTTCCTTCCTTCCTTCCTTTTCCCTCCCCTCGATTCCGGAATGGGTTTCGGCAATTGTTGCCTTTAGCTTATGTAATTTGTCATAATGTCAACAGGCGCAGATCACGCAGTAAGAGCAAACACTTCATTCAAGAACTGATTGTCCATTGAAATGGCTGAATAATGTTAGCGAACCCATTTGTAGCTGGAAAAAGTGATTAAATAGATGACTTTAAAAGA
The DNA here is from genome assembly GCF_043229965.1 of Drosophila suzukii. NCBI lineage: Eukaryota > Metazoa > Arthropoda > Insecta > Diptera > Drosophilidae > Drosophila > Drosophila suzukii. The sequence continues at coordinate 14,629,783 of NC_092080.1, read as the reverse complement.
AGGGCGCAATTCCCTTTGAAGATGAGTCTACAAATGTTTGTTTGGCCTGAGGTTAATAATTATTTTGCTATCAAAGACTTTTACTTAAAAGTTAATATGTTTTATTAAAATGTACTAACCATAACATCAAATTAAATTGTAATTGTAAAATGTATTTAAAATAATATTAAATGAAATGTTGCTTATAGCTTTTCCCTATATAAGAGTCTATAAATGTGTTTTGGCTGAGGGTTTTATTCTTGAAATTCGAAAAAAATATAGGTAACATGTATTGCGTATTTCATTTGCTTAAAGAACTAATAAATATTAATAAAAGTGTATGTAATATTCAATTTAACACTGCTTATAGCGTATTTATTTTTGATACCGTGTGTATTGTCTTAGTTGTAAGGCATCAAATAGGTTCTATTGAACAAAGTTATATCCGCATTGATCAAGATTTAAAAATACATTTCTAAAAATTGCTTAATTAAAATTTTGAATTTGGAAAGTATTTAAAACCGACTACATATAGTTATATGCTATTAGATAGATGACTGGACCATTTGTGCCTCTGATCAGTGCCATCTCATTGGTCAGCAATTCCCTCAGATCCCTATGAATGGACTGAATCTCCTCTTGATTGGCCAAAGCATCAATGGCCACGTGAATCTCCCGGAGATAGTCCGTAGTCGTAGAATTCTGGATACTGGCATAGGAACTAGTTTGTGGAAGGCGCTCGTATCCAGGGGCCGTTTGATAACTGCTCTCGGTCGTATAACCAGAAGTTTCAGAGTCGGATTCAGATAGATTAGCACTGCCGATGGTGGTGATGGAACTTCTTCTTGATTGCAACTCCTCCAGAACTGTTTGCGATGAGGTTTCCGTAAGTGAATCAGATTGATTATGTGGAGACTCCCTGGTAACTTGTCTACTTTCCTGGGATCTAGAGCGCATCGGTTTCAGAAGTCTGGTTCGACTGCAGTCTGTGTTGGTTTCAGACTGCGATCGTATAAGTCTCTTTCTGTTTACCATCCACTCCATCTCACTCATATAACTAGGACTCTTCCTTGAATTTAATGAACTAATCCAGTTCCAGATCGTAAATTTGCGAAAGGTTTGGTTCCAAATCGGATTTGTAATCGAGGTCGGTGTTTGTGCTTATTTCATCAGTAAAATCGGTTTGTGTAGATGAGTTGAATGTCTTGAATATTCTGGCCAGATCGCGTCGGAAGACGTTATAGGCAGTCAAGTTGATATCAGACATCTGTGTAGAAACAAATCCATAGGAACAGTAAAGTAAAACAAATTTCAAATTGTTTTCGTACTTACCTTATTTTTTGGATTTTGAAATTCCGACCGAAATGGGTGCCCTTGATGAGGCAAAAAGGGGGAATGGAGTTTTTTTTAAATATTACCTTAACTTTGGCAAAGATGTCAAGGCAAGGTTTCCTTTGTTTGTTGTTAAAACATGTACCCATATGGGGGATCCTTCAAGCATCTATAAATATTTAAATTTTCCAAAGATAAGAACATTATTTCTATCCCATTAATATAAATAATAGCGTCACGCAAATCATTAATTTCTGGTATATCCCCAATTTTTTAGGGCTTGAAAATTTAGAGCTTCCGATGAGCATTAATAACCCATACACCTTCTGTAGGGAATTCGTTATTTTTCTAAAGGTTCGGATAAAAAAAAGCAGCTTCCCCTGGGTACATCAATATCTTATACCTTTTCGGTGACCCCAATACCATTGGAGTCCGCTGTCTGCGAAGCACACTTTCAGCATTTTTCATTGCTGGAAAAACAAGAATGAAGTCCCGAAAGGAAGGTAAAATTGTGGGTCTATCAGAGGGCCCCCCCCCGCTAAAGTCTGGCAAACAAAAGCAGGCCCAGAGCCAAGTTGAGAAATCAGTTGATTCTGTTATTTTTCCCGGTTATTGTTGGCTTTTCGTTTCCGTCCGCTCGCTCCTTCCTTTATGGCGTCCACATAAATCATTTTTTCGCCATTTTTCCGGATTCTGGTAGAGGGGTTGGGTTGGGCAATGGCGATGGTGACGGGGAATTGTGGAGCCCTCCTGCACATTTCCACCTCCTGCATATTTGATGGCTTTCTGGGTCTGCGCTTAGCATCGACGACAGCTTTTTGACTAGCCAACTGCCGACTGGCAGGTAAGCCAAGCGACTACCTCACCACCACCCACCTTTTTTCCACCATTTCCACCCACTGGCTGTTCCTTATTTTTCTTTCTATTTTTTTTTTGGCCACGTCTGATGCTCCCCCCGTGGAGGACTCTTTTTTTTGTCAGGGGGTTGAAGGCGAATGTTCAAGTTATGTTAAGTAAATAATGGGGCGTTCATATGACGCTGGAAACGTGTGGGCGTGGGTTTTTTGTGGGGTGAAGGCCCGTCTTTTTCTTTACTTTTTTCTACTTTTAGCAGGAGGGTGTACACAGTCATGTGTGTTTTCGCAGTCAACTGTTTACTTTTATATTTCTTCGCTGCTTAATAAAATAAAATAGGAATTTCGCTTGGTAAAAAATGAAGGGAACACAAATGGCTGGGGATGTCAGTTGAGTATAGCGGGACATCTGGGACTAGCTTTAAAAGAGGACAATGTTCTAGAAACTAGATAAAATAATGCTTAAAATAAATATCACCTGGTACTTGCTTTAAAACGATGTATTATTTTTGGAACTGGAATATTAGGTGTTTTAATAAATTAAAAGAGCTATATAAATATTTTTGGCGATAAGATCCTAATAAAATTTTACTTTTAATTGTATTAAAGTCAGACAACAAAATAAACATAAATGGAGAGTAAAGATCACCTATTTTTGTTTAGTTAAGGAAACTAAAGTTTTTTTACCTAGAACTATTTGAGTAAGTAATTATAATTGATTTTTAATAGATTCTTCAAATATCTTAGACTTTATTTATTGTTAAAAGAGGCTAACTTTTTCTTATATTTTTTTATAAATAAATTATATAAAAATAGTGGTTTAAAATTCTTGAAAGCAAACCTTGGAGTAATATTTATTTAGATTTTGTCTCCTTTCTGGAATTGCCTCCCCTTCGCCGCAACCCACAAGTTCTGTATATTTTGCAAAGTAAAAACTTTTTTCGCTACTTTGGAGTAAACAAGTGAGCTGTACGAAAACATTGCACAGCTATGCTTATATGTGCGGATATATATATAGTTATATTCATATATATACGTAGGGTATTCTACCCCCCCTCGAGTGTGTTTGCAGAGTGCCTGTGGCGGGCCAACAAGACAACATTGCGTTGTTGCAATGCTGTATGTATTTGAAGTGAACTGAATATTTTTGTATTTGTGCAGCACACTTTGAGGAGCCACATTTCAACTTCCCCCCAAAAAAACACCAGCCACAATTTTCCAGCCACTCCCCATTTGGCAGCTGGCAAAAGCTGTCTCAATGCTGCTCTGGCTTCTATAAAAAACAATATCCCGCAGCGAACTTTATTAAATTACACGATTTTGACAGTTAAGCAACAGCCAGCCCCTCAGCTCCTCGCCCCCCCCGAAAATCTACACTCAAAAAAAAAATCACCCTAAATATTAGAAAATCGCCCGTGATTTCAAAACGCCATTGAATCAAGAAATATTTTCTTGATTATAGAAAAAATGCCTACAATTTAAGGAATTCGCCATAATTTTTTTTTTTTTTGTAATGAAGAAGAGGAAGAATCGCACTTTTTTCTTAAACTAATGGCGAATTTTTCTTGATTTTTTTTCTTGAAATAATGGTAAATTCTTACTTAAATTTAGGAAAGAAATACCCATATTTTAAGAGAAAGTGACTTTTTTTTATACATTTTGATGGTGGTCTAGCTGGTAAAGACGTCCGGTCAATAAACAATCGAACAAAAGTACCTGGTTCGAGCCCACGCCACGGCAAGTGTACCCTTTGTTTATTTTTTTTTTTTTTTTTTTTAATTTATGTAATTGTTATTCTTATTAGTTTCACTTTTCTATTTACGAAATTGTTTAAACGGTTGTTAAAAAGGTTTAGATTAGAATAAACGTTAATGGTATGCGTAAAGCTGGACCAAAAACACCCTAGCCCTCTTTAGTCATTGTATGACAAGAAGCACGCGTGGCCGAATGGTTAAGACGTCTGGCTATGGTGTGAGCAGTGGCGGGTTCGAGTTCACGCCGGGGTTGTCTAAGGTAAGGATTTTTCCATTTGTTATATTTATTTATATGTTTATAAAAAGTATTTATATAAAATAAATCTTTAATAAATTCAGGTAAATAAATTTTCAGACTGTATTCCCATGTAATAATTGCCATTAAAATTAGAAACGGTTTTATCCATTTAAAATCCAACCAAATTCCTCAAATGTAAGGTGTAAAATGTATAATGTAAAATGTAATGTAATCTTACATTATACATTTTTTTTTTCTTATTTTAATCAATTTTTCCTTCATTTTAAGGTTTTTTACCATACATTTAAGAAAAATTTGTCATTATTTCCAGAAATGGCAAACCATAAATTCAAGAAAATTATTTATTTAAAATAAAGGTGAGTCGCCGTTGGATGAAAATCATAGGCGATTTTCTTGATTTAAAGGCGAATTTCTTGATTTAAGGGCGATTTTTTTTTTGGGTGTACCACTTCCTTCCCTCTTGTGGAAATCATAATTTTTCTTATTTTATGTAATACGCTCGAAGCTGCCAACAACCCGGAGAGATAAGAACATCCTTGTACCCACCTCAATGCCATCCCATTCTCATCCTCATTCTGGATTGTACACCCCATCCACCGAGGAACTGTCTAGCAACGTGTTGGGGTTCAGGAGCTTCTTGGTATTCCTTGGGGGCCGGTTTAGGCAAATACGAGTCGAAAATGCTGGCAATAACAAAACGAACAGAGATACGAATTCTTATTTTATTTAATTGTCATACCCTTGCAAAGAGATTCTTGGTTTTTCAAAAGCTTTGCTTTGTATGGAACGCAATATATATAATATATTCCTGCCCTAATGCAAAACATCGAATTTATTTCTTTACTTATTTAAGATTTGGCCACCTAGTTCCCAATTTACATTAATAATATTGTGAGCTACAAACTTTAAAAATGTGGAATTTTTATTCGAGTTTTTACAGTCACTTAGTTGTTAAAAAAATTAACATTTTTAAAATTTTAACGAGCTGTATCTCAGTATAAACTTAATGTAGCCTGTTCATGTGTTATGACATTATACAATTAAATAAATAATAATAATATAAATTAAAATATATATCACAAAAATTGGTTAAGCGCAAATCAAAATAAATTTAAAAATTAAAAAAAATTAAAAACTCAAACAACATTGTTTTCTAAAGTAATTTAAAAAATTGTTGAATCCGTTTTTGCCATTTGACGGTTCAACTCAACATCGAACTACCATCAAACTTCTTGGAGCATTGTCAAAATATTATTTTTTAAGATAGTGTTTTGTATTTAAAATCAAATTATATTTTTTGTTTAAATAAAATAGTTTCTGTATTAAAAAATGAATACCATTTCTTAAAAAAACGTCATTAAAACAATTAACTGCTTGTTAACACTTAATAACATATAGCCAGGGTATTTGTATTTTGGACTGTTATACAACAGCAACCTCCCTGGCGCTTTTATTATTTAAACGAATCCAAAATCCCGGGCAATGGCAACCGAGTTGATGAAACATTTGCGTAGTTTTTGCCCTGGGGCAGTTGCCTTTGGAAGGGGCTGGTAGTTCCGAAGGGGGGGAGTGGCCATGGTAGCCGCCTCGGTTAGCTACTTTCTGTTTTTTATCATTCCGCAATTAGCGCACCCATGTCCGCTCCCGCTTATCATCGTCTCCGGACTCTGGAGCAGTAGCTCCGGGTTGGGGGTAAATGGGGGTAGTACCCCATTGCTGCTGGGTGTAAATATTTGAACGGCATTTCAGTCGATACCTTGAACATTGATAAGGCTTTACCCGCGGTATCTAAGTATCTGGGTATCTATAAATACGCAACGTATGCATTCTTCTTGTTTTATATTTTCATGTGCCCGTTGTAGGAGTATCTTCCTAGGGTTATGTTATCGTCTGGTACAAGATTTGCCCATTGAGGAGGCAACACTGTTGTTGACACTCTGTTTCACCGGTTACAAGGTGCCCCTCGAGCGAAGGTAAAAAAGAAAACACAGAATGTACCAATTGATAAGGCCAGACCAAAAACATGAAACAGAAACTGTGTTTCGAGAGAAGTACGAGTACTAGTATCTGGTTCTGCTTACCGATATGTTTGTTCGGTGGAAAAGGAGTGATTTTTATGGTTTTATTGGTATTGCAGGTCTTCCAAAAAAAAAAAAGGGGAAGCCATCTACCCCAACAGCGTTAAATGAGGCCTATTAACATGAATCCGCTGGATAATGCACACAATTTTTCTTTTCATACCGCTCAACCCCTCGGAAGTGCCACCCCCACTCCAACTTCCGAATTTAATTCAACCACCCCTTTTTGGTGGCAGTCCTTTTATGCTCTTATTTTATCACTGATTATTTTCCACATCGCTATGCTCTTTGTCTCGATTCCCGGACTCTTTTGTCCGAGGCATATCTTAACAGGTGGTCCCAGCAGGTGGCTATAAAGCCAGGATCCTTTGTCCATGGACCACCATCCATCACTCCTGCCCATTTATGCAGTATTTACCTTTCAATCAAGTCGGGATATAGTTGTTTGCATTTTTGATTCCATCTTTTTGTGTTTGTGCTTTCTGTGGCCAGCCAAGTCAACAAAACATTATTAGCCACAGAATCTTTAACAACTCTTATGATACAAGATAACCCTAATGTGAGGTAACCCAAGGTAACCACAGATCATAATAATTTGGAAGAATTTTAAAAAATCGGTTTATTAGATATGTTTCATTTAAATGCCTGCTAGTTACCTTTAATTACATGTTAAAATATTTCCAGTTTCTATAAATTGTGTGGCCAGACGAATTACAGCTGGAATGAGTCACGATCTGTGAACGAGTAAGCCCCTAATTTTTGCTAAAATTATCTCTTGGGTTTTTTCGCTAGTTGTAGATAATCACGGCACAGACAATGCTAAACAATCAATGTGTTATTATTTTATATATATTCTGGAAGCTATTCACGTGGGGTTCCACTTCTGTATATGCTGGAAATGTTGTCATTATAAAGCAATCTAATTCCCGATATGTCATTTTCAACAATAATAGCCGCGATTAGTTAACTTATCAACAGTTCCAAGGAAAGTCTGAATTTACTCCAATCAGAACACCCGGCGGAAACTCGTCTATAAGTCGAAATAAAAAGAGTTAAAACCATTGATTTGGCCACTGAACTCACCCACACGGAAATAGCGAAGAATGATTGCAGATTCGGACTATTGTTTTGATTTTTGAACAGAAAACAGTCGGCAGTCAATCCTACGAGTATAGCCACTTATAGGGGCTTATCGGGCTTACGGCACGATAAGTTAAGTTTTGCCTAACCCTTACCGATCTCACTGAACCGATCACAGAACAGATAAGTGTCACTCGAGACCTATATAAACAGAATCGAGTATGGAGCGCTAAGCAGGATTGTACCGATTATATAATACCCTCTAGGTGATCCATAAATAATTATATTACCTAGCAAATCCAAGGAAAATCCTATAAAACATATTGATCGAATTTTATAACACTAATTTATTACTCATAATATAAATTGTTAACCATTTAGGTATAGTGATTGATATTGCTGAGTCACAACTATAAGTTCACATATTCATGGGTTATTTTTCAAACACATAGAAAATGAAATAATGAAATCAGAAATAAACGTCTTCTGGAAATAAGATCTTTCGTTGGGCTCTACTGAGTTAGTATAATGGGAGTTAAAGATGTTCCTACTAGAACTAAACCTTTTCTATAAATAATATCTATCTTTGGACTCCGTTGAGTTGTTATAATGGGAATCGAAAGTTTAGACCTACATTTTCTCAGTTTCCCCTGGTCTTCTTCAGTGGTTTGTTTGTCCGGACATCTAAGAAGTGCCGCTGGAGGTTCTGCTCCGGGTTCTGTAGCTATATCTGTATCTTTAACTGTTTCGGTTTCTGTTTTAGTTTGCCGTAATATTTACACAGATTGCTGAACTACTTTCCAACGAAGTCAGCGAGCACTTGAAAGTGTCAAACAAATGTTGTATAACTAGCGATGGCCTAACCCTCAGTTGGCCCCGGGGCACGATGGCTATCTCTTGGGTGCGGGGACACTGGGGTAAAAGAGAGAGGACCCCCATCTGGCTTACGAGGCACTCCAAAACCTGAGCTCCGTCGAGTGGCCATATAAATATATATTTGTATGTGCGGCACTGATTGCGCCTCGAGTAGCTGATTGGGCCAATTGAAAAGCAGCATAAAGCCCATAGAGTACAAATACTGGCTACTTGGATTTAAGTCCAATATAATCGTTTATTAAATCTAGAGTAAAGTTATTTATAAGCTTTGAAGTTACCGCAGTGCAGTCGCTATCGGATGTTTGTCTAAAAGGTGGATTGCAGTTGACCCAGTAATCCGAAATGTGGGGGAAGGGCAATAATCTTGCACAGCCAACCGATAAGAGCCACAAAACGAAAATCTCAAGCTGGCAAATAGATAAATGGGTTTATTACCCAAAGACACACGACATCCAAAGTCTTGGATTTGCAACCATTTTGACCTGTCCATTGACTTGAGCGTATGTCGCAAATTATTCGATGCTCGCTGAAAGCGTTCACTGAACAAAATGATTTTATTGCATGAGAGCCTGGGTCCTTGGCCACTTGAAACCATTCGGCCATATGTTGCCATTTGTGACAAAACTGCACCAGACACGCCAACGACAACAAAATAAGGGGGATGGTATAATATGGTATGGGATCGGGAAAGTCGGTGAAAAGCGGAAAAATCGGAAAGTCGGGGGGTGGAAGCTGCTAGCTGGTGCGGCTGTCGTTTGTTGTCGTTAATGCCCAATGGGTGGCAAATTGTTTTTTATTATCGCTCGGGCCGTGGCGAGACAAGTTGGGTGGGATTGTGGGCTGGTCTTCGGATTGAGTTTCTCCGGCGGAAAGGAGTAAAGCCCACTCCCACTCCCCCCCATTCTCCCTTGTCGATTGCGTGAATAAAACTTTAATGGAACGACACAAATCCCTGTTTTGCCGGCGACCCTCGCATCCCCACATCTTTGGTGTCTCTAATGCAAAGTAATTGAGTGCGAAAATGCCGTCAGTTTTGTCAGAGGTTTTTGTGGCCTGGCGCTTGAATTTTTGATACTTTATATGTCCCCGGCACATCTACACGGATATGGGCAGGCATAAAGAATGCACTTCAAGTGCACTCCACTCCCAGTTGCCAGCACATTGGGGAATCGCTCAGCGAGGGATAATAAAAACTGAAAGCCCAGAATGGTGCAGAGAACTTCTCCAAATGGTCAAACTACTTTTAAAAGAGCACAGGGGAAAAAATACTCCAAAACTGTAGTATTTTGTAGTATTTTAAATTAATTGAATTTCAATTGTCTTTAAGTATGTAGTATGAAGGTTCAGGCAAGATCTTAAAAAATGTGTTATGAGAAAAACAAACCTTTGGTATTATATTTTTTGTTCAAAAGTGATTTTGTTTTAATTGTATTTTCCTGGTGTTTAAAATATTTTCCAAAACATTTTGTTTTTGAAATCAATGAAGAGCATGGTTATATATTTTGCCATGTGTACTTCGTTAGGGGTTGTTCTGGTGGGTGTTGTGGCAATGTTGTGATGACCTCTGGGTAGACATGCAGTTGGGTCACCATTGTGGGCGTGTCAGGACATTTCGGGTCCTTTGCCGCACAGGGAGCTCACGTAAACTGGTGATTGCAGCGGGCCATTGCACGTCTCAATTTTTGTTTTGCCGAATCTCAACTGAGAACTTGCAGCTAAGTTGAGTTTATGGCCGCAACTTCAAGCAGAGGGCGGTGGGTGGAAAAATGAAGGGCGTGGCCCTGTGGACGTGACCATGCAGTTACGACAGCCAAAGGGGCACAGATTGCGAGTTTGTCCCTGGTTGGCGAGAGAATTTCGAGAGCCAAGAACTACAATTTATTTGTCACCTGAAGGAACGTCCATAAAAATAACTCATAAATCGCAGACCAGTTTTATGTTTGCGAAGAAATAATCAAATAGTAACACAAATGTAATTTAGGGAGGACCAAAACTTAATTTCTGCTTAGTTAAATATCTGACTACACCCGAATTTAAAACAACACGAATAACATACAAAAAATAAAGAAAAAATTGGAGAAATATAATATCTTAAATAATTAGATAATAATGGATAAGTTTGTTCTTTTGTAAATAATTTAATTGCATCACAAAAAGGTTGAGGAATTCCTATTAACCCAACTTTATTAGGACCCTTACGAATTTGAATATAACCTAAAACTTTACGTTCTAATGAGCATTAACTTACAAAAATCATTTTGAAAATCAAATCCTTTTTTAATTTAACTCTTCCTTTGGAAGAGTCTTTTGTTATTTAGCTTTCTAAAAATGTATTTAAAAAATGGTTGTTCCTTTTTTTATATTTCATAATGATAAATATTGATAACTTATTGTAATATTGGTAGATTTGTTAGGGAACACTATATGTCGTAATATCTACCTGTATTTTTTACTTAATTAAAGAAAGCTCCAGAAGTATAAGCAGTAAAAAAGTAAAATGCTTTTCCTTAAAGAGAGGCGCATAAATTTCAGTCAAAATTGAATCCAGATCCCAATGTTTTCACTCCTTGCACAGAGATTTCTTGGGTTCCCTTTCGAGCGCACACTTTGCGTTTTTGCCTCCTTTATAAACATGGCGACGTCCATTTTTGTGGCTGATAATTCAACAACAGTCGAGCAGGCTGGGTGAAATGGCTCTTTGCTCCCTGCTCCCTGCTTCCCCCAGTTACCCATCCAACATTCTCTGGAGTTCCCACCCAGCTTCCCCACATTCAGACCCTGGCCAACCATTTTCTGCGCCATCTTGGCTTCATCAAACGCACACAAAAGACCATAAAGGCAAAGCCAAGATAATGGAGCACAGCACAGTCGAGTAGTCGAGTAGTCGAGTTCCCGGAGCAGGCAAATAAAATGGGCACCAAAACGAAGTCGTTAGAGCAGACGTACCGAGCAGAACCACCTACCCACCTAACCCCCAACAATACGGGGCTAACCCAACCCAACCCAAACGATTCCATGCCAAACAATATACCATACCATCCCACCCACACCTAGGACGTTTTGTGCCAGCTTCAAAGGAGGAAATCACCCCAAGTGTGTATTTTTATAGAGACCGCAATAAACCTTTTTCTTCTGCCATTTTTTTTTGTCTGCTGCTTATACTTTGGGTTCTGATACACTCAAAAATTAACATTTTTTGTATTTTCAAGTAGTTTGGACTTAAGTGTTCCTAAATTATGCCAAGAGTAAAAGAAATGAAGATGGTATTAGAATAAGAGAAGCGTAATTTTCTGCCCAAAGTTGTATTTTATTTTATTTTAATCTTTAGTCATCGTTTTTGAAGATTATTTTTAGGTCTTCTATATAAAAAATATATGGTTATAAATTGAAAGAAGTAGATATTTAATTTTTTTGAATGCTAAGGATACTACTATCAGTGTAAAATGTCTGCTAAGAAGGAAAGTACTTTATTTGATTTTAAAAATGCCAAGATATATGCCTAGAAGGAATGCTTTATATATAAGTTTAAAAATACTCAGATATATGTCAAGAAAGAAATTATTTTATTATATTTTTAAAATGTCAAATGATTTGCTTGAGTGCAGGAAGAAGTTGTGGGGTTGTGGGAGCTGACATGCCCGATGGTTTCTGCCAGCTTGATGAAGTTGCCATTGGGACACAATACGAACTGGTCCAAGACCACGACGCAGTGGAGGAGGAGGCGGAAAAGTGCCGTCCATAACCATAAAGGCGGCTCAACGAGGCGGAGGCGAACCCGATTGATGATGGGTCCCGAGCCGGGGAGCACTCAAAATTGGAAATGCGAGAGGACCAATGGTCCACTGCCCAGCCTCCCAACTTCTTCACCATCGGACATCAGCCGACATGGGCTTGGCATGTCGTCGTTGTCGCCTATTCCTCGGATCTCCAGCACTTTTCCGACCGTAAACCTCTTTTTTTTGTGACGTTTTACAGCTACGGTCAAGGGTGCCGGTGGTCGTTTGGTCAGCTTGCAGCTCGGACTTGACGCTTCAATGGCTGCCAACGGGCGTGCGCCTTTTGTTTGCCAGTACAAAAAAAAAAAACATAATAAAAAAACAAACAAAAAAAGTAGAGAAATAACAGCCAGCGAACAAAATGTTTTTTTGCAAAGTAGCCGAAAGCCAAGCGTACTACAAAAGATTCAGAAAAAAAACCAACAACTGAAAAGAAAAAGAATGAAAAGTACTGAAAATGGGAAAATGTGTGTGGCGAGTGGATCCCATTGTTTAATGGCCGTCAGATGGAATGTGCGCCATAAATTGAAAAGTTATTGTGTTGCACGGCCCGCAGTGCGCCCTGCCACGCCCCCGCCCTCGTTAGCCGCCCACTGCCACACCCACTGCTCCCTTTTTTCCTGGTCCAATTGTCCCGACAAGCAGTTTTTGCTCTCAAATTGTTGAACTAACATATTTGACAGTTAATTTTTGGTTAAAGCTAGGCATTCAATGCAGTTTTTTTGTTGGTTGCAGATTTTAGCGGTTTATGACTGAGGTTGGATATTTAGGAAACTTTTTAAATGGTCCAAAAATTCATGAAATACATAAAGTATAATGCCGCGGAGTTGTAAAATTGGTTTCCGTATAAAAAAAAAAATATATTGTATTATTACAAACTATTAAAGATATATACAGATATTTATTGTTTTAAAATTGAGATTACAAACAAATAATATTGGATACATAGATTATATTTTTTTTGTTTTGCTGGTCTGTATTACATCCAGAGATAAAAGTATTCATATAAAACAAAACCCTTCTAGAAGGAAAGCACCATAACAACCCATTTAGAAGACAATGGAACCACAATTAACAAATTGCATAAATGCCAAAGAAAAACACAACCAGCTCCGGAACTCCCCCACAAAATATCCTGTCCTAGAAAACCCTTCCACAAGGACTTAATCAGACTACCGGAGTGCTTGGAAGGAAAACGGAATATGAAACAAATGCATAAAGTAAATTATAATAGGCATAATAAAAAAGGACCTGGTGAAAGGCGAGGTAAACATGTCGCAACGCTTTGTTGCCACTTACTTTGAATGACCAAGAATGGTATGGGGTTATAGAATGGTGTTGTAAGAATGGTGGGGCAAGGCCATAAGTGCTCACGGCCCGGAATTAAAAGCAAACGCATTAAAAGGTGCCCAAAAAGACTTTCACCTTGGCAAATGGCGGCAAAACAGGCGACAAAATGGCCCAGCTGCAGATGGGCCTTTCCGTCTTGGGGGTTTGGGTCCTGTGCGTCCCCATGACTTAATATTGCATGAGCTGATGGCATGGGATGGTATGGTATCTGGTATCTGGTAGCCGGTGTAACCGGAGAGCATGGCGACCACACGACACCGGCAACATTTTTAATTATGAAACACTAAAAGTGGCAAAGCCAAAGTGCAACACGCCGTCGGTTGAGGCACGGCACGCGCTAATGGAGGGGAGTCCGTGAGTCCGTACTCCTTGCTCAGTGTTCCGTACCCCCCGGAATCCCAGAAACGATGGACCGGAGTGGCGGGTGGAGTTCTGGGGGCCATTGCTATTAACTTAAACGCCTCTTTGCCGGTTAATGGAAATGAACCTGCTCTGCTCGTCGTCGCAGTTGTCGGAGATGGGCAGTTATCTGGTTAAGACAGCTTTGGGGTGCTGAGCACACGCACTTCAGGTACACTGTCGAAGAAATAGCGACTCAATTGGGATTGGAGATATGATACAAAATGATTAAATTGTAGAAAAATTATACAGTTATCTCGAATTTCAAGGGATTCATAGTTCAATAAGTAAATATAAGCATTAATACATAAAAAAAACAGATAACATGGACTCATAGGTTCATAAATTTAAATTAATATACCATTTTACTCTACAACTAATGGGAATAAATACTATTATGTCTGATCCAATCACGTTTTTTTTCAATATACAAAAAACCTGTTTGGTATATTTTTTTATGTCCAAGGAAAACACAATATTTTGTAAAGTTAGTCTAGGTTATAAAAATAAATATATTTATCAGTCCAAAATGATAGTTCCTACTATCTCCAAACACACATTTGCTTTAATATTTATGTGTAGTTTCATTTTTGTACGATATACTCGTTAAAAACTAGTCAAATAATGGAAAATTCGGTGGTCGATACTTTTATGATTATAGGCCTTTATTATTCTGAAGTATAACCTTATAACTGCAATCACGAAATCATGCACATTATTTGGTTCCCACTTCATATCTCGAGAACAGATATAATTTTAAACTTTTGCAAGTGTACCGTTGAAAGAAGGCTTCGTGTTAACACGACTAAATGGCGGAGGAGACCTCAGACCTGTTTCCGTATCGAGTTACCATTTCAGCCTTAATTGCAGGCACGTGTGAGCCGCTTTTAACGTGGCTAACAAGTCAAGTGCGTGGCTCGCACCTACGAACTCTGAGCACTGAGCCCTCGTCACTTCAGTGCAACTCCAATTGGAAAAGTTAAAGGGAAACCTAAGTAGCGACTAAGCCGCACGCGTTTTTCCCGGAGTTTCCACGCGGCTAGAATTTCCATATGACGATGATAACTATCCGAGGAGGGTTGGGCCCCGGTTTCGAGTCGCGTGTTCGGGATGATGAGTCCACTTAGCGAGTCGGGTCGAGGGTTGCTCCTCGCCCAGACCAAAACTGACTCATCTCCAGTTACACTTACAGGAGGTCCGCAGTATTCTGTTTTATTTTTTTATTGCTCCGTTTGCCTTAGCTCAATATATCGATGACTCCCTCTGGGTTAAGCGATTCCCATCTCCGGGTAGACATACGAGTGTATCTACATGCAACAGTTGAAGTTGAAGTGCTGCTGAAAACTCTGCAACGAACCGCTTTTCTCGGGGGTTGCTGGGCAAATTGATTAAGGTCATTATGCAGTTGGGTAGACGGCAGCGAACCGACTGACACTTAATCCCAGCGGCATAATCAGCAACATATTGCAGCAAAAAGCTTCGCCATGAAGAGTGGCAAGTTTTTGTTTTCACTTTACCAAAAAATAAAGTTTAGCACCCTTGTTCGAAGTTGAGAGTTTGGAGAGTTCGGAGGGGTTCAAAAGGTTAAGCACCAAGCCGTTCTTTTTACGGCTTACCCATTTTAGTTTCACAATAAACTTGCCTGCCTGTCTTCACCTGGCCGAATAGAGGGGGAGTGTCCTGAAAACCCGTTTTTCTCCAGACTTGACGCTCCCTTTTGCCGGAAACCGGATTATTCATGAGGTCAGTGGTCATTGGAGGTGGATATAAATATATCCAAAATCCTTGGACTACTATCTTGCTGAAAATGTTCCGATGTCTACTGCATTTTACTTGCTGACAAGTGACATAAACGATCGTGGCAACAAGTGAGAACAAACCGAAAACCTGTCCAATTTTCAGACCAAGAACCAACCACTCAACCCATGCTGATACGCCCCTTAAACGCTGCAAATGCTTTTATTACATTAAAAGCATTAACATTAACGGTATGTAGAGCAAAGTACCCCCGAGTTTCGCCAATATGTCATCAATGCGCCCGTCGAGTTTACGCTAACATTAACCCACTACCGACTGGTGGTGCTACGCTTTGTTAACACCCAGCGACATTCGGGGCGATGTCCTTAAATATGGAGAGGCAATGAATATTTTCTGTGTGCGGAGCGGTCCTCTGAAAACAAACAGCGGGATTTTGTCATAAACGAGAGCTCAACGGCGGTCGCCAGGATATTCCATTCTTATTTGTATTTCCGTAGTGGGGTGAACACTTGGTCCAGGCTGTTTGATATTGCATTTTACTTGGCTTTGGACCAACTTTTCTCTAACTTTTTTATGAATATATATATATACTGGGAAAAAGAGAAGCGAAAGATTTCCGTCCATAGATAACAAAAGTTATGAAAAAATATACTCGTTTTGATAATACTTCGTATAATTTAAAATTTATTAAGTATTTCCAAGGGATAGAAATACAAGTCCAATATTATTATATCCAATACTTAAATTTATTCAATGGTTTCAATTAGTGGCAATTCCAAAAATTGCTTATGGAGGATAAAAAAAAATGTTGAGCAAAAATAAAAATGTGGAATAAAATAAATATACATATTCTTTTTTACCTGTGTGTGGGGATCTATACCCTATATCCCGGTGGACCCGCGCATGGGTCCAATCATAGGTGTACTGTTGTCCTGTTGATATGAACTTGTTTCCGACAATAATAGTTTCCGTGTGGTAATGTTTCTTAAGAACTTCACATTAAACATATTACCTTATGATTGTATTTTTTAAGTATCAAAAAAAATTGCAAATTTACATACTTTATGTTGGCTTTGAAATGAGATAACCATTTTGTTTCGTTTACCTTCATAAATTTATATCTACAAAAGTCTGAACCCATTTATTATATTTACCATTTTATTAAAAAAATTTGCATAAATAAAATTTAAAATATAAAAAACTACCTAATTCGGAATCATTATCATCAGCATCATTACTATGTAAAATAATATGAAACTTGTAAATATAAACTAGTGCCTTAATTGACAATATATCAAACAAAATTTGTATAATCTTGATTTCCTTATATGGTGATTTCTACCCACTGTGCCGCGCTCGCTTGAAGTCCTTTCCACTCGGAACTTGACTTTGTCAATGAGGCAGCTCCGAGTCAGTCACGATCCGAGCCTGGGCGAGTCCTTTTGTCCGCCACCCTTCGTTTCGTCTTTATTTAACTTTGTCGAATTGATTTCGTTAGGGCAACAACAACAACAGCGGTGGCAGGATATGGAGTGCGGGGAGGGGGGGAAGGATGAGGATGAGGGTCAGGATAGCGGCAACACCCTCGAACAAGAGCGCTTTTCCTTTGGCTGGTGATGTTTCCATTTGTACAAAATAGAGCACTTAACGGGGAAAACTGCAAACAAATTATTGCACTTGCTGTCACCAGACTGACTTTGCGTCTCTGTGTGTGTAAGTGTGTGTGTGTGCGACTGCCCCGCCCCCTGGAATCCGCCACAGCACCCGCCCCCTTTTCCCTATCCATCCATATCCATGACTGGCGCTGCATACACTTAAAGGATTACAAGCGGATCTGTCGCTTGTTTGCCGCTAAATGGACGCATTTACCCGTTTGCCCATGGTTTCCTCGGTTTCCTCGGTGGGTGGGTGGTTGGCTGGGTGGTTGGGTGGGTGGTTGGGTGGGTGGTTGGGCTGTGGATCACAATAGCCGGCGCTTTTTATGGCCAATGAATAGATGAATGAATGCATGGCAAACTGACTGGATGACGAACTGGCTGACTGGCTGACTGAACGAGTGCGGCTGCGGATGCGGATGAGGAGGCTAAAGCGAAGTTACTTAATGGATTTGGTTAAGTGCTGCATTGACATTTTGATAAATGCTTTGGAACAGATGCGTTGCCAGTTTCGTCGCGTTTCGTTCAAGGAGTCCCAGTCCCAGTCCCTGAAAGCTTAAAAGGGGGCGTTGCCAGGCCGGCGCTCCCATCTCCTTCCATTTTTTTTTGTCCTGGACACCGTCGCTGCTTTATGATAAATAGTTTCCCACTCAAGAAGAGAGCACCACCCATCCACCCAATGTCTTTCTTTAGTCAAATCTATTGACCGGAAAAATGTTTTAGTGGTGGAGACATTAACCAAAGGAATGGAAACTCCTTTTTTGGTTTTTCTATTTTATTGAGATAGGCAGAAAAGCATTAAAGAACTAAATATGATTGACTGTTATATTCATTATTTGCTAAAATGATTATCATTCTTACTTAATCAAAACTGGTTTAACTATTATTATTATTATAATTATTGTTATTTATTTTTCATTAATATTTTCTTTAACACAGAATTAATCAACTTGTATTCTCTTTTTGCAATAAAACAACCTCAAGTTGGCTGTTTTCTTGGTGATGCTCAAGCCATTTATTATCCTTGGAGCCTACTTCCTCGCAACTCTTTTCAAGGACTCACCATTAGAACGTCTTCATTGACTTCTATAGTCTTTAGCAGCCTTTATTACTTTCTTAATGTCGTCTCTTGTCCAACTCCACTTAATTTTTCAAGCCCTCAGTCAAATCATTTTATATCCCGCCCCCAAATCAACCCTGACCAAAGTTGAGTGTCAATTTTTTTGTACATTGTTGCCCCCAAATGGCGAAACTTTTTGTTTCGTAATGTTGTTTTTAAAGTAGCGCCTAATTAGATAATATGCGGCGGCCATTCCGCTTGTGTTTTTTGCTTGGACAACGAGTCCTTGCAGATGACGCACTGCTTTTCCTATGCAAAGTGACGACGCGTGCAACTACTCAGCTCCCGAATTATAACCATTGTAACCAAAGTCAGACCCAGCCCAATTTTAACTCTGGTTCTATTGTATAATGGCAGTGGATATACCCTTAAATAAGTAGAACAATGATCACATTTAATTAGCTCATTACCTATTGCAAGGTACTGAATTAGTTCATTCTTATGCAATTATAATTATGAAATACTTTTATGTATATAGAAGATCATTAAAAAGTTTCGGAGTGAAAATTAAAATAATTATTGAGTAGAGCTCATTTAATTTAATTAAACATTTTTTTGAATTAATTTTTTTTAAATACTAAATTACCTGAAGGGATTCTAGCCTAAAAAGCCTAAAACAGAAAAACTCACAATAATTTGGTCCAAGCAACATGTATTTATATAAAAGGCTCTTTTAGATATTTATTAATAATATTTAAAAAGCTGTAGATCATTTGGTATTTTGGGTATTGTTCTTTTATAGTTTCTTGTTATTTAATAGAAAATACCCTGTTGTTTTTTGCTAAGAGTTCTTTTATACTACCTTACCTATATAAATATTTATTATTGGATAGAAAATACCAAGTGAAAGGGATAACTTATTCTTGTAAGACTATTCATTTATTTTAAATAATGAGTTTTTTTAACAAGTTACTTCTGCACTTAACTATACAAACTATACAAAACATTTATACTACTTCTGTATTCTATACCCAGTGAAAGGGTATACAAAATAAAAAAGGCAAAGTCAAAGGGGCCGGCGCATAAAAATGACGGCGAGGACGACGCCACCGCGCACAATTTGAATCCTAATGGATGCGTGCCGCGGCAAACGAGTGGCACGCACGCGATGAGGGCACAGCTGGCGGGGATTGCCGTGTCCTGGAGTGCTCGAGTCCCGACTCCTTTCCTCCTCTTTTTTTTCCTGACCCGGGCCATGGCGGAGGTGTAAGGTTCACGTGTGCCCACTTACCCAACCCACCGAGCGATGCCGTTTTTATTAATGCCTTTCGAGTGCTTTCAATATTTTATCGCATTTTGCTCTATGACTTGGGTCTGTTCGGTGCCTTCTGGCAGGACGATATCTATCGCTTCTGGTCGTTGCTCATTCATTTTTTTTTACCCCTTTCAAAGTGCATCGGGCGTTGCGTAATAACTTTTAGTTGGTCACTTTGTGGGAGGTGGACTTCGGATAGAACTGTGCTTCGTGGGGCATATAAATAGTGGACGAACCTCAACCCGCTACCGTCCGCTATTATGATTATGACTTCGAGCTGCGGACTCTTTATCTAAATGGGTCTTTTGTTTGTCTATGCGCGGGGTCTAATGGAGGAGGTGGACCTATATAGCCTAGCCATACATCCATACTATTCATGTTGATTATGGTCATTTGCTGTTTGGAGTTGTCGACTGGCAATTGGCGAGCACTCTTACAAACCTAACTTTTGAGGTGGAGAGGCTCAATTAAGTTGTCAATCTAATTACTTCGAAAGGATCTGAACAGATGTCAGCAACGGCCAAAAACAAAATTGCGGCCTGAAATCGATCAGAAGCGAGTTATATATAGAAATAAAATGGTATCTAGAGAGGTTATGACAGACAGATCTAACAGATCAATCAAATAAACATAAAAAAAAGATAAGCTTTAGGTAAGATTTTGGATAAATTATTATTTTACATTGCGTTGCAGACCTATGTTTATATATAGAATTTGTTTAAATAGGTCAAGGCATAAAAAATGTTTTTTTACAATCCTCAATTCAATCCTTTTGTTTGTATACAACTTTTTTGGAAGAAAAGTTTATTCTATGCTAAAGGTTAAGCATTTTCTGCCCAACAATTTTCTAAGCTTTCCCAAAGATCTAAAATAGCTAAAAGGAAAAAGTATATATAAGTTTTAAACCTAACCATATGGAAGTGTAAGCTCAAAGCATTAAGGTGGTGGCAAGTTTTAACGTTGAGGCAACACGACAGGCTAAAGTCGCCAAGGGACTTTTGGCCCACGCGTTGCAACGTCAACTACGAAAGCCAGGAGCGTGGATCGGAAAATGGTGAGCAGGATATAGCCAAAGGTACACTTTAAAAAGAATAATGTAATATAGAGTGTCGGAAAATCGTTAACGAGTGACGCCATCGTGATAATCAATAAAATGGTACAAAGTTGGGTGTTTCGTTAATTATGGATCCTTAAAATATGTTGATGCTTGGGGGTATATGTGTTAGATTGCAGCACTAAACCCTATATAAGTCTGTTATCCCACTCTGAATATGAATGAATAGCTGTTGAATTGCTGTGTTGTTGAAAGTTCAATAGAAAATTTCGGCACTAAACGACCCTTAATGGTTTTTGTTGATTTTTTTAACAGCTGTGATCAGTTGTCAACTTTTCGGAAGTAAAAAAAGGTATTGTTTTATTTTTTTCTTATAAGTCAATGTCTAAAAAATTATTCAGAAGGTACAAGGAACTCCAGGTATAAATTCAACAATTCAGCAATTCAACAGTTTAAGGAATACCATAACTGTTAAAGGCCAAGTAAAATCTTACAATTTCATTATTTCTTTCGAAATTATAAAAGTATAATTTAAGTATTCAAAGCTCAGTTGTTTTTTGTTGGTTGGAGAAAATATTTTAAAGTGTAAAATATTCATTTTAAAGAGCTTGAAGTTTATAGCACCAATTGACCAATTTGGCTATTTTTAGAACTTTCTTTTTGTTTGAATATGAATGTCTTTTCTTAATTGTTATATGTTCCTGAGAAGAATTGGTTTTGCCTATTCTTTTAAGCGCTATTTTCGGTGATTTTGCTGCAGGCCAGACATATTACAGGGCGTGCCCGCAACCCTCAGAGCCTTTTGTAGTTGTTGTGGCTGGTGTTTGGGTGTATCCTTGCACCCACTCCATTACCACCTTCAAAGGCCCCCAGGGTTGATGAGCATTTTGTCCTTCGTCCGCTGCAATTAAGCAACAAGCTTGGTCGAAAAGAAAGCCAGTCGTAAAGTTGCGTGTGTCCAGTTTTGGAAGCAGGAATGAAGAGCTTGCCCGGTCTTTTGGCTATATGAATTTTTGAAAACCCCGTCTCTGCACGCTTAATACCTGCTCTTATACCTAGGATATCGGGGGTGTGCGATATGCTTACACGGAAAAGAACTGCTTTTTGGGTTCGGCGGGACGTAATCCCAGCTTTGGCTGCCTTTTCCCCGTTGCTAGCACATTTAAGCTCCCCTCAGGACTTCGCTAAACTTTCTGTCCCGCTGCCCAGATAATGCTTAGCGACATGGATAAATGTTGGTACGTATATTTTGTATGTAGGAATATACTTGTTTGCCTGCGTATCGCTCAATTTCGATTGGGATGCCGCCATTTTACCCAGGGCAGCCATTCAAAAAATTCCCTTTTCTTTTTCGCTCGTTTTGTTGTGTATCCTGTTGAGAATCCTGTTGTGAATCCTGTTGTCGTGTCCTGACAACGTCGCTGTCGGCTATGAATTTGTATCGGTTTTCTTTCATTTGAAGAACACAATTGTATTATTCAATTCATGGGCTGTTTTCCATAAGGTCTGGAAAATCCCCAAGAAGTAGACTACAAATATTAAAGCTGCTGTTGGGTTTCATGAGACTTGTCTTCTAAAAAAGTGGGCTTAAGAAAAGTTTTCCCCATTCGATTATGATAAAATAATGTCCTATTTAATGCATACTAGTTTTACGAAAATGGCATATGATTTATGATGATGATTTATAAGTTCCAAAAAATAAATGTAAAAAAATTGTATGGGACATGACTAAAATGCTTAGTATTTCATTGTCCAGTGTAACATGCCAAGAAGAATAAAATCACAAATGCCATAAAGAACTTAAAACCGAAAAAAAGTCAAAAAATTATACAGCCAGACTGTCAAGTCAAATTACAAAGAAGAGCCTTTAAAACGTTCCAAAGTCCGAATGCGAAATGCCAGTGTGTGGGGTTTCTCGTTTCAATGCGAGGGTGTAGGTGTCGGTCCTTTGGCTACGCATATTTTGGCTTTTGGAAAATGGCCGAGACCAAAGAGGCCGAGAGCGCCGACCACTTGGCAGCTCATGGGCGTTCGTCTCGTTTCACCAACCGACTGACTGTTTGACTGACGGACAGACGGATGGTCGAAAGCGTTCGAGTGTGCTTTATTGCACTGAGAAAAATTTCAAAATTATATACATATACGTAGTATTCATTTTTGTAAAACATGCGGTTGAGATTTTTCTTCTTCCTACAAATATAGTCGAAACAGGAGGTCTGTCCGTATTTTTCAGACAATCTATAGTTACACAACAATGTTCCAAACACTTTTATAAACTATATTATACTCTATATAACAGCTAATTAGTAATCTTGACTTCGGATTTGTTTCTTAGTAGCGATATATTTTATTTAAAATATTATTAGATCATTAATATTGCCTGTGTCTAACAAAATAAATAGTACGTTCCATAAGGAGGCTATTTTTGTTAATTCCTTATTAAAATAATCAAAGTAAGCTATCTTATAGAATAGATCAGATACAATAGTTTCTGAATCAATAGCCTTACGAATAAATTTATTTTAAAATACACCTATAATTCAGAACATTTCACAGCAAACAACACAGAATTATCTATGATTTTGAAGTTAAAAGCCGATAAAATCATAATACAATCGTGATTTTATATTATTAATATGAATTGTACAGCTGATTTATTTAAATTTCTCTGTGTGGGGCTGTGGAGGGGCTGAGGTGTTGAGGGGTCAGGGGTCAGGGGTTCCTGGGCGGCAGGTGCGCAGACGTTGCTCTCGATCAGCCGGTCGGTCGGAGTCAGTCAGTCAGCTATTTAACGGCTTTAAGGTCATTTTAACAGTTACGAAACAATGACACAACAATAAGCAATGGCAGCCAAGTGCGCACACACACACACACTAACACATGAACAACTACTACCACACACACATGCTGGCAGGATATGGCAGGGAAGAAGAAGAATCAAGCAAACTGCAGTGCAGAACAATGCAAACATATTTATGTGTATTTTTAGTACCCCCAGTGTGTTTTCCAACCGAATTTGCCCACAAAACGAGAGAGAAAGAGTCGCAGTGCTCTGTAAAGTGCAAAAGAGATGGGTCGAATGCGAGAAAGAGAGGGCTGGTGGGCAAAAAAGCCGAGTTGAGAAGAGCTTTTTCGAGAGACCACTCCCCGAAAACTGCAGGCGACGTCGACGCACACAAAACAACCAATCCCAGGCACAAACACACAAAAAAGCCAAAAGAAAACCCCCTCCCCCCACTCGCTCACACACACGCACGCATGTC
Source organism: Drosophila suzukii (assembly GCF_043229965.1). Taxonomy (NCBI): domain Eukaryota; kingdom Metazoa; phylum Arthropoda; class Insecta; order Diptera; family Drosophilidae; genus Drosophila; species Drosophila suzukii. The sequence goes on along the minus strand of NC_092080.1, from coordinate 14,605,941 downwards.
AGTGGAAAATGGAATGTGGCAAAGTGTTACAATGCAATTTCCCCGCTTTTTTGTTTTTCTTGTTGTTTTTTTTTTTATTTTGGCGACCAACCCAAACTCAATTGTTGAGGGCAAAATAGCGAAAAAGGCCAGTCTGGAAAACTGGCACAGTCGGAACAACAACAACAAACATTTGGCACAGGGTGCAGCTGAATCAGCTTTCCAATTGGAAGTGCTAAGGGTTGGGTTTCCCATTCCAGCTGTGATTATGTCAGCCCCTGTCTGTATGTGTGTGTGTGTTTGTGTGCATTCCAGACCACCCCCTTCCCCAACAAGCAACGGCATCGTGTGCCGTTAGTCGTCAGTTGCTTTCCAAGCCTCGAAGTTGCCGCTCGGTTTTTTCCTCGGTCATTCGTGCAGCTAAAATTCTGTGATAACGGTAGACAACAACAAGCCAGACCGAAAAAGAAATATAAAAAAAATATATAAAAATCGTATATCGAAAAGAACAAATATCGCTTAACTTGAAAGCAAGTAAAATGTGGATTAGATCAACCAAAACCACAATGTGAAATAGTGAAAGTGATGTTTGATTACTTCGCATAAAGAATATATATCCAATACCAAGGAGCGTCGGGATTTCCACCGCCAACAGTATGGAACTTTTGAAGCTAATGATGTTCAAAAGTGACTTTCTGTCCAATGGCAAATGTGATGATCGCGTACCGCCGATTAATTTGAGTCAATTGCCAGAGTTCTTACTATGTAAGTCGCAATTGGGAAAGGCCAAAAGGGTTACGACCTCGGTTTTCATCCGTATTGTCTTCTTAGTGGGTCATAGGGCCTGGAAAACTTAAGGCTTCGCAAGGTTTCCGACATGGCAGCACGAAACTTAAAGACCAAAATGACAAAGAAATCACATTTTACTGAAATTTAAAATATTATAATCATAATGAGATAGATAAAAAGTTAAGAAAGAATACTTGACAGGTTTATCATCTTAAAGGAACTGATAATTTAAGGAATTTTGAAAACACGATGCAGCGAGATGACTTTTGAATGAAATTAAATTGAATGATTTAAAAATACCTGAAAATATTTTGAAATTTTTTAAAGAGCTTAGTGTAATCAGATATCTTAAAAGTAATAAACATAAAATGCGATTTTGTTACAATACTTCTTCATAAAGTCAAACATACTTTTAACATTAATTCGATTATGGTCTTATACAATAAGTTTGAAATTGGTCAAGGATTGCCGAAAAACGAATATAAAAGAACTGATTTCACATGTTCTCATACGTCAAGTAAAAAACAATCAACTAACAATTAAAAAAATGTTACATCTTAAAGTGTAAATTTAAATGTGTTTCCAATATCCCATTATCCAATTTTAAACATCTTATGTAAAATTCTTTTTATTTATACTCTGAAAATGAAGACGTCGTTTAATACGACGTTTTGGGTCCAAAAGCAGAACTAAATTAATCGTTTTTTTAAAGATTAACTTTTTGAAATGTTTTTGACCTGTTTTTGCAAAAAAACATGATTGGCCTGTACAATGCGTAAAATTTTTAAGCAGAAACAACAAAGAAAATGTGCACAAACTAAATTAGTTAAAATATAAAACTTGTTAAACATTCAGAGAAAATAGTTTGATTGCTTCGAATTAAACCTTTAAAAGTCGTTAGTTGTTTTTAAATAAAATGTAACTCAAGTGGTTCCTCTCAGACTGAGTTTTACAATAGGAATATTTTCTATGTGCTTATGCTTATTGTGGCGCCAAACAATAAGTTTCATAATAAGTTTAAATCTTTTAGGCTAAATCCTACTTTCGAACACACTTTATCTATTTCATCATTAAATGTTAATAACACAAAGAAGATAATTTCGATTCCTTTATCTTAGAGTAAATAATTTAGCAAGAATAATTGATTTTAAGGGGAGAGTACAAAACTCTCGTTTTTTTTTAAATCTCCATCGTAAACTCTCTGGTGGGAAGCACTTGTTATTTTTCAAAAAGATAAAGGTATCAAAACTGTGTATGCTCAAATCAGATATTAATGTTTCTATATAGTGACTTTTTAAATAGACGACAAAAGCAAATTCAATTTAGAGTCAAATAGCTCAATTAAATATTGTCTTGATTTGATTCTGAGCACAAGGAAAAATATTTAGCTAAGCAAAGCGAAAAGGGAAAAATTTCTTTAATCGAAATGGGTAAAGAAAAACCATAGTCTGTAACCCTGAATGCAATACAGAAATGCAGCTTTGTAGGATCGATAGCAATTAACTGGATATTTTCTGGGTTTCTTATAGCTACGATCCCCAAGTGCGGTGGCTGTCACGAGCTGATCCTGGACCGCTTTATCCTTAAAGTGCTGGAAAGGACGTGGCACGCCAAGTGCCTGCAGTGCAGCGAGTGCCATAATCAGCTGAACGACAAGTGCTTTGCGCGGAATGGCCAGCTATTCTGCAAGGAGGACTTCTTCAAGTAAGTAAATTTCTCAAATGCCAAAAGGATGCATTTCTCGAGGGTTACCCAGAGGCCAAATTTGGTTTAATGAAAAATCTCCTTCCATGTCGCATTTGCCAATGTTCGGGTCGAACAGACGTTACGGTACAAAGTGTTCCGCTTGTGATATGGGCATACCGCCAACGCAGGTGGTGCGCCGAGCCCAGGATAACGTCTATCATCTCCAGTGCTTCCTGTGCGCCATGTGCTCCCGCACCCTGAACACCGGCGACGAGTTCTACCTGATGGAGGATCGCAAGCTGATCTGCAAGCGTGATTACGAAGAGGCCAAGGCCAAAGGTGAGTTATCCATTACGAAAGATTGGAAATATATGTATTTCGAACTTAAATTTCGAACCCCCTTTGCAGGCCTCTATTTGGATGGCTCTCTGGATGGCGATCAGCCGAATAAGAGACCGCGCACCACGATCACCGCCAAGCAGCTGGAGACCCTGAAAACCGCCTACAACAACAGCCCCAAGCCCGCCCGCCATGTACGTGAGCAGCTTTCGCAGGACACGGGCCTGGATATGCGGGTGGTGCAGGTCTGGTTCCAGAACAGGTGCGTCTGGGTGAACCTCCCCCCCCATGTAGCATCCACTTACTAACACCAATCGCATCCTTTCACAGGCGGGCCAAGGAGAAACGACTGAAAAAGGACGCGGGACGCACGCGATGGAGCCAGTACTTCCGCTCGATGAAGGGCAACTGCTCGCCGCGCACCGAGAAATTCCTCGACAAGGATGAGCTGAAGGTCGACTACGACAGCTTTAGTCACCATGGTGAGTGCCTAAGCCTATTTTGATTAGGGGGAAACCATCTTCAGACACTTGAATCTCAAGGAGAATAGAGAATAGAGGAATGCTATGTGAGGCATAAGTAACTTAATCGATTTGGGATTTGCTGTCTGTCAAATTTTAAAAACTCATTTTACTATATGGTATTTGGAGGGATAAACCTTTTAAAGTCAGCTAGTTATCAACATGCATTTTAAATTCAAAATACAAAGCCAACTTGTTTTTTCAAAAAAAAAAACAAAAAGGAATTTGATGCTCTGATTTTTGTTTAATTATGTTCAAATAAAGCCTGATACTCAGTATCAGAAAAAAGCAACGAAACAAAAATTTCATGAATCACATTTTGAAGGCTTTTTGATTTTAAGGAGTGCTAGTCCTAAAGAAATCATTGTAAAAAGGAAAATGTCTTTCATAACACGTTCTCCATTTTGAAAAAAAAATCAAATAGATATTATTGCAGTAAAAATGTTTGAGTTGACTGAAATATTATTTAAATTGATCTGTTTTATTTACCCAGAGGTTTTTGAAAGTATCTCAATATTCCCGATAAATAGTATATATTGTATATAAGTTAATTTTCCTAATTTAACTTAATTTATTTTAATTAAAAGCATTCCTCAGTCAGTCAGTATACAACTGAAAACATTACGAAGTTTAAGATTTGTTAATGATCTCCGTGTCTCCACTTTGCAGATCTGAGCAACGACAGCTACAGCACCGTCAATTTGGGCCTGGATGAGGGCGCCTCGCCGCACAGCATCCGTGGGTCCTACATGCACGGCAGTTCGAGTCCGTCGCAATATCCGCCGAGCAGTCGCTCGCCGCCGCCAGTTGGCCAGGGTCACACGTTCGGCACCTATCCGGATAATATTGTGTACACCAATATAGGTGAGTTCTGGAAATGGGTTTAATACTTCCAAGAGCAGAGTTCTCAAGAGTATTTTTCACTTTCTAGATCAAGCGGTGGGTTCCAGTTTGCATGCCAGCAAGACGCATCATCGCCTGCACAGTAGCAACAATGTCTCCGATTTGAGCAACGATTCTAGTCCCGATCAGGGATATCCCGACTTTCCGCCCAGTCCTGATTCCTGGCTGGGCGATTCGGGTAGCACCAATACAACCAGCGCCAACAACAACAACAACAATGCGAACAACAGCAGCAGCAGCAACAATAACAACAACAACGGCAGCAGCGGCGGTGGGAGTGGCAGTGTGAGCGTCAGCACCGCCCCAAATCCGTCAGCAACGGGCGTACATTACTGATACTCAAATCTGCTTTTGCGTTATTTTGAGATGCAGTCGCGAAGCCTGCTGCTGGCCGCTGCACAGCAGCAACATCAGCAACATTCGTCGCAACTATAGCAGCGACGCCATATTGAAAGCTCACAACAGTAGCAGCAGCAACAGCAGATGTTGCTGCCTCGACAGCAGCAACAGCAATATAAATACCAGCAGCAGAAAGACCTGCAACAGCAACAGAAGTAGAAGCAGCAACATCAATAGTTGCAGCAGCAACATCAGTAACAACAGCAGTAAAAGCTGCAGCAGCAACAACAGTAGAAGCAGCAACATCGACAGCAGCAACAGCAACTGAGAAAGCTTGGCTCTTGAGAAATATGGCAACGCTGTCGTGTGGGTTTCACACCCACAATCCATACCCTATTGTTTATGCACTAAGCCTTCTTAATTTCTAGAAATCCCACACCGCAAACATACAAAACAAAAACCAAAACCAAACACAATTTGCTCAAAATCCTTGATTTTAATTCGGTTTGCCAATTGGTGGGCTTAGCTTGAGATACACCAAAAACACGGCTTAAATGTTACTAAGCGTTATGATTACATCTGTTTTCTGAACGATTACTTCGCTCTATCATTTACATTCGTAACCCTGATATTTTAATGTAAATATTGTATATTTGTGTATAGTGAATGGAAACTAAAACTGAATTTTAAATTAATTAAGTCTGTATAGCGTCAAACAAATGCGGGGCAAATGCGAGCACAACATTGGTTAGGCCCTGCCCCAAAAACAAAAAAAAAAAAGAAATCAACAAGTTATTTATTGCTTTATATAGGAATACAACAAAATTGCATAGGAGAAATATCAATTACGAAAACGTGATGTCGTATTTATATCTAACGAAAAACAAAACAAAAACCAAAAAATATTTCAACCAAATAGAAATGTCAGTAAAAAAGCAACTACGTAAAATGATAAAAACGAATGCGATGAAATAAATTACTATTTGACACATAAGAATAAAAGACAACAAAAACTGTTAAGCCAGGAAGTTTTACTTATTGATTTCAGCTGTGTATACCTTTTTTTATGTTTTTAAGATCTTCTAGGAAAGTTTAAAAAAAGATAAACTGAAACACAAAGTTTCAACTGTATAACGTTAGGATTATTATGGTATGCAACTTTGTGTTTCAATAGAAGCCTGTCAATTTAAGTAAAAAATTCAGATTTGAAAATGATTTCATTTCCAGAAAAATGCGAATACACCGATCCGGTGGCTGTGTGTCACAGGTCTGATTTGCAGGAAAATGAGATGAGGCAGGTGGAAATCAATGGAAGCACCAGTATCCTTTTGGTCAAGCAAAATGACATCCTGCGGGCTGTTGGCGCCTATTGTCCTCATCGTGGAGCTCCACTGTCGAAAGGGGTCCTGTCCAGGAATCGGGTGCGATGTCCTTGGCACGGAGCTTGTTTTAATCTGGCAACTGGTGATATTGAGAACTTTCCAGGTCTGGATTCTTTGCCCTGCCATCAAGTTGATGTTGATTCCAGAGGACAGGTGTTAGTACGAATAAAGCGAACTGATTTAGGAAAGAAACAGGTGATCAAGAAAATGGTAAAGCGTAACTGGCAGGATCAAAGATGTTTTGTGGTAGTTGGAGGAGGTCCTTCAGGCGCCATCTGTGTGGAAACCCTACGGCAGGAGGGCTTCACTGGTCGCCTGATCCTTGTCTGTCAGGAAAAGCACCTGCCTTACGATCGTATAGAGATCATGAACTCCTTTAATAAGAATACCAATCACTTATGCCTTCGGGATGAGAAGTTTTACAAGTACTACGATATAGAGGTGTGTCTAGGAGTCTCTGCTGAAAAGCTGGATACATTTCGCAGCATTCTTCATTGCAGCAATGGCAAAAAGTTGCAGTATGACGAAATCTATATAGCCACTGGTTATTCAGCTATAAGACCAGACATACCTGGTGTGGAGTTGAAAAATGTAAGAACCATTCGAGATATCGCCGATGCCAGAAGCATTCTCAAAATGGTGGGGCGAACCACCCAAGTGGTGTGTTTGGGTTCCAGTTTTATGGCTGTGGAGGCTGCCGCCAATCTGGTTTCCAAAGCAGGCAGCGTAACCCTGGTAGCCCGCCAAAATGTACCATTTAAGACTACTTTGGGAGATATGATAGGAAAGCGGATACTGCAACTTCTAGAGGAGAATAACGTAAAGCTGCGCATGAGCAGTGGCATTACCCAGATCCTGGGAAACCATCGTGGTGAAGTGACTGCCGTGGAGCTATTGGATAAATCTCGAATACCATGCGATCTGCTTATCCTTGGAACAGGATGCCAATGCAATACGCACTTTCTGCAAGATTCTGGTGTGAAAATCAATCCCAATGGCTCCGTGGACGTCAACGACTTTCTGCAGACAAATGTACGCAATGTTTATGCGGGTGGGGATATAGCCAATGCATATATCCTAGGTGGGACCACAGGTCGTGTCAATATAAGCCACTATGGCTTGGCCCAATATCACGGACGCATTGCTGCGATGAACATGTGTGGCCACATCGCAAAACTGGAAGCTATACCCTTTTTCTATACCGTGATCTTTGGCAAGCCCTTTCGTTCCGCCGGCTTTGGTTCCTATAAGGATGTTATCATCGACGGAAGTCTCAAGGATCTGCAGTTCGTGGCCTACTTTGTGGACGATGGAGACAAGGTGACTTCGGTGGCCTCCTGTGGACGGGATCCCATTGTGGCGCAGTTTGCGGAACTGATATCACAGCATAAAGACTTGTGTCGGTGTCAAATTGCCAGTCTCAAGAGTAACTGAATAAGAAAGCTTATGTACTAAGAACTAGCACACACAAAAAATTGTACGACTAAGAATATACGATTTTTCCATTTATTTGAAATATAATTGTATAATTTATTTAAAAACTTGGTTAAGTAAAGTAAAGTTAAATTAGTCTGTTAAACTAGAAGGTTGGGAATCTGTTAAGTAAAATAACTCTGTTAAGTAAAAGCTTGGCAATAAAATTTGAATCAACTGTAAACCCAGTTTAGTGCTGTTAACAAAAGCTTTACTCTCTCCAAATAACAGACTACAAAAATGTTAAACACGAAATTATTAAAACCGAGCTTTAAAATTTAAAATAAGAACGAAATTTCTGGGAAACAGGTTTAAAAAGTGTTAAAGATTGTCACATTTTATAAAAACGAGTCCACACTAAAGCATATTAATTAAATTAACCGCTCTAATAACGTAAAATATGGATATAATACGCTTTCGTTTCCCAAACACCATAACATTCTGGAAAATGAAGCTGCTCGGAATCTTGGTCGGGGTTTTGCTTCTGAAGACAATTCAAGCCTATAAGGGTTGGTACTCCTATACCCCCGTTAAGGATCTTGGAAGAAAAAAACACTAAAATTCTTAGCTTTATCTTTTTAAGTTGTATATCTCAATACAGAAGTGCAACATAAATTGAAGCAGATGTATCTTTCTTTGTTTAAGAAATATTAGACTATTCCATAACGCTAAGTGCATTTATTTCATTTGGGAAATTCTACTTTTGTATATAGCAACGTAACCCTCTGTTGTTTGTATGACCCCAAACAATTATATTTTTTAAATGTATTATACATTATACAGGGCAATTCCCTATGTGAGATTGACATTAATGTTTCAGCAATTTACTGACAGTTTAAACACGTTAATGAGCACATCAAAACGGCCATAAGAGCCATATAACGGTAATTCGGATAGCAAAGCTTAGTGTTTTTTGCAACACAACTCAAATTTATTTATGTGCAGTGCCCATTGTACATATTGCACGTTTGTATTTATGTGAATATGATAGCTTCCGTTCATATTCAAAACTATTCCTTTGTTGGGCCTTTAATAGGCTATCAGTTTAGCAGGTAAATTATGCAATATGGGATGTAAAACGATTATTATAAAATGTCCAATAAATTAGTGCAACTTTGTTTTCTTGGTTAGCATTCTAAAGTTAACAATAGGTCATATATGTACATGGGCATGAATAGTGTTGAATGTATTTAGTTGAGCATTTGATTTGAATAATTGTAATGCAACTAAAACTAAAAGTAGAGATAATTAAAAAATAAAATGAATTATATAAATATTATTAAAGCCTTGATCGATCATAGGAAGTGGCTTGCCGTGTTTTTGCTTTCATAATATTTCGAGCTGAAGCTGGTACTTTCAAATTTCTTTATATTTTTAAAAACATTACTACTCACAAACCACTAACGGAAAGAAGATTGATCTAATCCCAAATCGAGCACCATGTGTTTCAATGAACTGGAGGGGCGTTCTCTGCTCCCTGATTGCCACATCGCAGACCGGGTGTTCCTCTTTTCGTTGCTGCATTCTCTGCAGGAACAGGATCGTCGACCGGAGGATGTAGATGCCGAGTTGCGGGATCGCTATAATGTATTCCGAGAGGTGCTGCCCAACTATCCGGTGCCAGAGGCGCGCATCTCCGGCATCCCATCTTATATTGAGGGTTATCAGGAGGAACAGGAACAGGTCTGGGTCTGCACGAACCCAGACTGCCCTTGAGAAAGGACCAGCGATTCCAGCCTGAAGAGTGATTCCGATCAGGATGCTATTTCCGCCAACCGGATAGACTAACTTAACTCGCTTTTCGTCATCACACGTCCAGATAAATTTGAATAGTGAAACTTTTGTTTTTCGTTAAATGTCTGCAAAATGCCGTTAAACGTAACGAAAGTAAAATTTTGGCCGTTAAATGTTTAACAATAAAAAAAGAAAATTCATCATAAAATTACAAAACAATTTGGGGGCCAGTGGTACTACCAACACACATATTAAGCAATTTAATGTGCGTTTGTCTCGCTTGTTTTCCAGCTTAAAAAACTGGAACCAGCTGGCCGTTTGTCCAGTGAAATGCGGCAAAGCTTATCAAATCTAAATGATCTCATTCAACATATTTTATTATAACTCGAAAAAAATGGAATGCGAGAAGCGTAAGCTAATCTCACTTAAATAATAACATACCCCACCAAACAGGGGAAAGTCTAGGCCAACTGGAGTTTAGTGTTCCCTACAAAAAAAATCTTAAAGATAAAGTATTTCAGGTTTTTATGAAATGTACCATCCTTTTTTAATTGTTAAGAATACTTTTTAAATAAAAGAACCGATTCAAATCTGTATTATTATTATTTCCAGTACCTACTTAAAATATTTAAAATTTAACCGAAAAAATTACTTTGAAACAATATCAAAAATGGTGTTTATAACTTACAGCGCACCAGAAAGCCGTGTAAGCCCAGCCCAACGAACCCAAACTCACTTTTACCAAAACGACCAGTAATGGCCAGAAAAACAGCATATAGTGCAACTGCGGACGGATTCATGAGATCGCTTGCAATGGACAGACAGACAGATCCGCATGTTCTGCTATCAAGTGCCATAGAAATGTGTATCTGCCCAGCAAATGGGTAAATTACAACCTGGAAATGGTCGCGAATCGAGACCAAACTGTCATAAAAATCAGTTAATAACCGCAGACCCCGCCAGACCAGTAGCAACCCAGTATATAGAAGTGGATATGTGTGTGGTATACTTATCTGCTTATGTGGATACGTATATTTTCATTTTCATTTGGCCAGATCGTTTGGGTATCGCTTCGTTTAGTTGACAAAGTTTTGTTCACCTGCACGGTTCAAATTACCGGAAACCGAAAGTTCTGAGCCCTTTCCCTGTAAAGGAAATCAAAACGTGTGAGCCGAAGTTCGGGAAAAGTGATCAAGTGTTCGAAAAAATGCTATCGTTTCCAATACTTTGCATAGTTTTGCAACTTTTGGTGATAGTTCAATCGGAATCGGGAGAATTCGGTAGGATATAGGTGCTAAAGTGTGTTTACTATTAACGCTTAAGGATAATACATCATATAAATTAAAGCCTTTGGGAAATTTCTTATAAAGTGGACTTAAGGCAATAAATTAAATTACAATGCTCTGCAAAAAAAAAACAGGTCCTCTTAATATAGAGGATTCGGTGAAACTTCTAGAATAGAAAAATGTTAGTGATTAATAAAGATAAATAACTAAAAAACCATCCAATAAAATTGAAAATTACCAACATTTTATGAAAGATTTAAATCAAAACACCCATCCTAACCCAAATTTATTCTAGAGAAACTGTTGATTCCTGTGAGCTATGCTAAACCGGGGCAAAAGAGTGAGATACAGAGCAATGAGACTGCTGGACATTCGGTTGCCGCCCGATCCTACTATGAAGTGGGTCAATCCGCCGGACAATCCGGCTGCTCCGTGGGCACGGAATGCACACCCCTTCACGACTGCACCGCGCTGATTTACGAGGTGGCCCGGAGTTGCTACTATGGCGATAAGTCGCTCTACTGCGGCGGAGCTAGCGAGGAGCTGCCCTATGTCTGTTGCCCCAGTAGTCCGCTGGAGAAAAACCAGGTTTGCGGAAAGTCCCTGGTTCAGGGACACTTCTACAAGGGATTAGGTTCCTATCCATTTGTCGCCCGCATCGGTTTCAAACGTAAGTTTTCTTTCTGATTTTTCGATGTATAATGTGTAATATAATATTAAAAGCAACCTTATGTAGGATACACTTTAACTTAAAAATTTAAAATATTTCAAAAAATAACGTATTACTCATTACCCTGTTATAATGCTTAGTGGATCTTAGACTATGAGTTTATTTAAGTGGGTAATATAGGCTCCAAGAAATCTATTACTTCATGAATAGCACCCAGTTAGTGCTTACAAAAAACCAAGTTCTTTTACTGTAACTACTACTAAAAATGTATCTCCTAGTCTTAACAATATATTTAACTAAAATTTCAGACGTCAATACGGGAGCCTTTGCTTATCCGTGTGCCGGGGCCGTAATCGCCCGCCGGGTCATCCTAACTGCCGCCCACTGTGCCTTGGCCAAGGCCGACGGACACCGACTGTAAGTGGGCCACTGGGTGCAGTGCATCCGAATCATATCGGACAACGGATCGACTTTCTCCTCCCTGACTTTTACAGGTCTTCAGTGCGCGTGGGCGAGTACGATACGAGTAGCGATCCGGATTGTGCCAACACCGGATTCTGTGCCCCCCGATCCGTCAACCACGCCATCAGCCATGTGATCGTCCATCCAGACTACAAACAGGGCCAGTACCACCACGACATTGCTCTGCTTGTGCTGAAAACGCCGCTAAACTATTCGGGTGAGTTCTGGGCGGGATGGGGGCGGTACCAGAGTACACACATATATATTGGAGTCCAACGTTGGTTACGCTTGGCGGTGTCGGCGTTAATTAAAAATCGTTTTGTACTGTCATCTTTCCAACCACCCCACTCGCTCCAAGTTCACAAATGTCAAATGTACCGACTGCCCTGCATGTCGCTAATTCGAGGTTGGGATCCCCACATCTCATCCCACTTAATTGGGCGGCGTTGGGCTTTGGTGCGTGTTTACTGTACCAGCTAATGAGTTGATCGAGACTTGACCACTGTTTTCGCTTTGATTTCTGGCTTTTGGCCTCAGTTCAATGGCTACGAACATTGGAATAATGATATGGCATGGTAAAATACCATATACTTACATATGCATGTTGAATATTTTTCAACATTAAAGATCCTCTTATGGGACGACCCGCGTATCCGCAATATCCGCAAAAAACGAAAACAAAACAAGGTCCATTCAGCATTTTGCTCCATTCAGGACTTCAGTTTTGTTTACGGTACTCGCAAATTGTTAGTTCCCAAGGAAATCGAAATCGATTCGGACGTGATTTTGATGGTTCCTTCATCATACGGAGGCCAGAAATTGAATTTCGGGGCGTTAGACCTTATTACAGAATCACCTCTGGCACATACCATATCATAAAGTTGTCATTACCAGGTAACGTACGGCCGATCGCTGAATCGGTGAGGAAATCGATTGGTTAATTGCAATTTGGCCAGCTCGTAAAGGGGGCGTATCCCAGGTGCTTGCCCAACTTGTTTACGATCCTCCTTATTGCTTTATAATGTCCAATAAAAACAGCGGCCAGATATAAATCATTGGGTCAGGCAAGGGCGTGTACAAAAGGGGAATCCATGTGACTTCCTTAAAATATATATATTATTTTTGGAATAACTTTAATAGAAATTAACAGTATTCAAAAACCATTTGTATAATTAAAATACTTATTTCTGCCAGATGTCAATGATATCAATTACGTTTTTTTAAATTTTTATACGGAAAATAGAAACCCTACTTATCTGCTATTGTTGCATAATATGTTCTATATAGGCTTACGGGAGTTATGTTTTTGATGCTTTTGTCAATAATATAATAATTTGATGATCATTTATGCGTTAAAATTTAAAATACCCCTTTAGATTATATGGGGGTACGCCCCTTTGGGCCAGGCAACAATGTAGCAGTTTTGCGCAGGTAGCGATAAGAAGTCGAACACAAGATTAATGGACCCATTTCCACTCTCGCACCGCCAGTGGCTACACAGCCCATCTGCCTGCAGAAGACACGCGCCAACCTGGTCGTGGGCAAACGGGCTACCATTGCCGGCTGGGGCAAGATGTCCACGTCGAGCGTCCGACAGCCGGAGATGTCGCACCTGGACGTACCACTGACCAGCTGGGATCTGTGCCTGCGCAACTACGGATCCACGGGCGCCCTGGAGTCCCCGAACTCCATCGAGGGCCAATGGATGTGCGCCGGCGGCGAGGGCAAGGACGTCTGCCAAGGATTCGGTGGAGCACCACTCTTCATACAAGAGAACGGCATCTTCTCACAGGTATTTATATTTATTCGATCCATTCGCTGATAATCCAAAACCATCTAATGTTATGTAAACAATGCACTAAAAAAGTCGAAAATACTTGATAAAGAAGACATAAAGAACTAAAGAATTCGCGGTATCAATCAAAATGAAAATCCATAGTAGAATCAAAATGTAATACCTAATAATGAAAAGCTTTAGCATAAACCGGGTTCAGGAAGGAATTTATTCCAACGTAGTAATATTTTATCATCCCACAGATTGGAATTATGTCCTTTGGATCGGATAACTGCGGCGGACTGCGTATCCCGAGTGTCTACACCTCTGTGGCCCACTTTTCCGAGTGGATTCACGACAACACGCCGCCGGAATAGGCTCACTAACTTAAGCTAGCCATTATCGTTATCTTGAATTAAAAATTGCATTGTATAAATATATATCTAAACAAATATGAACAACAGACTCTTATTCCAAGCTAATATAAAAACACACTGCGTATTTTCGCGCTTTCCATTGATCTGATATGTTGATCTGAGCATACACGCACCCAAAACTAATTGAATTAATTGAACTTTGACACGAAGCACTCGCAGGGGTTTGACAAATATGAAATGATCTTTTATACAAATAAGATGACGGTAGGAAAAGAAAACAAGTAGACTTTTGGACCCTTACCCTACCCAACGGTCATATTGGTTTCGTATCAAGCTTAAAAACATCTATAAAATAAATTGTTTTTCACATTTTTATTAGTTGTGAAATTAAAAATTTAATTTTAAACTATAAAAAAGTAAATTTAAACAGTGATTTTGAATTGTAAAGGTAAAAAAGGTAAAAAAGCCCAAATAACTTTCAGTTTTATTTTTTTAGATCAGTAAAAAGGAAGACATTATTAAATAACGTTTGAGCTTGAACACCAGTGCACAGAAAGAAAAATGTATATGCATTTCATATTTTGAATTAATGATTGATCATTTCAAAATGTTGTTTAGAACTTTCATGTTTTTATAGGCTAGTAATAAACGCTATGACATTGTACGTGAACAATTATTTTAGATTATATTTCGATTTAACATTGATACTGATCTGGAAATATCGTTTTGACATCGAGGCCCCATTATTTTTTTGTGTGCAATCTATGCTCTCCAAAACTTCTCATTGCCGGCTCGTTAAACTTAATCGCTTCTGAGTCTGCATGGGAATTCTCCTGACTTGATTTCGAGTTGTCCATGTGCGTGCGGAGAGAAGAATCCCATGCCAATGCCGATGCCGGTACCGGTGCCATGTGGCTAATTGGAGTCAGCTGTTTTTATGAGCCAGTGGGATCAGCTGGTGGTTTGGCAGGAGCTACAGTTCCATAAATGCAGCCATAAAAATACAATGGCTGCACTGAGCCAAAAACGGCCAAATAAATAGAATTTTCCACATTTCTCGACCGCATGCTATTGTATAAGTCATGCCGCTCAGATGACAAATTAACTGGTTCACATTCCCGCAGAAATCAAACGATCGCTTAATCAATTTACGGTCGTCACTGCGCAAAGGCCCCCTCGGAAGGCAGTGTATCTGGCGATTGGCGAGACCCCACGGTCGGAGGCTGGAGGCAGAAGACACTAAATGGAAAATCAATTTGTTTGCTCTCCACAGACGGACTAGGTCCCCAGACGGTCAGTCGGCAATCGATCGTCGGTAGGTGAGCATCGTCGACGCGCTCTCATATTAACATTGATTACATTCTTTGAACATTGCCCAAAACAATTTTAATTGCCTACCGCCCGTGTGTGTGGTCAGCTGTAGCCGCCCAATAATGAAATCTTGAAATATTTGTTATTTTTCGAGCTATTTCTTATATTTAACAGTCTGGCTGCTAAGCACTAATTAATTATAGTGCCCGATTAAATACACTTAATATACGTATAGTACTGAACTGCGTAGGTCGATTGAAATTTCGCTTGGATTACGCGAAACGCTTAAATTAACTAGACGGTGTAAATTGTGAATTATAATCTTTGTAAATCTTAAGTGTGCCATCCATTGAGGTAGTGACGATCAAAGTGATTGTAGTTCCCTGAAACATACAAAGAGACATACATTTTATATTACTTATAGAGTTGAGTCATAGAAAGATCAAGTTCTTAAACCTGATAATTAATTATAAAAAAAATGAAACAGAACACAAAATTATAATGTTGTTAATATTTTTCACCGCCGTAAGCATTAGATACCAATTATTCTAGTAACTACTTATTATATTACAAAAGTCAAAGGTCCCGGTATTGTTTCCATGTATTACATAATTTTAATTGAACCGTTCAAATTCGATATATCGCAGTCTTTTTTTTCTTCCTAGCCCTAAAAATGTAAGAATTAGAATATTTTAACTTTCGTTAAATTGATCTTTTTTATGACAGCTAACTTACGAATTATGGATCAGTACTTAGGGCAGAAGTGCTACATACATATATCATATCTAGAGGAGAATGAGTATTATCTAGTGGTTCCAAAGATTATATAAATTAATATCTTATGACCTCCTTTTTGTGCCTTTCGTTTCAATTCCTTAAAGAAATCTCATCATTCCAATAAACTCCACCGTTAACTTTGAAAATTGTATATTTTTCTAACAAACTCTATGCCGCGATCATCGTTCTCTCTATAAGAAATGTGATCTGAATATATGGCAACCCCCGAGAAGTGAATATGTGCCAAAAGAGACGAAAAACAGAAGAGCAGACGACTGCCCTCCACGAGGCCAAACTAATGCCTATAAAAAAACAAACAATAAACAAATTCGATTAAAGAAATTGCTTTTGACGTGCGTAATGTGCTTGTGTGATAGAGTATTTGTTTACGCTTCAGCTCTAGACGGTAAACGAAAATAATTAGCAAAGAATTAAAAACAAAAGGCAACCCTTCGCGAGTGATTTTTCGCCACCGATAGCGAGAGCTAAAGAAAAAAAAGCGGCGCGAAAAGCGCCCGAGT
Source organism: Drosophila suzukii (assembly GCF_043229965.1). Lineage (NCBI taxonomy): Eukaryota > Metazoa > Arthropoda > Insecta > Diptera > Drosophilidae > Drosophila > Drosophila suzukii. Next base: position 14,589,618 of record NC_092080.1, on the reverse strand, counting down.
CATAAATATTGGGGCTAATCAGATGGCCGGAGGAGAGTCGGTGCGCTAATTGGGAGTGTTACATGTGCTACATATAACTGTAAGCTGATCGGATCGAAAAAAAACATAGGATCGGCAAAAGTGTCGCAATATGTTGGGGCGACATCGCTGCCGGCAGAAGAAGCTAAAGAGGAAAATCGCAAAATAAAGTTCAGATCACTTTTTAAGAACCCCCCAACATGATGTTCAGCCACTTATTGCTGGGAGTCAGCCTCATGTTGCTGGCGTTATATTTTCCCAGCGCCGAATCAAAATTTGAGCACGAATGTACCAGCATCGACATACGGAACGAGTGCAATCAGATGCATCTTCTGGACAACTGCACCGTGGTCACCGGCTACTTGATGATCACTCTGATCGCCAGCGATCAGCACTGCAACTTCTCGGAATACTCCTTCCCACTCCTCACCGAGATCACCGAGTTCATGATCTTCACCGAGGTGCGCGGCCTGGTCAACATCACGGAGATGTTCCCGCACCTGACGGTCATCCGTGGTCGCCGCCTGTTCCTCAACTACGCCCTCGGCGTGACCAACATGTACGACCTTGAAGAGGTGAGAGCCTAATCGAAGGAAAAACGATTGTTTCTTACATTTATCTTACAGTTTTAGTTCAAGCCTAGTTAGGTATCAAACAAAAAGACCTCTTAACTGGTTAAAAAACTAGTAACGATCACACCCTCAACATACAATTGTTCTCATGTCACTATCATTTTGTGCCGAAAATGTATTATACGATCCAATAAATAAATACACTTCATAAAAACTTTTTATTACACATTAGTAGTAGTAGTACACTTTAAGAGAATAGTAATACCTTTCAATTGGTGTACGACTTGTTTCGATCGGACTAGTAGTGAAATATCTTCTTCCTATGTTTTAGTCACTTCCACTTTTCGATAACTCAGACAAAAGCAGCCCCTTTTATTCGAAAAAGATTTTAAAACCGATATGATATTTGTAATATCGATCGATTAGCTTTCTTTGTATAGGACGTTCGTTTTATTGAACATATCAAAGTTTTCAATTTATTCGTTTGTAAATTCAATTTCTAAACCACGTACACTTCCAGTTAGCCTTCCCGCAATTAGTGGCCATACAACGCGGACAAGTCTACATCGGCAACAGTCCCAAGCTCTGCAACATTGACCAAGTCAATTGGGATCTGCTGACCCTCAGCAGAGGCGAGAACCACGTCACGATGGTCAGTAAAAACTGCAGTACACCGGTGTGCTCCGGATGCAGTTCCTCTCACTGCTGGTCAAATCGCTACTGCCAGCGATCCCTTAACGACAACGTCGCCGATTATTCGATGTGAGTAGAAAATGAAGTACTTGTAAAACAGGATGGTGCCCTTGAATTCGTATTACCTATTTCCCTAAATCTTAACCATCGTAGCAAAATTGAAACCTGCCATGAGGATTGTCTGGGCGGCTGCACCAAGCCGGTATCCGCTGCTGACTGCTCCGTCTGCCGTGGACTCAGCGATGCCGGCGTCTGTGTGAAGAGCTGTCCAAAAGACAAGTGAGTGGAAAACTTTAGATTAAACGAGGGGTATTCATTTCATTTTTTTTTTGCAGGTATATCATGGAGCATTTTCAGCGTTGCTATACCAGGGATGAGTGTGTTGTCAAGCATGGATATGTCATATCCGGATCACAGTGCGTGGCCTTCTGTCCCAGCGGCTACAGGACGGACAACACATCCGAGTGCGTGCTCTGTGACACCGATGAGGCTTGCATTAGCTTCTGCACTCCGGAGTTCCCTGGGAATACGTTCTACATTTACAACCTGGCCGATGCAGAGAAGTTGCGTGGCTGCCAGATCTACAACGGCAGCTTGGTCATCACCATTCGCAACAAGGTGAACGAGACGCAGCTCTACCAGAGTTTCACCAGTATTCGCGAGGTTAGGGGTCACGTGAAAGTCTATCGGTGGGTAGCAATACACTTGGTTTCCAACTTCCACTTCATGGTTTCTCCCTTTTTCAGTTCCTCACAGCTGCGAAGCTTAAATTTCCTTCGCAATCTGGAGCGCGTGCACGGTGATCCGCCAGAGAATCGCCACTACTCATTCATACTGTACGACAACAAGAAGCTTTCCGAGCTGTGGAAGCCCTCCCGGGAACTGCAGCTTGTGGAGGGCGGCATGTTTATGCATCGCAACAACAAGCTGTGCAACAAGCGGATGCGCGAGTTCCAGAACAATGTGAACCACGACAGAGCCCTGGACTCTCTGCAGACCAACGATCAGGAGGTCCAGTGCAGTCCTTTAAAGATGCAGCTGTTTGTGCAGGTGAGTTACACAATTCCGTAATGCTTCGATCTGTTTCTACCGACAAATCCTTTCTATATGTATCCGTTAGAGACGAACTCATCGGACAGTGAAGCTGAGCTGGCTGAAGTCTCAAACCAGCCAGAGGCTCGAACTGATACACCGACCACTGCCACCTGGGCAGCGGTACCATGAGGAGAGTGAACTGGAGGCCCCGATATGTACACGAATCAACTGGAAACGACGACTGCTCTTCCCTGACGATCTGGTCGACAATGGCACCCACTATATTTTCCAATTAGATGATCTTCAGCCGGACACGAGGTACGCCTGCCTGTTGCGAACTTTCGGCGATGAGTTGGCCCAGGAGGCGCGCAGCGAACTGATCTACTTTGAGACAGAGCTGGATATTCCTAAGCCACCTCTGCTGGAACTGGTCAAGAAGACGGACAGTTCGCTGACCGTGCGAATGGCTAGTCACGACCACGACAGGTTCCTGCTTACAGTTTTCGAACTAGAAGATGATCAGGCGTATATAGAGCAGCGGAACTACTGCCACCAGCTGTCGTTTGTGTGGCGGGACATGGACGGCCCCAACTGGATAGGGTTCGAGAACTACGAGGACTGCTGTGCCCACAAGGCAGAGCAATTGGACGACTCTCGCTTCATTGCCAATATGCGCGAGCAGTACCGCTGCACTCTGGATGATCGCAAGCAGTGCCGCCGACTGTCACTTGCCGCGGCCACTCTACCGCAGCTCCGGCTGCCGGGAAACACCACCGAATACGAGCATAAGTCACTGTCCCGATATCGCTTGTATGAACTGCAATTGCAGGCCTGCAATTCACTGGGATGCAGCAGCCACACAACGCTCTACGGACGCACAAACTACACACTGGGCGCTAATCTTCTCACCCAGCTGCATGCCTGCCACATTCCGAAAACGGAAAGGTACGTCCTGCGCTTCGAGGAGCCCGCGAATCCCAATGGGCTGGTGACCAATTATGTGATCCATTACCGCAACAACTTCAACCAGACCCACGTCGGCTGTGTTACGAGGGAGGATCACCAGAGTGCTGGCTATGTGTACGTCAAGCGGGTAAATATCACCTATACCGAGTGCGCTGTGCGGGTACACTCCCTGGCCGGGGATGAGATGACACCCTACATCCCAATCGTTCAGTGCAGCGAAGATGATCAGCGGCAGTTTGCCCACAGTCGAGAGGCCAAAGAACTGTCCCCAGAACTCTCAGAATTGCCAGTTACAGCGTCCCACGCTCGCGGCATTAGCATATTCCTCATCTGTTTCCTCTTTGGGTGCAGTGCATCGCTGGTTTGGGTTCTTTACAAGCGACGCTGTTGGAGAAAAATACCCGGACTACGTCGCTATGTGCCCGTGCGGGAGCAGTGGCTGCTGGACCGGCAGCAGACCGAAGATCGCGAAATCCTTGTCGACGGCTTCGAGACGGTTCGTTTCCAGAACAACAACGACAGCCAGGCGGACGATTATCCCATGTAAACGATAATATATGTATGTGAACCTACCGTGTGGGCCTTGATCCTAGTCCTAGGTGGAGGATGTGCTGGGCTTGGTTGTGGGCTCCGATTTGTCGGCGTCATCGTCCTGTTTCCTGCCGCTGGCCAGGAGAACAGCCGGTACGCTACTGGAGGTCACCGGCAGCACCTCGCTGTCGGACGGGGGCGTGGGCGTCCGGGGAGTCAGCAGCTGCTGGCGGCTCCTCAGGCGCTCCATCTTGGCCTGCTCGTACTCCTTGAGATCAGACAGCTTCAGCTGGATGGTTTGCAGTTCGCGGCGTCGCATTTTCACGGATGTGTTTGTTTCTTTTGGGGTGGGATGTATACAACTTGCATCTCCAGCTATCGACTACTCGACAGGCCTCAACCCCTCTATCGAATATAAATCTACCTACTATCGATAGCAGACGATTTCCCAGTATTTTACCCGCGATGATTTTATGTTATCAAATCATAATTTTCTTTAACTTTTAGACCGATGATAATAGACCAGATTTTTCCTAAGAATTAGTTATAAACAAATAGTATCCTATATATGTAGGTAGGGCCTTCTTTAACACTCCCATACTATTCCACTTAAATATTTGCATATATGTAAATTATAAATAAAATTAAAAGTGGGTTTATATTTAAATTTTTACAATCTTTATACCTGTCCAGCTAAGAATACATTTATACAAGAATTTACTCTTCGTTGCCAAAGAGTCCTCCCAGTTCCAGATCTTCTCCGCCAGTACCTGTCAACTGGTGCGCCCTGAATTCCGTAAAGAACTTGCCATCGCTTTGCGAACTCCAGGCCTGCTCATCCGATTCGGCGGCAATGTGCCTGGCGTGCTTTGGCGGCGTGAAGTGAGTGTAGGTGCAATCCGTATAGTTAGCCGGTGTTGGATCATTCTCATATTGCAGATTATAGTGTTCTTTCAGGAAGTCCACAACCTGCTCTTTGGTTCCCAAACTGTTAAATTGAACGCGCAGGTCTCGCTTCATTTGGGCGCTCCACATGAAGGTGAGGTGATGGTGAAAGCACTGAAACAGGAGGTTGTCTCCGGCAGCTGCTGCTATATCCAGCCACTGTTGCACACAGGACAGAGGCGTCGTTCTGCTCTCCGGATAGGAGCTATTAAAGAGCGCCGGATTGTCGAGCAAGCCACGGGCAGCCATCACACCAGCGGCTCCCGTCTGCTCATGCATATCGCAAGCATCCATGTAGCTCTCCACATTGCCATTGACTATCAGGGGGATCTGCAGTGATTTGCGTACTTCTGACATGGCTGGGATGTCCAGTGTGTCCTTCGAGTGCTTTTGCGCTGGTGTCCGGCCGTGGAGAGTGAGGAAGGTGACGCCAGCGTGCTCCAACTGGCGTGCCAGATCAATGGTGCGCTGCAAGGACTCATCTCCTCCCAGTAGACGCATTTTCACCGAGACACTGAAGTCGACGGGCAGCGTTTGTCTCACCTGCTGCACCACCTGACGTACTAGTTCCGGCTGGCGCAGCATTCCGCATCCATAGCCCTTTGCCATAGCCCAACTCTGCGGACATCCGCAATTTAAATCGATGCCATCCACATAGGGATATATGAGCTGGGCAGAGGTCACGAATTCCGTGGGATCCTTAGCCGCAAACTGGGCAATCACCGGCTGGTCATCGGATCCCGTGGAGAACTCGTTCTGGCGGGCCTTCTCGCTGTTGTTGATCGAGTCCGAGATCATCATCGGCGTAAAGGCGAGTTGTACTCCATTGAGTCGCACGAGCCTCCGGAATTCTAGTTTACTGTAGCGAACCACTGCAAAATTAAATATTCTGCTTTAGTATGCTAAAATGTTGAATCGTTTTTAAGCTTACTTGGAGCGCTCACCCGCAGAAAATCCGGATGTGCCTCCGCGAACAGCGCGGAGATGTCGTGGTGCGGTCTCTGTTGCGGCAAGTCAATCATTATTTAAATATTTTAAGGTAAATAAACATAAGCAATTGCCGAACGTTTAGAAGACTAGAAATGCCTATCGGAGTTACCACGTGAGAAGTTATCGATAGGTCGAGAATCGATTATTACTGGGTTATTGACGAGATTTAAAACAGGGGGAACTACAAAACGGATAAGTATATAGTAATATTAAGTAAGAAGATCAATTTATTCGAAATTATTTTATTACAGTATGTCTAAATGTTTGGAATATGAATACAAACGTTTAATTTAATAGGTTTATAATAAACTTTATATGTATATTTGATTTTTTTTAAAAGAATTTCAAACAACTTTGACTTTACTAAAACAAAAACTCGTTGTGGTCTGAAGACTTCCAACTCTGCTTATTAACGGTATAAAAACTAAGGAAAATTGTACAGTTGAACTTATAGTAAATACCCTGGTAAAAATATTCCTTATTCTACACTCTAGAGTTCCGTGGTGGCCACTCCCCAGTATTTTCGCATGCGACTCTCGTGCTCGTTGAACTCATCATCGTCCTGCTCCTCCTCGTCCAGGATGTTCCTCTCCCGCTCCTGGGTCACGGCAAAATCGTACTCAAAATTATAGGGCATAAGTCGCTGAAGGGATCCAAAGTAGGCGGAATTTGGTGCTCCGGAACGTTTTACATTGTTCCCGGAAAACTTGGGTCGCGGTTTGGCATCGAACAGATTGTACCCATAACTCTGGGCCTGCTGAAAGGACAGGGCACTGCCAAAGTGTCCGGGAACCGGCTGCTTCACCTGATGATACGATCCCAAGGGCACGGAATTCGCTATGGGGGAGCTCAGAGGCTGGGGCAATTGCGGCGTGCTAGACGAGATGAACTTGTTGGTGACACTGCGCATCAGATTCGAGGTGAAATCGTTGCGATCCGGAGCAGCAGGAGCTGCCATAATGGCATTGGGAACGGTTCGCTGTTTCGTGAATGACTTGGAAATGGTGTTCAGTTCCTTGTCGAACAACAGTTGAGTGTTCTGCTCAAGCATATACTCCCAGCATTTGAACTGTTCCTCGGATAGTACCGATTCCGTTTCGTCCAGCATCTCCAACTGTTGTTCCTCCTGCAGAACGCGGGCATGGGCCAGGACGAACTCATCGTCCTTGTCCTTGGCCAGAAGATCGCGATCGCTTTGACCACTTGGCGAAGATCGTCCTGCCAGCGGCTCCTGTTCGATGGCCCGGTGGCGACATGCGTTGCTCCGATCGCAGCAGGTGCGCTTGCAAACGGATCCACTAGACGAGACCAGGGAGACCGGCTGAGGCTTCTTGCGCACACTCTGCTTCAGCTCCCGGATGAGATGGTCCACGTCGGTGCCCAGATGCCGGAAGCGCACAACAATCACACTGAGATTCTCCGCCGCCGCAAAGCTCTGGGCAATGTCCACCAGTCGCTTGGCTGCCAGCAGGGCATTCTCCTCCTTCCGGATTTCTCGGGCAGCCCGGTCAATGTCCATGACTGACCAGAGCTGGGCATTGCCCACTACCAGGTACTCGTCATCGTTGCTGAGGGTGAGCTAGAACAATGAACAGGAAATCAGAAAAAAATCGTTGGATAGATGATAATGATAAGATTTTATAATTATTAGGGAAAGATAAGGTGAAACCGAAGGCGTTTCTATACGGGAAAATGTGAAAGTTACAAACCCACCTCTAAAACGTTGGGATCTGGCATTACCAAGGAAACACTCTGATCCTTTTGGATGGCTTCCGATTCAGTCAGACGCAACTGGGAGGTGCGGCGGATCAGGTAGGCGTCCAAACGTCCCGTGCTGGCCATGCGCAGCACATAACGCTTGCTCTTAAGCGGTCTCACCTTCGACGGAGCCCGTGTCCTAGTTAGATGGAACAAGGCGGCACTCCGCACACTGCCACATTGCTGCTGCGCCGCCAGCAGGGTAAACTTCATGTAATCCCTTACCGCCGAGTCCTTGACCAACTGCTCCTGCTTCATCAGTTCGGGCACGAGATGTGCCATTTCCTGAGCCACCCGGCTATGTCCTTCCATCGCCTCGAACATCCCGTAGAGGGCTTCATCGGCACCTCCGTAGTCGGTCGCTCGCAGTTGGCAGACCGAAAGCTTGCGGCAATCCCCAGATCCCGGAGTCTCTGCGAAACCCATGGACCAGGGACCCGTCGTCTTGCTCTGTCCCCGTTGGGCATTCACCTGCCGAAGGGTGGTGGTGGGCAGGGCGGCTCTGTTGTTGCCGGATACGTCTATTAGGCTCCAGTGTCGCTGGCTTTGGGTCTGACAGACCTTGAACTGCTGCTCGTCCACCTAAAAGATAATAACTTGATCAGTAATATTCTTAGAACCTAAAAGTCTAAAACATTAAACAAAATAAGGTCGCGAAGCTTAATAATCGTTGTTCAAACGGCTACGAAAAATGCGAATTCTTAAGCATCACGTTCGGTGCAAGGAAAGTATAGATTATATTCCAAAAGGCTAACATTTTTTATGATGTTTTTAGAAATAGCTTAAATACGTATTAAAAGCAAAATCTTACCTGCAACTGCAGATTGCCCGACAGGTCCAGGTACTTGAGATTCCTTGAGGGAACCAATGCCAGCAGATTGACTCGATCCAGATGATTATGCGAGAGATCCAGCACCTTAAGCATTCCCAATTTGGCCAGTTGCGGGGTGCAGAGCAGTAGATTGTTGCAGCAGCGGAGAACTCTCAGCTGTCCCAGAGTGGCCACCTCCTCGGGCAGCTGTTGCAGCATGTTGCCGGACATAACTAGGATCTCCAGTTCCGGCCAATTGCGGACACAGGCGGCGGGCAGGACCCCAATTCGATTGTAGGCCAGATGAAGTACTCTCAATTTGGCGGCATTGTGCAATGGCTCAAAGATACTGTCGTTAAGTTGATTCCCCGCCAGCGAGAGATTCACCAGGGCGGCATGGTTATTTTGTTCGTAGCGCGGCAGAGTGGCCAACTTGTTGCAGGAGGCATTCAGCGTTTCCAGTCGAGCATAGGTCACGGCGAAGAAGTTGTCCGGAAGATTCGGCAGCTCGTTGCTCTGCAGCTGGAGACTACGGAGGCTGGCAAAGGCCTCCGGCAACTGGTCCAGCTGCCTTAGATCGTTGTACGCCAGGTTCAAGGATACCAACTGACTGATCCTGTAGTTGCGCAGCAGGCCCGTCACATTGGCTAGACGATTGTTCGAAGCGTCCAGGGCGGACAAGGATGCACATGCTCCGATCCAGTTGGGCAGCTCAGCGAAGTTGTTGTGCGAGATATCGATGCGTTGCAGCTTCAGCGGAACCGGATGGGTGTTCGTTGTGGAGATGTTGTGCAGGTCTGGAATGAAGTACATATGACATTAGAAGATTACAAGTTCAAAATGGTTTAAAAATTGCTTTAAAAACATATGAAGATACATACTTTTCTATAGAAAACTAGATATAAATTGTTATATTCTTGATGGACTATATCACGGTGGATATTATTTATCTTAAGATTTCGAGCCCCAATTTAAATAATACAGATTCTTAAAATATTATTTCCAAATGTAATTATATTATAAGTTCCAATTACAATAGTTGGTAAGAAATATAATATATACATACTGGACTTTCAAATTTGGAAAATTTGTTGTGTTCGATTTGACCTTAAGAACGTTTGTGCAATGGAAAAACTTTTAGTCAATACTTATTTATCATATGAATGTTTATAAAATTAAAGAAAACACTTGAACCGACTAAATAGTAACAAAAAGAATTCGAGTAAAACAGACTTAATATATTTTATTTTAAAAGCCACCCCTTACAATTTTGGTCGGCTACAAGTGTCTGTAGATTGGTGGCATTGATGATCAGTTCCATCAGCTTGTTCCGACTGCACTTGAGCGTCTCCAGTTGAGCCAGTGAACTGAGATCCAAGACCTCCATTTCGTTTTCGCATACCTCCAGCTGGGTCAAGTACTGTGGGCGAAAAGAGAAAACGCCGAATGGGGGAAGACGTAGCAAGCGGATATGAAATACCGGATGCCGGATGCGGACAGCCGGAGTCGAGTCAACTCACGTTGTAGTTGCCAATGAAGATGCTGCCCCCCAGTTGGCTACCCTTCAGACTGAGCTTTTGGGGGGATGTCTGGCCACCGGTGGAGGCCTCCGCCTCCTCCTCCGCCAGCTTGACGGGCAGTGGATGCGGTCCACTGTGGCTGGCACTAACTTTCAGCTTCGATTTGTATGGATCCGCTGGCTTCCTCGTGGCTTTGAGCATTGTTTCGGACCTCTCGTCTCGGGGGTTTCTTGTTTTTTCGAGCTCTTGGTAAGACTACAACTTTGATATGCATCAACGAACACCCACCAACTGACGATCGTCTCGGATTTCATATGTTTTCAAGGGGTAATCCACTGCACTTTTAATTTTAAGAACTCAGACAATGGTAGATAATACCCTTATACCATTTATCGCTTGCAATTAATAGTTATTTTATGGGAACCCCCTGGGATGTTGCAACAGACACCTGTTTGAATTTGGTAATATTCCTACATGTTAGTGTAGGATCCACACCCGATAAATGCGACCGCTCAACTGAAGACGAACACGATAACTACGGCTATGACTCTGGGCCGTTACAGAAAGACGGACACGCTTGAGAGCGCCTCGGCCTTTCGGTTTCTGGTCGTATTGCCCAAATCCGAGTTGCGTTCAAGACATGGAAGTACAGTGGTACAAATCCTGATGAACCGATCCATAGATTGTTACTACCCAAATAATTTTGAAACTAACCAAAGCTGTTATCCACAAAGTATAAGAAACATGTTTTTTTCAAAAAAGTCGTATATTTATATTTACAAAATTAATATGGAATTTTCTACTGCATAAACCAGGTTTAATAAACCTTGTTTTGCTTTAACCCTAGAAGGGCTTAACTTCTTTTTAAACATTTATTGTTGTAAAAATTAACTTTTTTTTAGATGCAAACTTGTCGATTTGACAAAATACGTATTTTCATCTTAACATAAAAATCGATATATCAAATGTTACATTAAAATTATACATCAATTTATAAATATCTCTTCACAGTAAGGTTTACTGTACAGAAAGCTTATAAAGCAAAGAGAAGTCTTGGCAATACGAGGGTGCATTTCAGCAATCCGTGCTAAGAGCGCCGGCAAATCTCTTTCGCCTCTGTTGCACATCGCGCTCCTGCTGTGAAGAGATATTGTAGAAGATCGACTGAAAATAGTATAAAGTGGAGCGCAAGAAATAAAGGCAGTTGACTTTGTAGCTTTGTTTGTTACTCGAATTTTAGAAACAATTTGATTTTATTATTTCAATGAAATATAATAATTGTTTTGTCATGCCTACGCATTAGCAGCAAACTCAGAAAAGTGTGTATTTCATGTAAATCATTTGCTTCTCTTTTCATTGTCTTGCAGTTCGCCTGCTGACTTTACAAAATTTTTAACAACGTCTATACATCAGAAACTAAGGGCAGGCAATTGTATTTTGTGGTCAACCGTGGGCGGGTTTTGGCGTGACCTTAACGGTTATTTTCTATAACTTGGCCAGTTCATACATATACAGTTGCCCATCGGGGGTCAAGTTGTGAGTACATAAAATAATAATAATAATTAGACAGAGTGCTTAGCAATAATGTACGCCCTATCCACATAAGAGTGTATCATATACGATTGTTTGCTTTAAAATAATAGTTATATATATATATGTATATAAGTATGTTGGTATTTATATAAAGTACAAAAAAAACATTGCTAAAATACATGTTTAAACAAAGGAGCTGCAAATAAATAGATGAAGGATCAGTAACTAGAGTAAGGTGGTAATAAATCAGAAGGTTTGGTTGGAATAAGAAATCGGTTAACTATGCACATTGTGCTGCTACGCTCGTTTGTTTATACACATAATCAATTTTTATATATTTGCTAGGTATTCCGTATGCTACGTGTGTTCTGTTTTCCTAGGGTACTTCATCTCCTTCGTTACGTTTACGGTTTGGTTACGCCCCATCGTGGTCGCGTAATGGCGTACGTAATGGTTCTTTAGCTTAATTCGATCGTGGCATTTGTAACATCTGCCCGTGTGAGTGAGTGTACGGAACGCGGATTAGGATAATTACTTATTGCTGTTGTACAATCAACTTAACGTAGAAATATTAAGAGTGGCATATGACTAAAATTCGTTATCGACTATGTGTGTGGGTGTGGTTTGTGGCAGGGCAGGGCGCATCTAAATCATTCTTATTTACGGATAAGGGTTGTCAAGACTTAGGCAGCCGCCTGCCGATCCTCGAATCGAATTAACGCGAATTGAGAGGCTTACCGAACTAAGAGACGTGGCAAAGGCGAGAAATTTGATTTCCGCACTACACAATCATAATAAATGGTAAATCGTATAAGTAGGTAAGGATTATGCATAATCATTAATATAGCAGTAATTATATTTCCATATATGTAAGTGAACATATGGACCCTCCGTATTATTTCCCCGTACTGGCCACCGTCCCCGCAGTCGTCGCCGAACTGATCTGCATACCGCCCACATCCTTGTGGTGGTCGCCCGTGGAGTTGGTGTCCATGCTTGTCTCCGAGTAGTCCAACTTGTAGCTGGCACTCCGCGTCACATCCTCCATGGACGCCTCCTGACACTCGCGACCGCTGTGCGTCTGCGATCCGCAGTTATAGCAGGAGATGACCTTCTGACCGTTCCCGCCACCGCCCGCTCCCGTTATGGGGCAGACGGTGAGCGCGCTGTACGGCGTCGTGCTGGGAACCTGTTGCGGCTGAGGCGTGGGTACCGTCTGCACGGTTAACGCGTTCGTGCTGACCACGGCCGCCGGGTTCTGCAGCTGGGGCGGCGTCACCGCCGTGGGAGTGCCGCCCGCCGTCATCGGCAGGAAGGCCAGGCTCGTGGGGAAGGCCGGGTAGATGAGCTCACCGTTGTGCGGCGGACCCATCGGATAACGGAAGCCACCGCGTACCGTCTGCGGCGGCGGCGCACTGTGCGCCTGGAATATCTGCTGTGGCGGCGGGGGTCCTCGCTGGTGATATGGATAGCTCGTGTTGTAGGCTGTGGGCGGTGGTTGTTGCGTCTGGAGGAGCACCGTTGACGTCGGAGTGGTCACCGGGGACTGGCTGATGAGCTGCTGCTGTTGCTGTAGGCTGCCGCTACTGATAGTCTGCGCATCGCTGACGATACTTTGCGTGCCCGTTGTGTACACTTGCTGATAGCTCTTATCCATCCCATTGCGTCCGTTTAGCCGCTGATGCAAGTTGAGTTGCTGCTGCTGCTTGTAGCTAAGGTGGTGCTGCTTCGGCTGATAGCCGCCCAGGCCGGTGGGCAGTACCGTAGTGATCATGCCCATGCCCGCATCCACTGAACTGTGCAATGGCAGTGAGAGCTGCGTGGGCGTCGGCGTCTCCGAGGGCGACAGGTCGCCACAAGATCCATTCGAGCTGCCCGATTCGCTTCCCGTGGTGGCTGCACTCTTGGTGGAGTTCATGCCCATCATGCCACCGCTACCATCGTCGGTCAAGTTCATACTCTGCATCATAACGTTCATATTGTAGTTGGGGTTTTGAAAGTGCTGCTGCTGCTGGTGCTGTGGTATGAAAGTGTTCGCCTTGACTCGATGGTGGTGTCCTGGACGCGGGAAACCGTTACGAATGATGCTGTGCAGGCTGGTTCCACTGGAATTGCTGCTTCCGCCATCGTTGATACTCTGTAAAAATTATTATAATTACTTTAGTAATGCTCGCTGTTACTTGTCTTAAATAAGTGGCAATTTGTAAGTGTTTTAGTATGTAGTGTTTATAAACTTTTTTAAGAATTGTATTCATATTGACTTCAGGAGGAAATAACAGAAGTTCTACTAAGTCGATAATTATTATACTAAATAGTTGTGATTCCTGTAAGTTTTGTGATATCATAGCTGTATCGCAAATAAGACTAGTACTTAAGTTGTCTGATAATTACTTCATGTTGCTGCTCGCCGCCAATAGAGGTGGGCGGCGGCGTTGTCTCCGCCGAAGGACGACGCGCATTCTTCTGACCCGCCAGTCGCTGCGACATGCTCCTCATCGGCTGCTGCTGCTGATGCTGCGCCTGCAGTGGAACGTTGATGAGGGAACGGTCCCGCTGGGGACTCGTGGTGCGACTGCTCGAAGGCGATGACTGCTGGCTCAGCATGGGCGAACTGGCCGGTGGCACTTGATGGTCCAGACTCTGCGGCTGCTGCTGCTGCAGAGCGGGTTGTTGGTGGGGCGGTTGTGGGACGTAGTGGCGCATCGTCCACCCCGTGTTCTGGTGACCGATGATGGCACTCGTGTCCCCTGGAATGGTGATGTTCGGCTGCATGCACATCTGATGTGTCATGCCGTCGACACTGATCTGGTGCGTCCCATCAGAGCTGTTCAAAATCTGTAGATCGAACGAAAAAGTTAATCTGCCTTTTGTGGGTTTTTGTCAAAGGACTCACCTTGGGAAAGTGCTGGGGAAAGATCAATGGGATGTTGCCTTGCGGCGTCTGCAACATTTGCACCATCTGGTGATGCTGTGGATGAGGTGGCGGCTGCTGTGGTCCTGTCATCTGGTGGATCACATGCGGCGGTTGCTGAAGGATCAGGTCATGAGGGGACGGCGGGTGCGGATGCTGGGGCGCCGGCGTCTGTGTTTGTGCTTGCATCTGCGGCACAAATCGCTCTGACACCAGCTTATTCTCCTTGATCTTGGCCAGTATGCCGAAGATTTTCTTCTGCTCCTCCATGGAGAACACCGGGTGGATGGCTGCCATCGTGTATACGAGCAGCAGCTCCAAAAGCGTGTCCTGATCGTTGATACAGCCAAAATCACACTCTCCCCAGCATTCCAGAGTGCGGTAGATCTCACTAACGCAGTTCCGGTTGCAGGCGCGAATCAGCGCCAGATACAGGGCCATCTTGCGCCGGATCTTCCGGTCGGTGGGGTCGCCCTTCTGGCAGTTGACCATGTCGGCGGCCAGCTCGTGCGGATTGTTCGCCCGCAGCTCCATGCCGCGCAGCGTCTCCGAGTCGCACCTGCCCTGCTCCTCCAGCAGCGTGCCCAGGAAGCGCAACTCGAATGGCAGGCAGGCGGTGAGCAGGGCGTACATCGTTTCGATCCGATGGTAGCTCTCGAGTTTCTCAAACCACAGCAGCACGTCCTGTTTGCAAATCATCTCCACGTTTATCCCTGTTCCAGTCCCAGTTTTCACCTACCGATCCCGAATCCCTGCAAGCGGCTGCACTGCATCAATGGCCACACGCTAGTGTGCCCGTTCGCCACTTGGCCCGTGTTTTGTCGGTGTGTATGTGTGCACGCGTCGGTGTGAGTGCTCTAGTTACGTGTGGTGGGTGCAAAAGGCGTCCAGAATCTCGTTAGGTGGCAGCAGCTGCTGCATCACAGCCGGAATCGTCGAGGGCTGGCTGGTGGATCCGCTCCTGGACACCGGCCCAGCTTCCCGGGGCGCTGCTAATTGCCTTTTCGCACGCTTTTTCGCCACTAATCTGCCCACAAAGGCAGAGCCGATCTGCTGCTTCTGCTGCTGTTTCTCTGCTGCTTTTCTGCTGCCCACAACTACAACTAGTCGCGTATATTTTGCGCGTTAGCGGGGTAGGGGGTGCGCGGGCGGCGGGTGACGGGGGGGGCTGCACCACATTGGCCAGCACTCGCTCCTTCGCAAACACTCGCTGTTCGGCCGCTGTTATTCGGGGGAGACGGAGACTACTCGCCGCTGCCAAAAATTCTGCAATTTCCGCGAGATTCCTTGCAACGCGCGCGTCCGCTGCTTTCGGCGACAATTTATGATACGTCAGCGTGGGCGGAATCGCGGATTTAGGCATTCAAAGCGTGCGCACTCTGGTTTTCATTGTGTGCACTTTTTGTCAAAAATTTTCCCTTCCACTTTGGCTCGGTGTGACCGTGGCTTCTGTTGTGTTGTTTGCGCCAGTGTGGTCGTGCGTAGCAGTCGCCGAAATACTCCACGTAAAAAATGTGCGTTTTGTTAAATTCGTTTTCAAACGCTTATTTCTATTTTACGACAAATATGACAAATCAATAAATGGGTCTGCTTGTTTATAACTACTCCTTAATATAGCAACTCGGTTATTTTAAAAATATTTAAAACTGCTATATTGCCAGACTTTTTTGATTAAGCGCGCTAGGGCTGCCAGATAGGTGTAATTTTCAAATTTATATTCCACTTGATTTGTGTAGAACATTTTCTATCAAGCTAAATAACTGAAAGGACGGATAAAATGATATAGCCGATAAATCAGGAAACCTGTTTTGCGCCTTGCTTATAATTTTAAACCTTATTTAATTCCGGATTAGGTTTCTATAAAAAATGAATGCAAATACAAATTCAATTGCTGCAGCAGCTTAGAAACCATCCTCATCGTCCTCAGCCATCTCCTTGGCCAGCTCGAGGTCCTGTTGCTCACGCTCGCGTCGCTCCTCGGCGCTCTCCAGATCCTTGCCGTAGGACTTTGGGGGATAGCGCATGGCCTTCACACTCTGGTTGTGCAGGTTGAGGCAGAACGAGATGCGCTCGTGGAAGGCCAGCTGCGGCTCCCGGGTGCTGTAGATATCGGTGCTCTCCTTGCTACGCATGTAGTTCTGGGCCGGGTCCAGTGTGGCCTCAATCACTCCATCCCGTATAGCCTTCGAAACGATGAACTCAGCATCCTCGGCCGAGTCCAGCATCAGTCGCTTGGCAATGTCCTGCGGCGAGATGCGCGAGTACGAAAGACCAATAGACCGGATAGCCGTCTTGATCACATTGTGGCGCAGACGAATAATCAGAGTGAACGTGTGGTCCAGTTGGAACTTGGGTCCGTACTGGGATACCACGTCGCCGAAGCGTTTCAGGTTGCCCAGACGCACGGCTTGCGTGAGCTGGAAATATGCGCCCAGAGACTGGCGCAGACCGGCCTGCCGGAACACCACACGCTCCGGGATGTTGCCCAGCAGCAGCTCCACGACGATGATTAGCTTTTGCACCGTCTGGCGGAAGCCAATGGCCGCGTGTTGTGGCGATTTGCGCAGCGCCTGGACCAGATGCTTGTGGGCATCGCTGTACTCCAGTTTGGCGGCCTTGATGCGACCCAAATAGTAGAGGAAGCGGGCCCACTCGTTGTTGCTGGCCGACTCTGGGTACACGGACTTCTTCACCAGCTTGTCGGCCTGATCGTATAGAGCGTAGTGCAGATAGTTACGCAGCAGACAGTTTATCAGCACCGCCTGGCCTTCGAAATCGTTACGCAGCGTAGCCGTGCGCAGGCGGGCGTGCAGGAAGGCGCGGATGCCCTCCAGAGAGTTCTTCAGCTCTGCCACTCGAGAGAAGTAGAAATAGGACTTGGCTCCAATCAGATCCAGGGTGCGGCGGTTCTGGATGGAGATTTTGGCCATCAGAGCATCGGCGCAGGTTCCGGCGCGCTTTAAGTCGCTGGCGTCGATCAACTTGACCAGCAGGAGTAGGTAGAAGTACGCGTCGACCTCAGCAATTGGGGCCTTGCTGGCCACTTGCTTCTTGGGCACATCGGGCAGCTCGGTGGCGTCCTTCTCCACGGCAGGCATTAGAGCCACGGCGGCCTCACGATCGGCACCAGCAGGATAAATACTCTGGGCCAGATTCCGGAAGACGACGCCGTTCAGCTTGCGGCGGGTGTTGGGCAAATTGCGAAGGACGCGGAGGATGAAGCTGTCGGGGGTGAGAAAGATACCATGAATGCTGGGCGGGAATTTGAAGCGCTGAACACTCACCGCGACTCCTTGGAGGCCACCCCCTTCTCAATCTGGCGAATCTGCTCGCGAATCTCTTGCACTGCGGCCACATCTTGGTTCTTCTTCTCGTCCGCCAGCGTCTCGGCGGTGGGATCCACCTCCATCTCCACGTCGTGGGCACCGATGTCCGTTGCGTTGGTCATGTTGTAGAACTCTTAATTTGCTAATGTCACAGTTATGGCCGACTTTTCTTTTGTTTTTTCAATCCCAATCCAAATCAAAAATGCCTAGTAATGTTGCTTCTTCTTCTTTTTCGGCTCACAGAAAGTGTTGGAAAGTGCAGTTGGTTAACAGCTCTGCTAAGCTTATCGATTTAGATATATCGATTGCTGGTGCTTAATAATACACTGCAAGAAAGTTCAGGCATCTATTAAACGAATTAATATATTTTTCATTGAGTTCGTAATATTATTATGGTTTAACCATTATCAAAGATTATTTATTACTGTGTTAAGGCATTTTGACATTTATTGCATTTAACCAAATAAAAATGCCGGCAAGCTTTTTTTTATATCGGAATCGATAGCCCGATACATCACTTCGCACGTTATCACTGTTACAAAATAACACTTAAAATTCGGCAAAGATTATGAATTAAGTTATTGTAGATATAGGCTGAAATGTTGCGGTACAGACATGCAGTGAGACTTCTGCAGCGCCGAAATTACTCGGCCGGAGCAGCTAGCAATGGAAGTGGATCATCCGGCGGCGACAAATCCGGCGAAGATGATCGGCACCCCATAAGACGAACCCTTCGTTTGCTCGGCAACGATATGCGCAAAGTGAAAGACTTCTTTCTGCCAAAGGAAACGGAAACCGAGGAGGATCGTATCCCCACCCAAAGCAAGTTCCAGTTTACCGGAGAGAAGACAAGGGATCCAACAGTGCCAGATGATTTCCAGACCCACTGCGATGTGCTCATAATTGGCGGCGGAGGAGTAGGCAGCTCCATCGCCTACTGGCTGAAGGAGAAGGCCCGCGATGGCCTCAATGTGGTGGTGGTGGAAAAGGATGATACAGTAAGTGAAGCCTTTAATGCATGTATAAATATATCACTCACCTTTCTGCTTCTTACAGTACGCCCAGTCTGCCACCCGCGTTTCTGTGGGCGGTCTTTGCCAGCAGTTTTCGCTGCCCGAAAACATCCAAATGTCTCTCTTTGCCGCTGAATTCTTGCGGGGCGCCAAGCAACACTTTGGCCAGGATGTGCCCCTCCAGTTCACACCCTATGGCCACCTAATGCTCGCCGGCGAAGAGCACGCCGAAAGCCTGATGCGCTCCTCCCAGCTGCAAAACGAACTGGGTGCCCGGAACGAACTCCTCACGGCGGATCGACTGGCAGCCAGGTTTCCCTGGCTGAACACTAGCGGCATCGCCTTGGGCTGCATTGGACTGGAGAAGGAGGGCTGGTTCAATCCTTTGGCCCTGCTTAGCAACCTTCGTCGCTCTGCCAGCGGCTACGGAGCTCATTTCCTTAGTGGCCAGGTGGTGGACTTTGAATTCAAGTCACAAACAGACATATCTGTGGTCGGAGACGCAGGGTCCAACGAAGGAAACTACACGGGCCTGGACAAGGCGGTCATCCAACTGCCCGATGGCACGAGCCGCACATGCAAGTTTGCTCTGTGTGTGATAGCAGCCGGCGTCAGTTCCGGACAGGTGGCACGATTGGCGAAGATAGGTGTGGGTCCGGGAATGCTGCAGGTTCCGCTGCCTATCGATGCACGCAAGCGGCACATGTACGCCATAAATTCGCAGGCTCAAAGTGCACCTGGAATGTCGATGCCCATGACCATTGATCCCACGGGAATCTTTATCCGTAGAGATGGACTAAACGGCAACTACATATGCGGACAGGATTCCACTGAGGAGAGCAATGTCCCAGCGGCGGATGCGCAGTTCTTTGATCAGCACATCAGACCCAAGTTGGCAGAGCGAGTCCCCGCCCTTGGAGAGGCCCAAGTGCTGGATAGCTGGACGGGCAGCTACGATCAGAACATCTACGACGAGAACGGCATTTTGGGAGCCCATCCGTACTACCATAATCTGTATATAGCTACCGGGTTTAGCGGGCACGGAGTCCAGCAATCCCTTGCTATCGGTCGAGCCATATCCGAGTTGGTAATGGATGGCCAGTTTCGGACCATCGATCTCTCGCGTCTGAGCTTCGACAGGCTGATTGTGGACCAACCCATGTACGAGTTTAATAATGTGTTAAGCTAGGTTTCTTGATGGTGCATTATAAACTAAATGCAGCTAATTTAATGTGTGAATTTGAACTATTTGAACTGGCCGGGAGCGGGACCAAAGAGACCTACGCCCTGTTTACTGGCGGCGCGCGATGGAGCAAAGCCCAGAAGCTTCTGAATGTTCTGGCGAATGGACATGGTACACAGAATGTAGAGGAAGATGAAGGAGCAGTCCGTGTAGTCATCGCCGGAAAGATTCCTGTGGCTCAGACCCTGGATCCAGGAGATGGGCGTGAATGGCAGCTGGGCAACGACACGGCCGTCGAAGATGCTATTGAACATGCTAAGCAAGGCGGTGAAGGCGAAACCCGTGGCAAACATGGACTTCATCTTGACTAACGACAGATCGCGGTTGTTGTTCTTCAGTTTCTCCTCATCCCGCTCGATCTTCTTCTTCACCGCCTTGTCTAGAGAATCCCCATGGATCTCCTTGCGGCGCTCCACTGAAATTCACAACAAAATGCGGGTTACCTCGTGACCTTTTTATAGACCATTTGACCGACTTACGCTTTTTGCTCTGTTTTTCCACCTCGGTTTTCAGCTTTTGGTACTTCTCCGTCCGGTAAACCAGCACCCAGGTGAGACCTGAAGGCAGCAAAGGGTTAATTTGAATAAATTAACGGTGTTTTCACTCACCTTCGCCCAGGAAGGCGGTGCACACCGATATAAATACAATTAATATTGTGTCGGACCACATTTTTTCACTAAATTAATGTTAATAAAAATTAAAACTCATCGATGACACAAGTGACACATTTTCATAAGCTATATCGATATTTTGTTAACATCCACTATCGATACGTTTATGATAGCGGGATTCTGGTAATGGCTTTTAATTTTTTTGCAGGTTGGTCATTATACCCGTTACTCGTAGAGTAAAAGGTTATATTATATTCGTCGGAAAGTAAAAAATAAATTAAAATGGATTTTATTGCTAATTACATAAATAAATGTTGAGAATCGTAGCATTTGGAATTTTATTTTAAAAGTAATGACTAAGCTAAACAGGCCTTGGCATGGTCATTAGTACCGCTACCATCCGCTACTTGCCGTGGCGCTGGCATCGGTAGTAGTTAAGTTTTAAATTTATTTAATTTGTATATGAAATTCAAGAATAAATTCTTTTTTATTTTACAAAAATACGATTTTTTGTGAGTCGAGCGGAATTAAAGTTTATTTCTCAGACATTTAAAACACATTTATGGTTTTGGCATTGTCACAAGTTTGCCGACTGTTGGTAAATTGTATTTCTAAGTTCATTAAAATTTTAAGAAATATTGATTTTACAAATAATCAATCAATTATTTTCTGTTTGTTTAATATAAAGATGTAAGCATGGTAACTTGCTGCAAGAGTTTCTAGATTCCGATGGTAAGTTTCCAACGCGTTGATGCTGATGCCGGTCGCTTTTCTGGCGTTGCTGTGGCTGTTTTTGGGGTGAGGTGACGTTAGGCGCTGTAAAATGCTACATTTGAGGAAAGAAATCAAATCAGGTTATATATATATATATGGAAATATATATGCGGTATATATATATGAACAACAACAATGAGAAAAATAACTGAGAAAAGAGAGTTTGAAATCTCAAAATTAGAAAATGTATGGGACGTTGGCGGAAATATTCAAATCGAAGTGCGTTCGTTCACTTCAAGTTGAATATTACAACGTTGGTATTTTGGGAACGCAAAACGCTCGAAAATTAGAAAATATTCGGGTGATGATGGGACCCTGCAGAAGTTTTAGTTGCTGTTTTATCATTTTAGGTTTTGTTTTTTGGATGTTGACGTTAGTTTTTGAGATATTTTCAACATTTATTTGCTCAATCTCAAGCCTCCGCCTAGTAACGTCGTCGCTCCCGCTCGCGACTGCGGGATCGTCGCCGTTCATTGGAACGATTGCGACGCGTGTCCCGTTGGCGGTCACGTTCCTTCTCACGCTCCTTTTGCCGCTCCTCCCGCTCTTTGATGCGCAGATTATTCTCCTCGATGCGTTTCTGACGTATTGCCTCCTTTTCTGCGATCTGAATAAAGACATTTAATATTTTAGGTTTTAAATATATTTGCTTCTTAATGTTTACTTACCGCTTCCGGCGTTAGCGGCAGCCAGTAGATACAGGGCGAAACTTTAGTCTTTCGAAATAAGTCATCTAATAGCCTGATAGGCGGTTCATTCTCCTTCCTCTTGGATTTGGACACTATTCATGTAAATTAACATGTAATAATCTTAACTTCAAGCTATCTTTATTCGTATTACCTGGTGATCCACTGCGACTTCTTGCGTGTGCATTGCGATCGTTGCGCTCTCGTTCCCGTTCGCGTCCTCGGCCCTCCCTGTCCCTGGAACGTTTGCGGTCCTGTCCGGCGCGATCCGCGTCCCGAGATCTCGAGTCCAGTCGATCCTTGCTCCCTCGACGTCTGTCGTTACTGGATTTGTCGTGGTCAATCGGCTCCTTTTTGCCCACATCCCATTCGCGTACCGGGCGCACAGGCTGTACAAAAAAAAAACAAATTAGCTGCTTTGCTATGTTGCTATGACAATAATCCATTACCTTTTTGTCAGATGCTTCTAATCGGGACCAAGCATTGCCCGCCTGCTGGTTATCTCTAGTGTTTTCCTGGCCATACCTGGGAGCCTCGTCCTTCGTTGATAGTATTGCACGATCCATGTCTGTGCGACTGCCGAAATCGACGTTTAAACATTTGGGATTCGAGACAGGCCAGCGAACTCCGTGCAGGGCATGGCGGGTTTCAATAGCCTCGCTTAAAAGGTAAAACGAAAAATATTGTTATCAATTAAAATTAAAATAAATAAAAAATTTATATATAAATAAAAAATATAAGGCAACTGTTATTGTGAATTTGTTAAGCAAAATTCCATAGACACATTGTGCACTACATTTAATTGCTTTAATTCGAGATATGATGTAGAAAACATCCACATCCTGATAGTTTACGCTACATGTCTTACTCTACGTAATTCTTTTAAGTACAATACTTACTCTTCAGTGGAGTAGGCAACAAAGCACTTAGACTTGATGCGATCTATCCAGAAACCATCTTCCTCGACTATCTTTCCCGTCCGCGCCAGCAGTCCTTTCAACTGCAACACTGTGAAGGGGCGCACCAAATTGGTGATGTAAAGCACGTGGCTGGCGCGGTTTCGCGCAGGACTAGGATCACGGACAATGTGTGGTGCGGCTGTCGCGACTGTGGCTTTGCTCAGGGCGCCCTGTGCCGACACCGTGTCTGTGGCTGCCGTCGGAGTGGTCCGACCCGTGGCCTCAACTCCCTTGTCTTCCTTATCTGTCGGCGCTTCTGCGCCGGTATTGGTGGTGGTGACGGTAATGGCCTCGATGTCGCGATCCTTTCTCCCCTCGGAGGCGGACGCCGGCGAAGCGGAACGCTCAGAGTCGCGATCGCTGGTGACCAGACCCTCCTCTTCCGAAGAGGAATCGAGTTGCACATCGCTTAGAGGCACCGGCTGCACCACATCGGCTATTATGTTCTTTAGGGAATCCGTCGAAATGGCAAGCACGGGCGGGGCGCGGTCTGAGGACTTTTTATTCGTCAGCCACTTGCGCTTCCGCACCGATCGCTGTTGTTGAAGAACTGGAGCGGTTGTGGTGTTGCTTGCGCTGCTATTTACAGGTGCCTCGTGCTTGTCGTTGGGAAGATCTGCTGGTTCGTCCTGAGTATCTTCTGCTTTCTCCTTCTGCTGTTTTCGGTTCTCCTTCTGCTCCTCCTCCTCCGCGTCCTGCTGTTCCTGTTTCGGTTCCTTGTGCTTCTTTTTGGACTCCCTGCGTTCCGCAGGAGCAGGGGCTTCTTCGTCCCTTTCCTCGACCTCTTCTGTCTGAATGTCTAATACATCGCTAGACGTTTTTAGATGTTCCTCATCCTTACTGGAAGGAGAAGGAACCTTTACCTCTTGAACTGGCTCGCTCGGCTTGCTGCTGTCATCTTCGCCAGCTGGGGCATCCTGCTGCTGCTGCTGTTTTTCATCCTCTTTGTCATCCTCCTTGTCCTTGGCTTCAATCGCCTCTGGCTCGGATTCCTCTACGGGAGCCAGCTGATCCTCCTTCTTGGCAATGTCTTCGGACTCGCTCTCAAGAGCCGCGGGCGGCTCCACAGCCTTTTCCTCTTCTACGACTTCTTTGGCCGCATCCTGGCCGTTCTCCGGTTCCTCCTCAGGAATGGTGTCCACCTTTTTGTCGCCGCCCTTGGCCTCCGAACGCTTCTTGGGCGTCGTCCGGCTTCCGCGACTCTTGCGCACTGGCGACGATCCGGATCCGGCACGTTCTTCGCTGGAGGCGCGAGCCTCATTGATTTCTTCGCGCGCGACAGAGGCTTGCGGCAATTCCGGCACGTCGGTGTCCGGGATGTCCTTTTGGCCCGCGACCGGGGCCTCGTCCTCGGTCTTCTCGTTCTCGGACACCTTGCGGGAGCGGCGGCTTCGGCGTGCCACTGCCACCGGCACCGGAGCGGGCGACGATGACTTTTTTCGCTCGCTGCGCCGTCTCATGGCTGGCCAAAAAACGCTCGCAACGCGCTGCGACACTGGAAAGATCTGAAATAAAACGTAGGTAACGCCGGCGGACCCACAGCTATTTAATGCACTGGTCTTCGGGATCACTTCTCTTGCTTTCCTGCACCTTTTCTCGATAAAGAAAATTTATTTAGCCAGGCCAACGAAAGAGCGTCAATCCGCCATCAATATGCAGGGTTGCTTTGCTCCGGTCTATCGTCCGTGTGCCGGTTATCGATAGTTTCTTGAGGTTAAGTATCGTACGCGAATAGCGGATAATAAAAACTAATTTATTATTTTAATTTATCTTTATAAATAAAAAATGTAATTATTAAATAAATTTGGTTATAGATAGTTCTTAGGTATTTATTAAATAACCGTTAATCACCCTTATCGATGTTATGCCTGCCGGTATCATCTCTAAGCGATATAAAATAACTATAAATCTTTTTTAAAACCTTACCAAATGCCTCTATTTAGTGCCATGTGCGAGTAATAGCATACAGCATTAAATAAAAACTTTAAGCATTCATAAATATAATTTCGCGGGCGGTACAAAATGAATTTTCAAAACTCGACTACCGCACTTTGCAACACTGCACTGCATTTCATAATTTTCCATACCATACCTGCAAAGTACCTGCATACAATAGTTTTTAGCTAAAAAATGAAATAAGCCCAACAAATATGATTGTGAAAAATATTGTTAAATTGACCCAAGTCATGGGCAGGCTGCGGCTTGTCCCGAATCCCAGGGAGTACTGTCATATGGCTCCGCTGAAAAGGAGCAGTTATAGCCAACGGTTGGAATCGGGATCACGATCACTGTGTGCCTATGCTGCGGATCACCAAGTGGCCTGGACAGCTCAACCCGTCCCAAACTCTTCCGGCGGAATGTTTTGGGCCTTTTCCGCTGCCTTTACACTGAATCTGTTTGGAGGTGGTGATGAAAAGGAGGAGACTCCGGAGGACAAGCTGGTGAAGACCATCAAGCGATCGATCCTCTGCATCCAGCGGGAACAGTACGACAAGGCCGAACAGATGCTTCACCTGGCCCTCCGAATGGCCCAGGATATTCAGAGCAAGGACGGCATCACTTATGTTTTCGATCTGATGGCCAACTTGGCCATGGAACGGGAGCAGTTCAAGAAGGCGGAGAAGATCTTCACGGACGTGATGAAGCGCCTCTTTGCCGACGGCCACACCGAAGAAAGTCCCAAGGTAGGTGACACACTTAGACTCCTTCACCAGTTAAGATATCTTTCATCTTTAGATACTTCACATCAGCTCCAAAATAGCGCACATGTCCCAGCTGCAAGGTGATTTGGAGAAGAGCTTTCAAGGCTTCACCTGGACGCTTCAACAGTTGGCCAAACTCCTAGAGAAAATGCCCGACGACAAGGACATATTGGAGCTGTATGGCCTGACAAAGAATTGGTATTGAAGGTGTTTCCATTGCCGCCACCCAGATCACAATTGCAGTCACAATCAATGTGTTTCCGTGTGCCTATTTTTTCAGGTTCGGCCAGCTGCTGATGAAGCAGGGCAAGTATCTGGAGGCTAAAAACCTCTTCAAGGAGGCGTTCGACACTCTCATCGATGTTTATGGCGCCGTTAATGATGCCTCGGTTACCATCCTGAACAACATTAGTGTGGCGTATGTGAACGTAAGTCATGTCAGATATCCAATTTCCTTTAGATTAATAGGGGTTTTGCAGCTTGAGAAGTACCCCGAGGCCAGGGAGACCCTTGAGCAGGCCATGGAACTGGCCAAGGAGCTGAAGGACGCCACACAGGAAGGTATTTTGCAGGCCAACCTCGGCCTAGTGTATTTGCGAGAAGGTCTGATGTCGCAAGCGGAGAACGCCTGCCGGCTGGCGTGGAAGTTGGGCAAGCAGCACCAGAATCCGGATGCCGTTGAGCAGGCCGAGTATTGCCTGAACGAGATAAAAACCACCCTCAACGGGGAGAAGCGAAAGTGAGGTTTCTTTTTACAATGTATTTTTGACTATTTATAAAAATTTAATTTCGAAGTAAAGCGCAAATTGTAAAGGCTTAAATAACGCGGCCTCGATCACATTGAGAAATAATCGCGGGGCGTGAATTTTGGAATATTAGAAATTTGAATCGCCGCGCTATTATAACTTTTTTATTAACTTTTCGAACATTAAACACTACTCGAACTTCGCGATGACGATCATAAGTGCTACGCCGGTGAGAAGAGCAAATATTTCCTTCAGCGACTGTTTCAGCTTGGTGGACTCCTCGAGCAGCTCTGGCAGAACGCTCACTGTTGCGATGTAGATAAAACCGCCAGCGGTGAAGGGCAGAACCCACGGTGCGGAGCCGTCTCCGCTTCCAGCTCCCAGGAGAGCCAGCGCTGTGCCCGCCAGAGCTCCGAGGGCAGTGACCAGCTGCAGCAGCATTGCCTTTCGCCTGGAGCAGCCCGACTTGATCAGAATGGCAAAGTCGCCAATCTCGTGGGGTACTTCGTGCAGCAAAATGGTGACGGTGGTCACAATACCAATGCTGTTGCCCGCCAAGTATGAGGCGCCAATGGCCAGACCGTCGGTAAAGTTGTGGGCAAAATCGGCTGCCAGGTTCAAGTAGCCAGAAATCTCCACTTCGCCCTCCGGCTCGGCTTCTGGTTTCTTGGACTTGGTCTTAATTGGCTTAGCAGGTTTGTCTCCATCTCCGCTGTCTTCCTTGTCGGAAGACTTCTTTTTAGGAGCCACTGGTTTGGGCTTCGGGGCTCCATGGCTATGCCCATGTCCTCCTTGACCGCCCTTAAGGATGCGAACAAGTTTCTCCACCGACAAAAAGGCAATGATTCCACCAAGGACCCACAGGCCAACGCTCATGTCGTGACTGTGGGCGTGCTCGTGTTCCTCGCCCTCGTGATGATGATGATGGTGATCGTGGTCGTGATCATGTTCTCCATGGCTATGAGGATGCGTTGCATGAGGAATCAAGTGCAGGAAAGCGTCGCCCAGCAAGCCGCCGGAAGCGAAGGCCAGCAAAACTTTGAGACGCGGCTTCATTGCCTCACTGTTGTCGAGGGGAATGATGTACAGCAGCACAAAGGGAGCGGCACTGATAAGAAGCGTGGAGCCGATGGAGTGCAGCCAAATGGTGCTCATATCTAAAAGAAATAGGGGTCATTTCGGGTATTCTATGTATGGGTGACTGGTGGCTTGCCTAAAGCCGGCTTTGACTTGGTGTGACTTTCTCCGTGCCCGTGATGATGGTGTCCATGATCGTGGCCGTGATCATGATCGTGCTCGTGATGATGATGCCCATGATCGTGGTCGTGATGATGATGGTCGTGTCCATGGTCATGGTCGTGGTGATGATGGTGCCCCGCCTGCGGAGCGCTCTGCGGGTCGAAGTTTTCGTTGGCTTCCCGCGAGTATTTGAAACTGGGATTGCCCTGGCCGGCGCACAAAGCCGGCAGGGAGAGGAGCACGGCTCCCAGGATGATGCCCAACGCCACCTTCTGGTAGAACTGGAGCTTGCTGCCCTGAAAATCAGCCACTTGTTTAGCCATTTTGTCCTAGTCTCTGTTACGCGTGGGACTGCGGCTAAAGTGTTGTGACGTGTTTGCTTTTTTCTCGCTGCGTACTCACTGTAGTTATCGATAACAGAGAGATACATACGCTATCGATTGTTTTTTTTTTTTAGAATATAAAGACAGATGTTTTTGTTTTCCTTTGAATTGTTTAACCTTGGATATTTGTTTAACTTTATCTACAAAAGTTCTAAAGACAAGGCCAATGGTGATAAAAGTAAATGTTTACAAACATAAGTAGTACTTATTAAGTAGATAGTTAAATATTTGAAAATCATGCGCTGTTTACACTATCAAAATTAAACCGTTCACATCGCACTTTGTTGTAGAATCAAACATTTTAACCTGGGAACTAACTTTCAGTTAACCATCAATCAAAGCAAGCCCTGTGATTTCGCTTAACAGCTCAATAGACTCTGTGATTGTTTTAAGAAAACCGATTGTCTTTTACAAGTTTATCTGGTCCTTAACTTTTTCGGATAGATATGTACGTAGCTACCAGGGACCTTAGTCAGGGACTCGAGAAACCGGTCCTGGTAGATTCAAAACTTTAGTTAAATAATAAATATAAATAATTTTCTTTCTTAAAAAACCAACCTGTTAAAAACGTTTCCCATGCCAACTTAAACATTGGTTAAAATCCACTCATTTGAATAATTTTGTATTTGTATATTTGCAATTAAATGACTATTAAATATCTTTATGCTTTTAGTTTGTTTCCTATTTTTTTATCGTTACCAGACATGGTTAAACGAGGCTAATAACTAGACACGTGAAGGGTGCACAATAATTTGTTTATGTATACTATGCCGTTGATAATCCGCGTAAAATTCGACGGTGATCAATAAATTATTAGTTCGAGTTGCACATGACACGGCAATGTGGGTGTGTGTGTTCAGTGTTTGTTTTGCGTATGTATATATACAAGCCACTTTGGTTGCTGGTTGAATTGCTGCTGATCCTGCTGTCGTTTCCGGTTCCGGTTCCAGTTCCGTATCCTCCGCTCAGTACAGGTTGATCTTCTTGAGTATTGTCTTGCGACACATGTGGCACGTCCGGAGCGTTTCGGCACAATGGGAGCATGCTCCGTGGCCGCAGAGGAAGGCCACATCCCGCTTTCGTTCCATGCAGATGCCGCAGAAGTGCGACTCTTCAAACTCCTGCACCTTGTTCTCCAGGTAGCGCAACAGATCCCCGGACGGCAGGCGGGTGGGATCACTGGGTGACGACGTGGATGTTGGCAGGGCCACTATCCGGCCGCTGGCTGTAAGACGCCGTTCTATGACCACCCCGCAGCGGAGGCACTTCTTCATTCGGATGCCGCACTCCTCGCAGGCGATCTGGTGCTGACACGGCTCGAAGCGCACCAACTGCAGGATCTCATTACAGACAATGCACTCCAGAGGACCGGACACGATCACCGGACTAGGGCTAGGACCTGCCGCCCCGGCCTCCAGTACCGTATTGCTCGAGCATGAGGTCACCGGGGGCTTGGGCGCCTTCTTGCGCGGAGCTACTTGCGGCGAGACGTTCTGCTGCACTGCGTCGGAGTTTAGTTTCTTTACACCCGGCGAGGCGGAGGGCGTGGATGGAGCTGCACCTGCTGCAGCCGATGGTATCTCGTTTGGCTTTGGCATTAGATCTAATTGCTGGCGCTGCGGTGGTGGTGGTGCTGCTACACTTCCATTTCCAGCTCCATTGGATTCAGCTCCTGTTACAGCAGAAACTTCCTCGCCGGCGGCAGTTGGTGCGGACATTTCCAGAGCTTGGAGGTTTCTAGGCAGTGACTCCACTTCGCCCTGCTGCCCGAAGATTAGCTGCCTGATGTTGCGGTCCGTAATCCATTCGAAAATGCTTGCATTGGCGTTGTTAAGCTCCACTCGACAGCCGGCCCTCGAAAGATAGATCAGGATGCTGTACATCAGTCGATCCTCGGCACGAACGCTCGTCTGCACTAGACTCAGGTAAAACTTGTGGATCTCAGGTGCCTCCTCGGGGTGCGGTTCGGCGGCAGACTGCAGATTGGACTTCTTAATCACGCACAAGTGCATGGCATTGTCCCCATCTTCGTCCTTGGCGTTTACGTCGCAGGAGAGCCGCACGAGTCGCTCGATCACGCCGGCATGGCCCTGGGAGACGGCCAGCAAGAAAGGCGTCTGCCGGCGATTGTTGCGTATATCCAACTCCGCTTGACCCTCGGTGACCAACGTTTCCACCACCTGAGCATGTCCGTTGAGAGCAGCCAAATGAAGGGCCGCAAAGCCATCGTCCTTGCGCACATTGACCAGCTGGCGGGAGAGCAACAAGATGCGCCGGGCCGCCACCACGTTGCCCTTAAGCGCTGCATGATGGAGCACGTTGAAGCCGCGGTTATTCTTCACCGTAAAGTCTAGGTTGGGCGCATTGCATAGTAACTCTACGACCTCCGTGTTCTCCTTGCCGATTGCATCGTGGAGCGCCGTATCACCGTACGAGTCCTGGATATTCACGTTGGCGTTGTGCTGTAGCAACTCGCGGACGCAGTGCGGCGTTTTCTTGTGCGCGCAGATGTGCAGTGCGGAGCAGTGGCTCGAGTTGAGGAAGTTCACCTCGGCACCGTGCTGCAACAGCACACGCATCGTGGCCGGTTGATTGCCGAAGGCTGCGTAATGCAGGGCGGAGTCGCCCTCCTTGTCGACCGCATTCACGTTGGCACCCTTGGAGATGAGGTAGCTGACAAGGTCGACGTAACCCTGGTGCGAGGCAACCTGAATACAAGCTTTGCCACCACTCATTACGTCCACCTGGCCGGGATTCACGTCCAGGTACTGGCGGACGAAATCCAAATGGCCCTGGGCGGCCTCCCGAACCAGCTTGTCGGCAACCGAACTGCCCGATAGCCCCGAGAGCGGTGTCATCACATGGTCCGCTCGCCGGTGGCTCAGGTCCATCATGCTGTTGGAGCGCTCAGCTGCCGTTGCCAGGGGCGACCGTTCCAGTTTGACACATTTCGGATTCAACGTCCACTCGAAGCCGTCATCTAGTTGCTGGATGCGCAGATCGCCGTCAGAGTACACCTTCACAACCTTGCAAATTTTGCCCAGGGCCTGAAAGGGGATTTTATGTTAGAAATGATATAATTTTAAGGATCTTACAAAACTCCACTTACGTGTCGCATGATTTCGATCCATTCGCCGTGGCCCTTCTGCAGCTGCTGCACTTTGTTGGCATCATTGATAATGGTGACCAGATCACCGACGCGAAAAGAGACAACCTTTACAAGAGCGGCGGGATGGAAGGTCCAACGATTGGGACAGTTCTCATACTGGACACTGTTGGGATTACCATTGTTAGAGACTCAAATAAATGTAAAAGTATTGCGTATACCCACCGTATGTCGCCTTTGTCCGTGATGCGATGTACGGTGCCCAGTTTGGACAAGTGCTCGACCATGCGCGGATTCCATCCTCCGTGGCCCTGCTGCAACTTCATCAGGGCATCAACCTCCAGGCACACCTTGACGCGGTCGCCCACGGAGAAGCTTGGCTTCACCATCGGCGCCACCGGCTGCAACTCCTCCGGCTGACCCAAAACGGGCATGTGGTCCTTGTAGTAGTGACCGCCGCAAGTGGCAGTTATGTACTTGAGGTCCACGTTGCCCTTGTGGCCCAGACGGTAGACGTTCGTCGATCCGGTTACCCACGAAACGTTGGCTACGCTGCGACACGATTCGTTGTCCCAGCCCCGGATTTCCATTACCCGTCCCGTTTTACCCTCGCCGCCGTCCTGTTCGCTCCACTCCCAGTCAGGACCACGCACCACCTTGGCGCCCACGAAGATGCCGCGCAACTGGATGCGCTTGGAGCCCTTTCTCGTCGGTACTCGCACACCCAGCGAATTGGGAGAGGTGTAGCGGACGAAGGGGTGCTCCAGGTCGTGCAGATCCTCCGCGTAGCAGTAGGCGCACAGATGGTAGTTGGCACACTGAGCGCACTTAAATACTATGCCGGCGATGCCCGCCTTGGAACAGCCATCGCAGACGACATTCGAGTGACGAACTCCTGCGAATACATAATTAAGTGAAGATATGTTAAAAAATGTTTTTTAAGAATTTCAAGAATTTTCATGATAAACAATATTTTTAATTCTTTCCTTTTTTTATATTGAAAAAACAGTTCGAATTTTT
Source organism: Drosophila suzukii (assembly GCF_043229965.1). Lineage (NCBI taxonomy): Eukaryota > Metazoa > Arthropoda > Insecta > Diptera > Drosophilidae > Drosophila > Drosophila suzukii. The sequence continues at coordinate 14,557,527 of NC_092080.1, read as the reverse complement.
TTACGCTTCTTCAGAACAAATAATGCAAGCAATTTAAAAATGGTTTAAGGAAATAAGAAATCTTTTATAGTGGATTTTAAAATAAATTTAATTAAGGTTAGCCTGCAGGACTACACTTTCGAATAATATAAGAAAATAATCCAATTATGACTCATTGATACTCTAAAATTATTAATTTTCGATCAAAAGCAAATAAATACTTATCAGTTGCCATTTTTCCTACGTAGTTCTTAAATTCCCAGAATAATTCCCTTAAAATCACATTGTCACTTACCAACTTGAGCATTATCCACAATTATCAAGTCGTACTGGTTCTGGTAGCCCACCCGGTAGTTGGTCCGGTGTCCGGAATCCCAGTTGACAACGACGGTGTTTTCCGGCGAGTGTGTCGATCCACAGCGTCCGATTTCGCAAACGGTTCCAACGTGACCTTCTCCGTCGTCTGTTGCGTAAGCAATGAAACAAAGTTGGAAGCGATGTGATGTTAGTTGGCGAGATGTGGTGGGGAATCTATAGAGCTGCAGCCAGGCTCCTCCTTGGGCTGCATTATGTGCATATCCACATCCACATCCGGTGGATATCAGACATATGCAACGCACACTTCCCCCTCATAAACAACGCGCCATGACTATAAATATCCACAATCATTGACTCGGGCTCGGGCTCCAAGCGGATTTTTGTTATGCACTCGAACTCGGACGTGCAGCTGCTCTATAATTACCCCAAAACACGGGTGTGGATGTGGAGACGTTCTCTAGAGGGTGACATTTGATGTTGGCTGGGGAGGAATGGGGGCACCGATGGCTCTGCTCTCAACTAAAACTTTTGTTTATGTCTATTTTCAACGCACCCCAGCAGAAGGAATACCAAGGCCCAAAAATAAACTCTCCACATTCTCCCCAATCTAAAGGCACGCTGGAACTAAGAACTCGCGCGATCCCCACCCGGTGACTAAAAATAAACACTCCAAAAAGGTTGGAGACAAAATGGCACGCGCCCTTGCCGCCTGATGCGATGGCCAGACATATGTATATAACACATGCTGCAGGCTTTTTGCCGTAGGGGAAAAACTGCGTTTCGAGAAGGAAGGAACACATACCATGACCTAATCCATGTGTGCATTCACTGCAGCCATGTGCAGCTGTAGTTGTAGCCTGTCCAATAGGCTCAAAGCATTACTCAACAAAAACTGTTTCTATAAACACCCAGTATTTCTCACTTTTTATATCGACTAGAGTTTAAAAGCCACAGTAGATAACAGGATAGCACTTAAGCATTTAAATTGATTCATGAAAGTCCTGACGTGTTTGATAAATATAATCGTACTTGTTATCTTGAATCCAAATTCTTGACCATTATGAATATAGCGATAAGACATTTTAAAAGTAACGCAGAAATATTTTAAATTGAAGTTTTTTGACATCCGGTTGCAGAAATAGAATCAACAAAGCTTTTGGGAATACAACGTTTATAAAGCCAGAAATAATTAGAAACTTAAAAATTGTACTTTTTATTTATCTAAGCCATATTGTAAAATAAAATTTTTCGATGTATTTTAGAAATTATAAATTATTGGACCATTTAAGAAACTAACTATTAAAATGTTATTAGATTATAATAATTATTGCATGGTTAAAAAACATGAATATATAAAGACCCTTTTTTCAAAGTGTTTAACTCTTTTTCAATTAAAATCTGATTACCAAGTATACGGCGGGCGGTTTTTCAAGCTTTTGAAATGGTAAAAGCATTACCAACTAATTGTTTGTAATAAGTACATATAATATGAATTTTTTCCAGCTAAAGACAATTAATTCAATTAAAAACTACGCAATATTATTGTTTGGTGGGCAGCTGCCTACGGGCGTGTTTACCTGCCACGTAGGGTGCCTTAGTGTATATGTACTATCGAGAACCGCACATCCCCGCCATATATGTATGAGCCATAAAACGAAGCGACGAAAGCAGAAGCAATTGGTAAGCGCAAGAATTTCGCTGCTGCGGCAGTGAGTGTTGCTAAAAATAGCGAGGCGCGTCCTCTTTACATACAACAACGCCCCGAGCAACACAAGCGGACACGGACGTACACCCCACCGTCCCGCCGCCCCCTAAAACCCACCCCCCCTCCCCTGCCGACCCTCCACGGGTGCCAATGCCAAGTGAGTTGAGTTTCGGGTATACAGTAAATATCGGTCACGAAATAATTTCCTTCAAAATCGCATTTTCATTTAGAGCTACATTGAATTTGTTAGAATTTTTGAATACTTTCTTTATGGGTTGTAAAATTATTATATCACAATTTATCAGCTTTGTTCGTATCGCTAATAAAAAAATTTACGGATTTTGAAGTTTCAAAATATGTACCAAGTTTTATCAGCTTTTAGAAACAGCCAATTGAAATAAGATCTGGAGGTCTGCATCCATTTTAAGATTAAACACCAATAGAGCATATTTTATAATGAACTTTATAAATGACTAGCGAATGGGGCAACTGGGGAGTCCCAATAAATTTTGGCAAATCAGTTTACAGATATCAAAATCGAATGATAAGGTATTTTAGTAGTGTCATTTGGTGGTGCGTTGATTCATTGTTTTTTGATGCTAGGTTTGGTTTACATATAGATATTAAGCATTTTGAAATTTTATAAAAATGTTATCTTTAAATTCAATCAAAGTCTTATAGTATAAACTCGCAATCTGAACTTTTATAATAAAAGTGTTTTATGTTTAAATTACATTAATGAAATTATGTTTAAATGAAAATATATCAATTATCCAAACATAAGAATGAGTTTTATCTCAAGAATGTGCTAATTAATCCCTCTTTTTTTCTGTCGAGCTGATAAGATCCATCTAAACCCAAGTAAATATGAGTAAGCATGGTAATTTCAAAATTAATTTCGGATTTATTTATGAGTAGCATAGTCTTCCCCCACTAATCTTCACGGTACGCCGATTTCAGTCTATACTGCCTAACAAAAACACACGTATCTATAAACAGAGAGCGGATGGCAAGTTAATTCGCCCCTTTGGAGGTGGGTAAAGGTAAACAAGTTGGCTTGTGGCTGCCTGAGTGCGTTCTTACCTTGATTCGACCAGATCCAATTGGGTCCGCGCACCACTCGAATGCCGGGCGGAATGGAGGCTCGCATGGCGTTTGGTTGGCTCACTTTATGTAATTCCGTTTCAGCCGTTTCCTGCAAGGAGGATAGCATAGATGTGACATTTGACATTACTCGGAACGCGGAGTTTGATGGGACCTGGCTGATAATTGGGTCAACTAAATGGCGGCCCCGTCAGCGCATGACTAAAATGGAAGGGGAGAGGAGCATAATGGGGGAGGTGCCACGGAAATCTTTGAAGGTCTGAAGCCACTTAAAAAGGTGTATTACTGGATATAGCCAACTTAAAAGCAATTGTTAGCTTCTCGAGATTTCTATGACACCATATGTACTGGGATATCCATGTCCATCTGCGGAGCCAATGCCATTCGAATGCCAGATATGTATTGCCTCCCGATCGCCACAGTGCTTCGGTTCCGGGGAGTCCGAGGTTTTGTGGTGCGGGTGCAGCCCAGTAGCTCGTATGACGCATGCCGATAAGACAGATGGATATTTGTACATATGTACCGCCTGGGATTCCGAATCCAATGACGATTCCTCATCAACCCGTTGATAAAAAACCCAGCGCTGGTGTCACTTTTTGGTCAAGTAACCAAGTCATTCAAGGAATTGACCCGCATGTGTTGTTTACGAAAGTCCAAGCACTCACACACTCACGCCCGTTTTGACATCGCATATATATTTATCTGTATGTACATAAGTATATATGCAAAATCGGGTATCGGGAACAGCGATTATTATTGAGGGCACGGCTTTGGCTTTGGTTTTGGGGCTTACCAATGCAATTTGTGATACTGTCGCTGTGCTCCAGCTGTTTGCAATGAAAAACTTTAAGTTCTCGGGCCTTTATTGGTGCATTTTATGCGCGCGTGCGCTTTTTATTGGGCATTTAGTGTTTCCTTTCGCTAAAATGCAGGGGCACCGTTGCTACGGTGAGCAAAAGGGGTCATAGTTCACTCGAACGCGATTCGTTTTTCGCACTTTTCTAACACGCCGAAACCGCACAATTCGTCCAAGCTCTCAAGCACATTACAATTTGATAGTTTATTGGCCAAAATTCCAATTTTGCTAGCACTAAAAAATACAACTACAATTTGGGTCTGCTTCTTCCTTCTTTCTAAAGGTGGCCGTGCAAAACTACAGCTGCAGTCGATAGTAATCGATAGGCAGTAGTGTAATCGATGGCCGAGACTGAAATATCAACAACACGAACACATGTTAATTTGTTTTTGGCCGTCTATAGATTAAATTTAGTTGTTTACTAAGGTCTGCTTGGTTGTTTTACTTTATGATCGTAGGCGTGTGATGAAAAGGGTTGCTGAAATGGACCAACTAACGTATCAAACAGCTGTTAAGAAGGGTAAATCGACGTTATACAAGACCTTGGTGGTATAAAATTAACATACAATTTTTGCAGCCCAACTGGTCGAGAGGAATCCCCAATTGCAGTTGGATCCATTGCGCGTTTCTATGCACCAGGAGGAGGATATCATAGCCTTGGCCCAACAGATCCAAAATGCAGACAAACAATTGAAAAACACTACTTGCCATAAGCTGGGGGTTATAATGGAGCAGGTTAGTCCATTACAGTCTTTAACTATACTTAAAGTACTAATACTACTTTAATAGATCAAGATGCTTCAGGCCCAGGCCATGGATATATTAAAAGAGTCCGGTCTCAACCAAGAACTGCATAGTGCGGCCTGCAACTTCACCAAAAAACCCGGGCAGATCTACCATCTTTATCAAAGGGCATCGGGTCAAAACTATTTCAGCATGCTATCACCGGAAGTACGTTTTGTTTTTAAAGATCTGTTGAAAAATCATTGTATTATATTCTATTATTCTATTATAGGAATGGAATCTATCGGTTGACCAGACGTTTAAAGGCAGCTACAGGTTGGAATTCGATTTGAGCTGGACCCCAGTGGATAAGATTAAGGAGCAGGATGAGAAACTCAAGTGGGCAGAGCAATGTATGCAAAAGGCTCTGGAAAGTGGGCGCGGTTCGGCTATGGCCATTGACTTTAATATAAGTAATGATTAAAATAATATAAATTAAATGAGTAAATGGTGATTATATTTCGAGTTTTTTAACAACCAAATATTACGTTATTTGCCAGACGATAGTATATAATTTTTATTAAGAAAAATACAATTTAAAAAATAAATGGTTTGTAAATATTTTTTAAATAAATTAAAATGATAAAAGCGTTCGATTATTTCCAATCGATAGGGCAAGTGCATCTCGTTGCCTATCGATAGCTGCAGTTCGATTTATGTTTCTGTTTTGCTTTCAGTGCAACAGCTGAGAGCTCTCTTTTTTGTGAAATTGTGCATATTTTTAGTTTGTTTTGTTTCGTTTAGCGTTTCGTTCCGACACGCAACATGTCCGCGCCCAAGAACGAGATGTACTACAGCCTGTTAGAGTGGTTCAAGACCCTCAATCTGAATGCTCCGCACGCAGATGCGGAATCTTTGGCCGACGGAGTAGCTCTGGCCCAGGCCCTGAATCAATTCGCCCCCGAATCTTTTACCGACGCCTGGCTGTCCAAGATCAAGGCCAGCGCCGTGGGCAGCAACTGGCGGCTGCGGATGAGCAACCTTAAGAAGGTGACGCAGTCGGTGTATGACTACTACAGCGAAGTGCTCAACCTCTCCCTGAGTGATTTCTCCAAGCCGGATCTGCAGAGGATTGCCGAGAAATGCGACCTGGGCGAACTGGAGCGCCTGTTGCAGCTGGTACTCGGGTGCGCCGTCAACTGTGCCAAGAAGCAGTCCTACATCACTGAGATCATGTGTCTGGAGGAGGAACTGCAGGCAAACATCATGCGAGCTCTACAGGAGCTGGAGACCACAAGGCAAGCCTCCTCGCCGGAGGGCGGTGTGGTCAGCTCCCTGTCGCGCAGCTCCCTTAGCGGAATTCTGGACACCAAGGCCGTGCAGGAGGAGCGCGACGCCATGGCTCAGAAATGCTTCGAGACCGAGAAGAAAATGCTGCTGCTTATTGACGAGAAAACAAACCTTCAGCAGGAGTTGCAAAAGCTGCAACAGGAGTTTGCCCGCCTGGAGCAACACTCCACGGTGATTGGAGATGATGGTGTCTCTTTGGGACCAGTCCAAGCCGGATCTGTACGCTACAACGAGCTGCGCCGCCAGCTGGACCTACTTAAGGAGGAACTGCTGCAGTCCGAAGGAGCCCGCGAAGACCTGAAACTCAAGGCCCAACAACAGGATACAGATCTGCTTCATATGCAAATGCGCATCGAGGAATTGATGGTACGGATTCCAAGAATCAATAAATTATTGTCCTATAGATCATCCTATATTTTCATGAATATGCAATATATTTCAAATTAAAATAATGTAAATGAAATTTTTTACCAACAGAAAAGCTCTGCTGAGGTAATCACTCTCAAGGACGAGGTCGACGTTCTACGGGAATCCAATGACAAACTTAAGATTTGTGAGGCCCAGCTTGACACGTACAAGAAGAAGCTAGAAGACTATAACGACCTGAAAAAGCAGGTCAAGATCCTGGAGGAGCGCAGCGCCGACTATGTACAACAGAATGCGCAGTTTGAGGAGGATGCCAAACGATATGCCAATACTAAAGGTCAGGTGGAATTGTTCAAGAAGGAGATCCAAGACCTGCATGCCAAGCTGGACGCCGAGAGCAGCAAGAACGTTAAACTCGAGTTTGACAACAAGAATCTGGAGGGCAAGAACCTAGCCCTGCAGCGGGCCAAGGACAGCCTGCTCAAGGAGCGCGATAATCTTCGCGAGACCGTCGACGAGCTGAAGTGCGGACAACTGTCCTCCAACTCGGCGCTGACTGGCACCACCGTTTCCCGGGAATTGCAGCCGTCTGCAACTGTGGAAAAACTACAGCGTCTGGAGGCGGAGAACAAGGCGCTACGCGAGGGGCAGGGTGGCCAGACAGCTTTGGCGGTGAGTCATGGCAGATAGTGTTATTTGGTAGCATTATAACCATATGTATTTTGTTGTAGCAACTTCTGGACGATGCCAACAAACGCTGCGAAAATTTGCGCGAGCAGCTTAAGACGGCCAATGAACGTATTCTTTCCCTATCGCATGCCTCCCAAAGCGATGATCCTATTTTAAAAGAGTAAGTTTAAATCACTCTTTAATACTCTTTAGTTCGATTTCTAAACATAAACCACTGTATTCTGAATGTGTTCTCATTTATTAATTTCATTCACTTATTAGTTCGCATTTTATATCATGATCTATTTCTCGTAAACCTTTCTTTTATCACAGGAGCGAGTTTGGCAAACAAATTAAACAGCTGATGGAGCTAAATGAGCAGAAGAGTGAGTCATAATTAAATTCCTATACGAAATAACAAAAGCCTATATTATTTTCATACACATAGCTCTTCAACTGGAGGAAGCCGTGACCCAGAGCACGTCTCTACAATGTAAGGTGACTCAGCTGGAAACGAATTTATCAGCACGTGAGCAAGAAATTCTGGTGTATGACGCCAAATACCGAAAATGCGTGGAGAAGGCCAAAGAGGTGATCAAGAGCATAGACCCGCGAATTGCCAGTGGTAAGTTATTGAACATACCACATAGATAAAATACTAAATGTTTATACCCTAGCACTAGATGCTAGTGTGCTGGAAAAGAGTGCTGATCTTGTCGAGGAGGAACCGAAGCCTAAGATGAGTGTGATGGAGGAGCAGCTGATGACCTCAGCCTTCTACAGGCTGGGTGTTAATGCCCAACGCGATGCAATCGACTCAAAGCTGGCCATCCTAATGGGCTCGGGCCAGACCTTCCTTGCCCGCCAGCGGCAGTCGGCACCTCGCAAATCCCTAAGTGCAATGAAATCAAAGTAGAAAGCATGAACCTGATGAGTAGCCTAAGTATCTTTCTTGTTTGAAATTTATATAAATAATATATATAATACAAGTATTTATTGGACCTCCGCATGGATCTATATCGTATTTATAGGATATACCTTAATAAAATAACTAAAATATTCAATCACTTATTTTTTGGTTTTTAGTGCAACCATAACTTAACTTCTTTCCCCAAGAAAAACCATTGCATTGTTTTGTAAATATTTTAGCTTTTAGTATTGAATTAAATACATTTAACGCAGAGTTGAGGGCGAAAACAAATGCACACATAAATGAAGGGGTCGCTCCACGTGGCTCTGGAACCCATCTTGTAGAGAGTCTCTTGGGCATTGGCACAGGTAGGAAATGCAATTCGGAAAGGAGCAGGAGCTACACAGACGAGCGGTAATAACAGTAGGTATCATCCTTTACTTGGCGATCAGTTGGGGTTGCGAACCGCCGGCTGCCGGCTGGATCTCGCTCAACTAACTGGTGCAGTCTACATACTTGGTACATAGGATCTCTGACCCACCGGTTCACCAGGGTCGCCACATGCTCTCATCCTGTCCAGCAGCTGCTGCCGCTGCAGCCGCCGCCGCCTGGGCCATGTAATGGTACTCCTCCTCCTGGCGTTGTCTTAAGGCCTGACGAGCTGCGTTGCTCGTCTGCGGGCGCGGACTGGTCACCGGAGCCTCGTTCTCATTCGAACCGATGCCACTCTCGGATCTGGGCGAGGATTGCTGCGTGGCGGGCATGGACTTGTGTTCCGACACAGAGACGCCGGAACTGACAGAGGCTGCCACAGAGGCGGGTCTCTCCTGGTGAACGGATGGCGTTCCCGCTCCGGAAGTGGCCATGGCGGAAACGTTGACACCGGCGGATGCGGCCACCGCCATGCTGTTGGCATAGGCTGCAGCCGCTGCGGCAGCCACATGAGCCGCCTCCAAGCCTCCAGGGAAATTGGGACTCAACTTGCCGGCCAAGTGGGGCTGAACCCTTTGCAACTCAATCAGCCGCTCGAAGTCCGTGCGAGTGGCTATCGGATCCACCAGGGGCTGGGCACTCAGGCCAAGGGCCGCCGCCAGTTGGACGTAGTGGGGCGGCAGGACCAGGACACCGTTGGCGGAGTCGGGTTGCTGCTGCACCTGCGCCTTCAGTTGCTGCTTGTACTGCTCCAGGACATTGGCGCACACCTTGTTGCGATCCTCCTCGTAGCTCAGCTCGCTGGGAACGGCTGCATCCTGCGGCGAAGGCTGACTTTGTGCCTGGCCCTGCACCTGAATCGGAATCGGAGTCTGCGCCTGCGCCTGGAGTCCACGATTGTTGTTTTCATCCTGCGGCGCCGGCGTGGGAGGTTGGGTTCTCTGCTCCATTGCCACCAACTTCAGGCCTTTGCTGTAGTCAAGGGGATTCGAGTCCTGACTGCTGTAGTCCAGCGAATGTTCCTCCGGTTGCGACTTCTTCGCGTGGTTCAGGTCAAAGCAGCTGCTGCTGCTGGGACTCTCCGCAAAGGTGGCCGTCGAGTGGGGACAGATCTCCACGTCGATCTCGGCGATGCACTGGTCCAAATGTCGCAGGAGTCGCGCCTTGGAGCCAGGCTCTGCCAAAGTGGGCATGGTGCCCAAAGGTGGCGGCTCCGGGGTGGCCAGGTATCGAGCCACCTCGCGAGCACAGTCCGTGTAACCCGCTCGGTATTTGTTAACCGCTGTAAGAAAGAAAAGATTCAAATATTACTACCCAAGTTTCTTTTTATGCATGTCCTCTCTGTAAATGTTAAAAAAAATTAACATTTTCTAGAGAATTAAAATAGGCTCTTGATTCTCTAAGCAAGTTATCATATCAGTACTCTTTGAAGTATGGGCGATATACAAAGGGACCATATATAATTAGGGGAAGGGAATATTTATTTTCGCTCAAAATATTATAGTTATTATCAAACGAAACAAAAAGAAAAATAATCAAATTGAGAATGCTGCTTAAGAGTAAATCGATCTTGAAATAAAAACTCGAACCAAGTTCGTACCAAGTTGAAACTTAACGTTTTTTCTCTGAGAGTTATTGTTCCTGATAAGATCTCCAGAATTTTCGAGTAAGGATATCTTAAAACCGTTTGACCACCTTACGTCCCGTAATAGTCCCGAGTATTAATCATTCCTTACAATATTCCTATAGAAATTCTGGTTTGAAGTTTTTTCTAAGACTCCACAATATATTTTTATTCGAAGAACATTTTATTTGTTGTAAAGATTTTTAAAGACGTATTCACAAGTTTTTTATAATAAAATGCTGAACCAATTAAATATAAATCCTTAAAACAACTTGGGGATAAAAGGATGTTCCCTAATCCTGGATTATACTCACTGGGATCATCGAGATTGCGATGCCGTTGAAAGTGACGGACGGTCAGTTCCAGGATGTCCGCCTTCTCCAGCTTGGTGTGCTTCGCCTGGCCCTCGCCGTTCTTGGCATTCTGGCTCTTGGTGGACTCGAGGATGAGGGCCTTCAGGATGGCCAGGCTCTGGTTGATGCGCGCCCGCCGACGCTTCTCCATGAGTGGTTTGTTTGTCCGCTTGCTGATGTCCTGCGACGAGGTCACATTCTGCGTGGAGCTGACCAGCCCGATGGATTTTATGCCGCTGCCATTGGTTGAGCCGGCGGCGGTGAATCCGATGCCTGGTCGAAGTATAAGTAGGGTAAATTTAATTAATAACTTGTAATCCAGGTGATTTTCCTTAGACAGCGGTGCAATAGATTTTAGCAAATGCAAGTTGCTGTAATTGGTTTATTTAGTTTAGTTTTTGAGAAACTTTGAAAATTGTACTATAATGTTTTTCCTTGTATTGCATTAAATTGGACTCATAGGAGCCCAATATTTTAGTTGGTAAATTGAATAAGGCCTTTAACGTGGTTAATTAATGAGCACATAGTGCGTGCTGGGGAATATATGAAAATGTTTTTAAAATTTATTTTTGGCTGGAAATAATTTCTCCTTACGTTTCTGTTGTTGGTTGATTAAATAATAATAACACTTATTCATGCTTTTCAAAAGTAGTGAACCAAAATGTTGTAATATTTAAGCACTGTTTAATAATGAAATTATACACATATTGGCCACAGGTGTCCTTTTTTTTTGCAGAAACAGTGATTTCAACTTTGTTTAACCGTCATATAATATAATATAGTGAGTCACTGACTGGTTGATTGACACGTGATATATTGTTCAATCACTGATAGACAGAATATTTATACTTCTCATTTAATTTTTGTAATAGTTCAATTAAATCTTTTTGTATTCTTTATTTTTAAATCACTTTAGAAGTTTATATATCGTACAGAAAATGTTTTTCAACAGTTTAAAGTTAAAATTGTTAAACTTATTTCTTTATTGGATAGAACATTGTATTTTACCAGGTGCTGATTTATTTTTCGAGTAATCCTTATCACGTTTTGCTGTCATTTTCTCATTTTTACGAAATCCAAAAGAAATCGTTGTCCGTTAGTTAGAAATAAATCGTTCTCCTTTTTTGATTTTATTTTAAATAATTTCGAGTTGTTTAGTTTTAGAGTCCGCGCCAACAATTACGTCTTTTGGGTGGTTGACAAAACGAAGAATTCCGCTCGACAAGGACACACGTCCGCACTGTTCGAGGATGCACGGCTAACTGAAGGCGAGGACCAAAAACAATTGCGACTTTTCACTTCGTCGCTTGTCGGCTGTCGTCTGACTGGCAACTGGGCTTTTCCCGATTTTCCGCTGCCGCGTGCGCTTGGTTTGTGCAAAATTTCCCGACTGAAATGCTTGGTTAGCTCATGTTGCTGCCGTTGCTGTTGCTGCTGTTGGTGTTGCTGTTGCTGCTGCTGATGTTGCTGCTGGCAGTGGCACGAGCCGTCGTCGTCGTCGTGTGGCGCAGCAACCAAAGCAGATTGGAGTCAACCGACAATAAAAGCAACAACAACAACAACAACAGCAGAAACAGCAACAGCAATCAGCAGGAGCGGCAGCAGCAACAAAGCCTGTGGATGTGGATGTGGCAGCAACAGCAACAGCAACGCCTGGCTGACTGCCACGTTAATGGTGGTTGTGGTAATGGTTGCCCCACCGACCTCCACACACACAAGCGCACACACACATTTGGCGAAGAGCTTAACGACGCAGCGCAGGCATGTTGCCAGTGGGCGGTGGGTGGTTGGGCGGTTGGGCGGAGGGATTGGTGGCGCGCTGGCTGCGGCAAATGTCAGGCAGCCCAAGCGACAAGCCGGATCGACGTGCCGCCACTTGGACGGACGGCGTGACCATGTCTGGCTTTCACACACACACACACACACACCCGTACTCAGTCATAGACACAGGAACCCACACACAGGCATACAAATCAATTCGCTTAGGCGCAAATAGGAAATCACCCAGCAAACATGGCGGATGAGTGTTATTTGGTTAGCGAATGCAGAGCATACTTTTGAGGGCAACATTTAGATTTTAGCTTGCAGTCTTACTGTTCGGTTTTATATTATATATTTAATTATAATTTATTACCATGGGGTAGGAGGCAATTAATATAAAACTTGCTTACAAAAAATCCTACCTTTTCACTTCTAAGAAAGCATCTTATGATACGTAATCTTAAAAGGAGCACTGATAAAAATGATATGTAATATCATATCAAATATAATGCTATCTCGGTTTTAACCAAACTTTCTTTTAACTCTTAACTTTCTTTTTTGATTTTAAGGAATCCCAAAAAAAAATTGAAACCCAAGGAATACAATTTCTCAATAAAATTGATTTTTAAAGTTATTGTGTGTACCTGTTTTTCAGCCAAACTTTCTTTTAACTCTTAACTTTCTTTTTTGATTTTAAGGAATCCCAAAAAAAAATTGAAACCCAAGGAATACAATTTCTCAATAAAATTGATTTTTAAAGTTATTGTGTGTACCTGTTTTTCAGCTTCTAATTTCGAACTGCACTTTGTTTTCCTTTTTTTTTAATTCTTTATTTCAAAATTAGTTAAAATAGAAGAATACATTCCTTGTCCTTGCCTTCAGTTATTTAATATTTACTTAAATAACAAATTTGCAATCTCATAATTTTAAAATCCCTTGAAAATACCTCGGACTTCGAATCGCACTTCGTTTTCTTTTTATTTTAATTCTTTGTTTATAAAACAGCTAAAATATATGATTAAGTTCCAAGTCCTTGCCTAGAGGAATTGAATAATCCTCTGAATATAATCAGTTGATTGAAAATCTCTTACACATTTTGTTCACTGGGTTGGCTGCGTCAACGGCGTCAGCAGGCGGGTTAGCCGGAGTTGTGGCCTGCGGGCGACGGAGCAGAATCCTGCTCCTCCGACCGACGAACCGTGGGTCGTGCGGGGTCAGTGGGGATGTGGGTGGGTTGGGGATGGATGAGCGGGTGTGTGGGTGTTTGCTGTCGCTGACTTTGCCATTCGGCTGCCCGCATCGAAATCATAACACCAACGAGGCGAAACTTCTGCGGCGCAGCAGTCGTGGCAAATAATAAGCCAGGCCAGCGGAAAGCGGGGGAGGAGGAGTGTGCCGGGGGCAGGAGCAGTGGCAGTGGCTGTGGCAGTGGCAGGAGCAAAAACAGGAGCGGTGGCAGGAACCAGACGAAGACAACTGTGACAGCGGCAGTAGAAAGGACTATTAGATAAATACGCTTGCTGGTGCGAGTTTTTGGGGGCGCAATGCCGTGGCAACAAAGTTGATGGCTACAAATTGCCAGGGATGTGGGGACAGAGCTACAGCCACAGCCACATCCACTTCCACATCAGCCGGGGCTTAACAAGGTGCGCAACGCATTCCCCGTCGATTCAAACAGTCCAAACAGCCAACAACAAGTGCCCCAAACTGCCAGCCATACAATATGGAAATTCCACATTGCTGCAGTGCCCCTCATCCTCATCCTGATCCTCATCCTCATCCTCGTGACGTGTGTCGGATTCACGGGACAGGGACTCCGACTCCGCGAATATCCAAAACCAATCGAATTTGTACGTAACATAATGCGTCACAAGGTTGGCAGGATAATCGGAGCTTAGCTTAGCTCTTTTTTTCAACCGACGATGAGTGGCACTCACATGGTTGTACCACATTGCGGGTTTTCATATATCAGGAGCTATTTCGAAGAATGTGGTTTAAAGAGTTAAGGTTCGGAACTATAAATTGGGATCATTAGATATTTCTTTGAATTGATTTCAATTCAAACAGTCAAATCATTTTAATTCTTTCAATATATCTAAGGGTTCTAATATTTAATTTTCAATATTTAGTTTCATATATAGATACACAGGGTTGTTATGATATCACTTTACTTTAGATAAAGATATCTATAGGTCTCCCTGAAAGCCGCATTTCTTTAGCTTTTCATCTTTAGATTTTAATCTTTATGAAACCCATTATGACACTTGCTTAATTTTTGACTAGCTAACTGGATTTATTTAAGGCCCTTGTCAACAATATTTAACCACAAGTTAAACTAGGGTTTCATTAGTTCAGTACTTAAACTTATGGAAGGCTTTGTTTTACTAAATATTAACAGAGTTATTAAAATATAACTTTGAAATAGGGTTTTTAGGTGAGAATATCTATTTGTCCCCCTTCATTAACAACCCTATTCCCTTGGCTTTTCGGTGATTTAATTAAAATGATAACGGGAAGCAAAGCCACCTTATGGTTACGCAGAATTTCAAGTTCCAACACCTGAGCAGAATTTCTTCCCATGGCGAACCCAACCAGATTTCTATGAAATTTTAAGCGCCAATTTTGAAGGGCGGCGAAAACTGGGGAGGATAATGAGCAATTAGCAGCCGCAGCTTAAAGCTGAGGAAAGGCCCCCACTCAGAGGGACTCCAAGTGTGAGTCTCCTGGGTCGTTGGCACTCGGCGTGTTGGGTTTTTTATGCGGCTTGGCCAGGTGCAATCAGAGTTGAGCGCACAAACATGGTCGGGGTACAAAGAGCTCTCCAAACTACGCACCATGGATCGGGCTAAACGGGTAAGGGTGGGGGGTTGGATAATGCCGAGGATATAGGATGAGAACTGGCTACCCAATCCACTTGGCGCATGTTGCCAGCTGCCGTTGCCGCCAGCCAAATTACTGAACTGAACCGAACTGAACGATGACTTGAATGCTGCCCTCGCGGGTGGAGATTGGGTGCATGTGGAATGGTGGGTCGTACGGTGGGTGGCTCGGCTGCTCCGTGGGTCTGGGCCAGTCATGTGGTGCTGGCACACACATAAATCGTTTATAGCCACACCGAGACCAGGCAGTCCGCCACCAGCGTCATCATCGTCATCGCTAAAAGCCCTGCCACGACCCTGGTTCTGGGCTCCAGTTGTACGGCTTTGCCTCTCCGGCTTTCCACGCCACTCCACCCCGGCCCTTTCCCATTCATGCCCATCCATTTCGCCTTCTGTTCTGCCGAACCCCACTAGCTGCCGATGTTTCTGGTCGACTTGACAGGCCCCACTGCCACTGCCACGTCCCCAGAGCCACCACCACCAGCACCACTTCCACCTCCACCACCTCGGATAACCTCCAACCACCACCCACCCAGACGTGCGGGAGAAGTGGCAGTGTAACAGCCGGCAGCAGGCCACATGCAACCTTCGGCCACGGCTCGCTGACTGTGGGAAATGCCCTACCCGAGATGAGAGGCTACACTGCACCAAAAGTACCCTACATAACTTATTTCACAGAATAATAAATATAGTATGTGAAATGGAGGTGTTTTATTTATTGTTTAAGTTTAAAGTTAAGATTACGTGTCAAACAAAATTAGAAATGTAATATTTTGAATTCCGGATACTATGTGGAAAATATGGAAATTAACAAAAAACTGAAAATTGTATAATACGAGTATGAAGTTAAAAAATAAATTGTACGGTAAAGAATATTTAAATGTTTTTGGATCATTAATAAAATAGTTAGTAAAGTTTCAAACAAATGAAAACTTTCTAATTCTACTTTCTAAGTACATAACATAAATATAAGTATCCTTTAACAATAAAGTATATCTTGTTCAATAGAATTACAAAAAATTAAGTAGGTGTTATGTGAAGAGTTATTGTATGATCAACATCCAAATATAATTATATGCTTAAAAATTAAATAAAATATTTATTTATATGGAATGATACCAAAAATGTTATGGTAAATAATTATAAATCACTTTATGATCAGTCACCAAATAAAATAGTTGATTTTTGATAAATCGTAAATTTTTAGTTCGACTCAGTTAAAATAAACAAAGAAATTAACATAAGGATAATAGTTTATATCACTAACACCTTAAAACTTTATTTTAAGCTACGGATTAAAGTTTTTGGTATTTTTAGATGCTTGTGATCTGCAATTAAACATTTTCCTTTACATTTTTGGATCATACAGATGATATGCTACTGATTGGGAAATCTTTAATAAATTGTATTAAGGCTTGTGGTCTACATTTTGCTCCTGTGTATTACCTCCGACTGGTAGCTGGAGTCAAAGGTATAAAAGGCAAGTTAAGCGCAGACAGCAGTGGCAACCGGAGACCGGTAGTCGAGGAGGAGGAGGAGGATGAGCAGGGGGAGCCGGAGCAGGTTGGAGACGGATCTCGTGCCCGGTCCCGGCAACAAAAACAACAATAACAATGCGAAAAGGTATTGGTGGCAAAACAGAACTGAAAATCAAACTGCGGGGAAAAAAGGGAGCAAAAGGACTCGCACACAGACAATCGCACTGGCGTACAGAAGGGAAAGCCCCACAGGAAAAGCTTCGGAAGTGCGCTCCATGCCGCAATGGCAACGGAAGCAGGACAGGACAGCAAGGACGAAAAGGGACGCGGTGGCGTGGCGGTGCGGTGGTTTGGTTGTTCAGTGGGTGTGCAAGGCAGTTTGTCAAGTGGCGAAGAGGAAAGGCAGGAGGAGGAGCAGGAGCAGCAGCATGGCAGAGGGCCATGACACGACCTGCTCCTGCCGTTGTGTCGGCTAAAGAGAGAAAAATGACTAAATCAAAAGGAAGTGCGCCACACTGTGCGGTGTAAGAGCACGTACAATACGTACGCCGGAGCTCCACTCCGCCTGTATTAGTCTGTGTCCGTGTCTGTGTCTGTGTCCGTGTGCGCCAGTGTGTGTGTGCTCAAGTGCGAGTGTCTGGGTGGGTGTGCGTGTGTGTGTGTGCTGGCGCGTGCTTCGAAGACCGAAAGCATGACGACCCGAAACAACCGACAAGATTGTCGATAACACTATTCCGGGCTTAGCTCAAAAAACATCTTACGGTTTCAAGAAAATATTGTTACATAAACTCAATATAGGTTTGGTAACATTTTGAAAGGTTTTTCTTTCCTTAATATATAATATATTGAAAGAGATATTTTCTAACCCCACACAGAGAAAACTATCTAAGAACTTTGTTCTTGAATTGAGAACATTGTTCTTGAATTGAAAACATTCGTTCATAAAAACCGTGTAAGTAAATTTTGGTATAAATATAAGAACGAAACTTTTTGATAAGTATACACTAAGGACTGAACTAATTGTTCATTTGTACATACAATTTACTTAAATACCGTCAATTCAACTTGATTCAAGCAAAATAAAAGAATTTTCAACTTAAAAATGTCGTTCAAGACAAGAACATTTTCAACTCAGATGAGAACGTCAGAATTTTCTCTCTGCAGGTATATTATAAATTTTTCAAATGATATTATAAAATATATGTTTTAAGATTTACGAACGATAAAAAAGTAGTTTTGGTTACTCTGTAAGTAGCTAGGATTGTTTCAAGGAACACTTTTTATCTTTTAAAAATCTTTTTATATAACATTTGCCAACAAAATCCTGGTGCAGTACAATATATTTTTTTTGAAAATTGATCTGTAGATAAAAATAAATTAATAGTATATAGTTGTGTGTAAATGTGTTTGGGGATATTAAAACCATTTTCATGTTTAGTAAAAAGGATTTAATTTTCGAAATCTTTGTCGCCTGAAGGCTTGGCCGCAATATGGCAGAGGACGAGCGTATCGGCAGGCGAGGGGCGCAAACAGAGCAGAGAGCAGTGGTGTGAAAAAAATTGAAATTTGCGTGAGTGCTCCAACTGCGGCACTGGATGGTTTGGTTTGGTATAGTATGGTATGGTATGGTATGGTATGCCATGGCTTGGCATGGCTTGGTTTGGCATGGAAGCTCGACAGCCGGGCATCCTGGCAGCCTGGCTGCCTGGCGCTTGGCTGCCTTCCAATCCCCCGATGTCCCAGTGGGTGTGAGTGGGTGCGGGGTGTGTCTATGTGGGCGGGCATCGTTTGCACTTCAATGCTAATGTTGGCTTGGCAGCGACGTCTGTCGTCGACATTTTCCATGCAGGGCGGAGGATTGGGGGTAAGGGACACAGGCCATGGCCAGGACGCGTGTCGCTTGTTCGTTTTGGGCATTTTTGGGATTGCCAATGGCAGTGGTGTAAGCTAAGTTTTTATAAGGGGGGTCTTGAAAGTCAGAAAGAAAAATATATTTATTTCCTATAGTTTTATTTGGCTTAGTACATAAAATTGATTTAAATTTTCTTAGGTATAAAGAGCAAAAAATGAACCGGATTTCTTTAAGACTATTCCCCTTACTTTATTTATTCTAATACTTAGAAAAATAAATTCGCTTTTTAAGAAGTTATGAAAACTTTGAATGCTTACTTACTGGAATTATTACTTATGGAAGAAGAATGTAAAGATAAAAATTATTTTATAAACTAAACTACACAAAATCCTTTGGCCTATGTACAATTTAAAGAAGATCTCTAGGCTTTTTGCCCAGATACTTTCCTCACCTCATAACGTCATTGTCATAATAATCATTAAACACCTTTTTAACATATAAATGGTTTCTAAATGGTCATTACTGACATTTTTTAATCTAGAAACTTTGAAAAAATTACAAAAATTTAAAAATAAATATAACGATTTTTTATTTAAATAACTTAAGAATTCTTTAATTGCTCCAGTTTCGCCAACTGATTGAATGTCTGATATAGCGAATTATGGGGGGGATTTCCCAAATTTTCGTACGCCACTTGGCGGGCATTTCGAGTGAGTCGTGTGTGCTCGAGTTCTACTTGTCAACGGCAACAATGGGCGCGCTGCTGGTCCGACCCTCGAATGTAGGCAACACTTTTTTTTATTTTTCCTGCCATCCTTTAAACAAAATTCCTGCAACTTGGCTAGCTGGCAAGAGTTGCATGCAAAAATCCGCAACGAAATAAGAGAAGTGCGACCAATTTTGTCGACTTAATCCCTAATGACACCAACGAACTCACTGTGCTGAAGTTTAGGGCAACAAAATTAAACCAATCACAAAGCACAGCCCCCAATCCAAACAGCGAGAGGATACAAAATTAAACTTTAAAAAAGGTTGCCAACCATTTTTTATTTGTGCAACTTTGACGGCAAGTGCCAAAAGTTTGCCACGTGGTACAGTGGTCTTTTTTCCGAAAAACAACTTAGGAGAATTGTAATTAATTGCCTCACTAATCGGAATACCCTAAGTAGCTAGCTAACATTTTTTAAGCATTAATACAAAGAGAATTCCTTATTCCTTAGGAAGGCAATTATTAACCTTGAACTATTTCAAAGTATACATTGAAAATTTAAAAACACAAAATTATAAATGAATGATAAAGTATTTCTTAAAAAAAGAAAGAATAAACCTAGTTTTCCGAGGAACCCGTTGATTACCAGATAGCCCAGATTTCTCAAGTTTAAACTGTGCTCCCTTTTGCCCGTTAAATTAAGTATAGTCACTAACTGATTAAAAAAACTGATGATACCACGGAGCTCTTTAGCTGCCGAGCTGCACCACTGTATGAGTAATTGCGAGTGTGTGGGCATGTGGGTTTTAAATGCCGTCGAGTTTTCCCAGTGTTTGTGTTGGTTCGGCGGCGCCCTTTTGCGCGTCAATGACTTGCTTCTGCTTTTGCTTTTCCTTTGCTGCCTCCGGCTGCCACATGTCAAGCCCAAGCCCACCTACCGGATGACCCACGAACCCTCGCCCACCGACCTCCATTCGCACCCCACCATTCACCAACCACCACCCACACAACCCACACCCACAGCTGCCTTTCCCATCGAGCACACCGCATTTCGCACACAACTTTTGCCGCATTAAATTTGACGCAAAAAGCACGCGCGCTGGCGGCGTCAAAAGCAGAAAAAAAAGGAAAATTGGGGAGGGCGAGAAAACGAATGAGCGAATATAAACGAGCAGCAGCGCCAGCAACAACAACAAGGACAGCCAGTGGGTCTGAGCTTGGACCCGCCGCCGTCTAAAGTCGTTGTCTGACACCCCCAACCTCGTGCCCACTTCCTGACCCACCACGCCCCATCATCAGCCGTCAGGCATCACCCATCACCCGACACCCAGCCACCCAGCCACCCACCAGACCCGCCGACTGCCGGCAAACAAGCGTGACCTGCCACGCAGCAGACCGACTTTGACGCACCGAAACTACACTCACAGAAAAGGTTTTAGTTATCAAAGATCGGAGAAGTTACATTTTTTAACAGATAGAAACGCACAGTTTTATGTTTAGTCATTATTGACATTGACATTACATGGTCCTTCGCGCCGGATACCTGTTGAAAATATAACATTGAATTTTGTGTCTACTACATCCTGAACTTATCGGAAACCAGTTATGAAATGATTCCGATTTGCCTTCCTGGCTTCCCAATTTTTCTCCAATACATTTTCGACCTGAGGTGACTACTTGGTCCCTCGAGCCGGATACCTTTTGAAAAGAAATCATTGCATTTTCCTATTTTCTATCTACTATGTCCTGAACTTATAAAAAAAAAACAAGGAAGAACGCTATAGTCGAGTACCTCGACTATCAGATACCCGTTACTCAAAGGGAAATGGAGATATGCAAGCAGCAAAGCGAGATTAAAATGCGCCACCTACCGGCGGTAGACAGATTTAAGCGTTATGGGCGTTAGAGTGGGCGTGGCAAATTTATTTTTGGATCAATCGATAGGTATTAACGACACCAATACATTTCAGTTAAAATTTTTTATCTAGCATGAAAAATGTGGGCGTCACAGGTTTTTGCGGTTTGTGGGCGTTTAAGTGGGCGTGGCAAACTTTTTTTTAGGTCAATCGATAGGTATTGATGAGAACAATACATTTCAGTTAAAATTTTCTATCTAGCATCAAAACTGTAGGAGTTACAGTTTTGGGTGGTTTGTGGGCGTTAGAGTGGGCGTGGCAGTCTACTGAAACAAACTTGCGCTGCGTAAGAAGATCACGAATCTGTACGCCAAATCTCAATAGCCTAGCTCTCATAGTTTCCGAGATCTCAGCGTTCATCCGGACAGACAGACGGACAGACGGACAGACGGACAGACGGACATGGCTAGATCGACTCGGCTAGTGATCCCGATCAAGAATATATATACTTTATGGGGTCGGAAACGCTTCCTTCTGCCTGTTACATACTTTCCGACGAATCTAGTATACCCTTTTACTCTACGAGTAACGGGTATAAAAACCAGTAGGAGAATAACTCTAATCTGCCTTTCTTACTTTCCGCACTTTTTTTAAATCATTTTGATGTTAAGATGTTTTTCTGGACCTTCGAGCCGGATAATATTTGAATCGGTAGATGATGTTGCCTAAAATACTTGTGTATTTTATAAAATTTTAAGATGTCTTATATGCTCCCAATACTTTTTTCAGTGCATCGCGTGAAGAGAATAAAGTGGGGAGCTCGCAGCTGTGGGATTCGAACTCGGGCTCGAGCTTGGGCGCCAGAGCCAATAGTCAGTCATCAAGGCTGTTTGCGGTCTGCTTTTCGGGGCGCTGTCTGGCTGTATGGGTCTGGATTATATACACACATATTCGTGTAGGAATAAACACCCATGTAAATGTAAAAGTGTGTCTCGTTGTGTGAGCATTTGTATAGAATGGTACCAAAAAAAAAAAAAAGAAAGGAAAGACAGAAAAGAAATGGAAAAGCAACAACCAGCTAACCAAAAAAAAAAAGGTTCAACTGACGACCGTCAGAAATATTTTATGGTTTCGCTTTTGGCACCTCTCTCTTCACCTTCATCGCGTTTCCATATTGATTTGCCACTTTTGCATTTACATTTTTCATTTTCATTTGCCACTTTTACATTCACATTTTTCAGAAAACCGCTTTGCCACAAGAATGGAATTCATAGAAACGATGGAGGCGCCATCATCCAGTGGTAATTGCGAAATAATTGCCGAGTCGTTGGAAACGTTGTCTCCCCCAATTTGTACTACTCCCTCTGCTCCTTTATGGGGCGTGGCGGCGTCTTTAAGTTGTTGACTTCGAGTTCAAACACAAATCCGCAAACATTCGTGCCGGTTCCCCCAGCCCCACCAGCTCACCCGGCTCCCCTTGGCCATTAATTGGTGGCGTGTTAGGAAGTTAAGCTCCTGCTGCTGCTGCTCCTCTGCTTCACTGAGTCCTGTCATTACCCCCGGAGCTAGATGTCGGAGCGTAGCAAGTAATACGTTGGCAAATACCCACACCCCCGGCCACCCACAGCCACCCACATCCTAGCACACCCACTTCCACTCCCACTCAGTTGGAGGCAAGCTAAGTGTACATTCAGCTGTCTGTCGCCGACGCCACTTAAATACATGCGCATACAAACACGACAAAAATCCTGGCACAGTGGGACAAAAGAAGGGAGAAGTCCTCTGAAAAGAACAACGCAGGCTCTTGATTGAATAGAAAACCAGAAAGTCCCAGAAGTGCTCCAATATTCAATGGAACTACAAGTAAACACATGTTTTGATGGAAAGAAAGTATATTTAATTTCGGAAAAAGAATAGAGAAACGCACCCTTCCTTATAAAAATAACTCATTTCAGGAGGCTAAATAGATAGCCTAGCGTAGGATATAAGTCCTATATCTTAAGGATTAATGTTTTCCTAGACTCATAAAGACAGAAAACATATCCTTTCTTATAATTCAAGAAAGTGTCACGTGGTTAAATAGATAACAAATCATTATCTGATACATATACTCAAATTAATACTTTTATAAAACAGTATAGTCTTAAAAAGGGTCTCAAAGATAAACATTCTTAGCTCCGGTTGGTATCCAATAATATCTATATCAATAAATGCACAAGCCTCTGTACTACGCCTCCCTTTTACTGTTGATATGGACAACCAATCAATGATTACAATCGGTTCCTGTTTAACCCATGGATTCGCAACCGAAAACCTCCCAAAATCCCCCCAGGCAGCACAATATCTGGGGCCTCAAAGTGAAATATTTAGCTTAATGAAGCAACGACTGCGTTTCCTGCCGCAGCCAATTTAGTGTGAGTGTGTAATTCTTTAGCTATTATGGCTACCCGGCAACCAACCGCCATAGTCATTCCTTTCATTCTCCCCCAACCATAATGTCCGCACCCTCCCCTCTTGCTTAGTCTCTACAGTTTCACCTTCAGCCTTGGAGTCGCGGCACCTGTGACACAGGATGGGTGGTTGGAATGGGTTGTATATGTATATGGGGTATTTTTCCCAACCCCCGGGCATAAAAAGTTACGCACGGACCCGCTGGATTACCACCCAATACTTAGGCAACGGTCGGTGCTTCCACATTTATCTCTGCTGAGGTGGTGGCGGCAATCAGATTCCCCCAAACACACACACACACTGGGAACCCACCATCATTTCCGCCAGACTGCTCCACCACTTTGGCAACAAAATGTCCCACAATTACCACTGAGGCCACATCCACATCTAACGAAGCCGATGATGATTCCTATGACAATTTTCTATAGCTGGCAAGTGGCAACTGCCCCCTGAACTCGGAATCCAGAGTTCCGAACCCAGAACACAGAACCCCCCACCGAATCCAACTGACAATCAGACATTGCCACCGCCACTCGTTGGGCCAGCGAGTCGCCACTGTCCGTGTTTGAGTCCTGGTCCTGGTCCAGGTCCTTGTCCGTCCGTCTGTCTGGCACCCATTCCATTCTTCCGACCGTTATCATGTCTCCAGTTGCAAAGTTTTCTCGTGTAACCAGGCTTTTGGGGCAAGGGGGGGATCAGAGGGATTGTGCTACCAGGGGGGACAGCAGACGGTGGCACGTAACGGATGAATGGACGGACGTGGAGCACCACACCATGGCAATAGCACTCGCACACACACAGTCGCACCACAGGAGAGGCATTGCGGCTAAAAAGCCATACTACTGCGTCGGTCCTGGCAAAGGCAAAAGCAGAAGCCTTCAAGGCAACCAGAACGTAGAACCATCCTCAGCACAGGCATGGAATGCCTAAAGACTGCAACAATGTTTTAATCCTAGGAGTTTGGTTCCTTACAATACCCTATGAAAGGTGATGTGGAAAATAAATGCAGGGTAGCACACAAATCTTTTAAATTTCATATCATATAATTTTAGTTATTAGCTATTACTATTAGTTAAATTAGAAACATATTTTTAAATCAGCGGTCGTCACACAATACAATGATATTTTGTTTTTCATTTTTATGAGTTGTTTGCTCGGGCAGCTTAACTGTATGTGCCGAACGCTGTTGTACACTGTACGTGTGGCGGCAGAGTTATGTGGTTAGTAGAGTTATTTCCTATTCCTACTTAAAAAGAGGCTCCAGGCAGATGCTTTCAATATGTCACTATATCATAATGATGCACCTGGTCATAAAAACAAAGTTTTCTTTCAAAGTAATGATATAATATCTTTTATAATAAGAACATCTCTAATATTAGATATTACTATAATATTACATGGTTAGAAAACTTTTCTTACAAAGTAATGATATAATTTCTTTAATAATAAGAACAGATATAATATTTAATGTTACTATAATATTTTATGGTTAGAAAACAAAAACTTGGAAGATATTTCTGTGGCACCCTTGAGTATAATTGTACAAAATAAAAGGTTAAAGTATTTCTGACTCACTAATCGAACACAGATCTATCGAGATAATGGGTAAGTGAACATCCACGCTCCAGACGACACTTGCCAAGCGCCATGGAAATGGAGAGCAACTGCTGCTGAAGCGCCCCCTTCCGCCGTCCATACGCCCACATTTTCATCCAAATCCCGGCAAAACAGCTCAAAGGACAACCACCCACCACCCCAGTCAACACCCACGTCCACAACAATAAGGCGTAAGCCCAGACTCGACCTCTGTCTGAGTGGGTTTTCGTTTTCGGTTGGGGTTTGGGTTTGGGTTTGGGTTTCGACCTAGGAGTGGGTATCTATGTGCGAAATCAGCCAACTCAGAAGCAGCCGCCTGTTCGTCTGGCTTCCGTTTGGAGTTGCCTGCAATTATTCCGTTAGTGTTGGGTCACCCACCCACTTGGCCGCCCATCCACCCATCCAACCATCCAGCCATCCGAAAACTCATCCATGCCCATCTTGCCTACCCTGAAAAAGGCGCGTCCGCATCGCTCGATACTCACACCAACAAGTGCAGCTGCTGTTTTCCTTGGGGCCCAAAGTCCTCCTGTTGCCGCTGCCGTTGCTGTTTTTGTCGACACTTTTTTCACGGCTTGCTCGCTTGGCTGCTCTTTCGTGCGTTGCCACTGCCAGGAGTCCTTTTTCCCCTACCCCCTGCCCTTCCCAGTCCCCCCAGTCCCCCAAATGCAAGCCAACCAAACCAACCGAACCATATCCTAGCCCCCAGAAACTCGCAACCTGCCAAACCAAACCAACCTCATCCCCGCCCAACCCGCAGGTCCTGCTGCTTGTTTTCCTTGTGGGGGTTCCATCCTCAACCTCCACTTCGTCCTTTTTTGCCTGAAAATCAAAACACACGTCTCGGCGTGCGGCGCACATCTGCATGGAATTTCTAAAGTACGTGCCGCGGACGAGCGGACGGAAGGCAGCCAACGAACGCCGTCGTCCTGGCCCGATGCCATCGCAATGCCACAGCCGGCAGCTTTGGCGTCCTCCTGCCAAAGCACTGGGCACATAGCACATCCGTGGATTACATAGCTGGCCGTACCAGGAGCAGCCAGCCATTCCTATTCCGCCGTCGTCGCCTGTCTGTTTGTATGTACTTGGCGGCATGGCGGCGAGAGCGTGAACCGAAACATGCAGAACCTTTAGTGAAAAGGTACACTGAGCGCAATTATTATACCTATACTTAACGATTTACTAATTTACTTAATTGACAAGTCGAAAACTTGAACTTTACATTTTTCAAGTCGCATTTTATGTTTTACTAAAATAGTATTCCATTGAAAAGATACCCATAAGCTTTAAAATTAAGGTATTGATTTACAGAAAAAGAGTGCTACTATTTTTTTGTGCATGGATATATAGATTTTAAAATTTAAAATTTAACGTAATTGAACAGAACTAACATTTTGAAAAATGAAAGCCCATCTAAGTTTTAAGATTTAACATTACAAATGTAATACTTTTTACAAATGAAATTTATTGGAAACACTTATATTTTGATACAAAAAAATTAAGGTTGCGTAATTATTTTAGTTTTCAGTTATTAAACAAAATTGGAATTGAAGAAATTTTTTTATTAAATTAAACATTTTTTTTAAGACTTAAAATTACAAAGTTATACTGTTTAAAAATGAAATTTATCGGCAACACTTAACTTTTCTCTTTTGAAATACAAAAATTAGGGTTCCGTAGTTATTTTAGTTTTCAGTTATTAGGATAATGTATATTCAAGAAATTTTTTTTAATTTCCATTTTTAGGAAAATATTATTTACTTCGGCATTTTTGATAAAAAAAATTTACAACTTTAAATATTTTTAAAACATCGCTGTATGTTTTTATAAAAAAGAAAAAAGTTATGGACTGAAGAAAATTTTCTTTCTAAACTGTATAAAAACCCAGATCCTTGAGGTGTAGTAGGAAAGTCCGAGTTCAAACCCTTTCTTAATGAAATGGTACTTTTAGTCTAATTCATAATATTTCAGTTTTGGTTTATTTGAGTGAACTAAAGACAAGTTCAAAATTATTTTTCAGTGCCCATTTGACACTGGCGTTGCGGAGCGCGCGTGCGGTGTTCAAGCCTGGCATTATAATTTCTTGCTTGGCACAGTGGCAACCACACGCACACACACCAACCCACACACACTCACACACCCAACGAGTGGGTCGCACACAGACAGTGGGAGAAACAGGATAAGGCGGGGAAACGGGCAACTCACACATACAGGGCGCACATTTTAACACTCTCGACAATAAACAGCATGTCACTTAGCTCAAACTTCAAAAGTGCGCCAGTCTGTGCACAGGACTTGGGCTTTGGCGGGATTTTGAGGGCGGGCAGGATCAGGAGAATTACGAGGGAGGTGAGGGTCTGGAAGGAGTCATCGCCGCAGTCACCGACATCGTTATGCGAATGCCGCCAGCAGGCTTCCGTGCCTTGCCAAAGTTTTTTATTTGTCATCCTCGTTCGGCGACAACGGCGAAACTTCCACCAGAGGAGGCGGTTTGGGTGGTCGCTGATGGGCGATAATAAACAGGCCCAGACCAGACCACACCCAAACCACTACCCACTAACCACCCACTTGCTACCCACTTACCACCCTCACCACCCTCCATTGCAGGCTGTTCAAGGCGCAACGGCATGAAAAAGGCGCTGGCTGAAGTGTGTCTCCTGGTTCTCGAGAGCATCGTCGTCGTCAGGAACAGACGCTTGTTGATATTGCCTCACAGTGTGGCATTAATTGGGGCTACTCGAGTCGGATAAAGCCATATCTACACCTGGAGCTGCCGTCGGGATATGATTATACCCGCAAACAAAGAACAAAAAAGTCAGACGAAATGCATTTGAAGGAGGTACTTTCAAATTGCACAAGCTTGCTATTTTTCTTAAATTTCAGATTAGTTTTACATTTTCGAGATATTAAACTGCGCTGCGATCGTCAAATACAACTCAGGAAAGATATGGTGCCTGACTTTTAAAACATGTTTCCTACTTTAAGGATTTAAGAACTGTTTTTTTATAAAACTTTCTTTATTGTTGCTGTTTCTGTTTTTCATATATAACCTGACTTTTTATACTTGTAAGTAACTAGCAGTTGCATCAGTCCAATATTAAATACCTGCCTTTAAAATAATAGGGTTTTTTAGGGAACAGTAAACAAAAATATGTAGTTGTATATGATACAAATATAAAGGTTCACAAAGAACATTAATCCGAAACATGTTCAGAAGTAAAATAAAACATTTTAAAACGTAAAAAACATGTGTATAAAGGGTTTTACTTTTTAAAATTGTTTCAGCCTGTCTGGGCATCAAAACTATTGGTTGTTTTCTGGGTAAACTCTATTAAATATAAAAATATAAGATGTTCAATGAAAAAGAAAGAGGTGCCTTTAAGAATGTGTGTTTTCCAAATTTCAGCATTAATTCAGAATATGTTTATATAACAGTTCTCTACTTCAGCGCCTTGTCAGTCGAAAAATAATGGAATGTGCCCCACTGTACGTGTAAGCGGTTTGATTGTCATGGCAATTCGAAAGCATTTGTCGGTCGCTCGCCCCCAGCACACACATTTGGAATGGAGGCAACGGCAACGGGAAAGGCAACTCGACGCAGACACAGGATTCCACATCCCTGCGAAGTCGTCTCCTGGCAAATACCATTCCCTATCGTCCTTCCTCTCCCCCAACCCCATTCTGTGAGCCAGCACAGGAGCAACATCAGCAACACCAACAGCAACAGCAGCGTCGGCACGGCAGCAACATCAGCCACTTGCCACATTTGGCTTTCTGCCAGGACCAGACTCCAGGACTCGTGCGGTGGGCGGAGGACTCGGGGTGGGTGTGGCAGCTCGTCGGCAACAACAAGGACATTTTACAGCAGCAACGACTGTGGCAGGAGCAGCAGCAACAGCAACTAAAAATGCGACGTGCGAGATTATCGTGTCGCTTGTTGTTGGTCGTCCCCGTCCGTAGTCTGCACTCCGTAGTCCCGTGGTCCGTAGTCCCCGGTCCGTAGTCCCAATCCCGCACAGACACACACTCTCTGTGGCTGCGCAAAAGCTCCCCCGCCACTCCGGCCATCCCGGCACCCTAAATCCCCCGCCCCGCCTCCTCGATGGCGACACCATCACCACCAGGCGGCACAACTTACTGGCGCTGACGGAGGCAACTGCTGACTGCTACTTATGGCGCTGATGATGGCACAATGACAACAACAACGATTTGAGACAAACGACTGCGGACTAAGGGATACCTGTTATATTAGAATTAATCTGTTGGATAATACAAAAGCAATACATATACACACAAACAATATAGTTAAGTTATGGATAAGATAAGCGTACAGTTACCCCCTCAGCTTTTTTCTTTTCTTTGGTCAAGTCGAGTTTAAGTTCTGGTTAAGTTAAGTTTAAAATTTGCTTGAATTATACTTAAATTGTGGTTAAGATATGGTTCAGTTATGGTTAAGCTATGGTTTAGATATGGTAAAGTTATCGTTAAGATATGTTTAAGTAATGGTTAGGCTATGTTTAAGGTGTGGATAAGTTATTGTTTAGCTATGTTGAAGTAATGGTTAGGCTATGTATAAGATATGGTGTACAGTCAAGTTAGTTATGGTTAGATACTTCCTTTGGTTGAGTTATGGTTAAGTTATGTATACAGTTAAAGCTTAAACTCTTTGAACTACAAAGCACAATAAAATCGTAAAATCGTAAAACTATATTGGAAGTAAGTTCAGAGTGCGGAATTTTAAGTTTGTTTTTTTAAATAAAATAGTTTAAGTATATATTTAGAACTCTCAAATTATATTTAATTAAATTACAAAGGAAAAATTTATTTTTTTTTTCACAGCAAGTAATGGTGCTTAATTGTTATTATTATAATTTAGGCAATATACTAAGGACGTATTATATATATATATCTGGTATTTATGGAGTGTACCCATATACCCGCTGATACCCCTTAGTCGGGCTCAGCCGGAAAGTATGCAGCGTGCGCACGCGAGGATAACGACTCGACTCTACTCGACTCGAGGGCGATGACGATGACGATGGCGAGGACGAGGACGAGGACGAGGACGACAAGCAGCCCGACAGAGTGTGCGTGGGCGGGACAAACGAGCAGGAGGCTTCGCCCTGATGTGGACGAGGATGTGGCTGTGGGGCAAGGGTAAGGGTAAGGGATATGCCAGTGTGGACGAGGATGTGGCTCTGGGTGAGGTGGGGGTGGTGGTGAGCTGTGTGCTGTGTGCGACTAATTGGGTGAGAGAATGTGGGTGCTTAAATTGGTTTCGTGCTTTCGTGTGACGCGTGCGGAGGCGTGTAAAGCCTGGCGTGTCGCTGTGTAAGTGTCCCTGGGTGTGGGTGTGTGCGTGTCCCAGAGTGTGTGTAAGTGTGCAAGCGACAGGCTGCTCTGTGGGTCCTCCTCCTTCTTCGACACCACCTCCCCCTCTCCCAGGATGTTTTTGTTGCTGTTGGCAGGAATGCTTGATGGCGTGACGGCAGCCGGTTGTTGCCAGCAATCGAAACGAACTAGGGAAAAAAGTGGGGGAACTACTCTGCAAAACGAATCCTAAAATACTCTACATAATCGGGGAAAGTGATATGATGTGATGGTCTATTTTGCCTTACATTATCATATTGCAATACAACAAATTTAAGCAGGTAATAAAATATCAAAATTACTTTTACTAAAATTAATAAAAAGGAATTGGACAGCTGTGGGGCTTGAACCCGTACCCTTAAAAATTTCATAAGTCTTATAATGCTTAAGATTCAAGTTAAATTGGTTGTGAAATATTAAATAAATTACATTTATTAATATTTAAAAAAATGAATTGGGTCTTGAACTCGAACCATTATCAATTTCATAAATCTTGTTTAAGATTCAAATTAAATTGATTGTGATAATTTAAATTAGTTTAATTTAATCCGACTAAAAATATTTTTTTAATAAACATTTTCTGGTCCGCATGGTAAAATAAAAGAGAAACGATCTCCAAACCTACTTTTAACTTATTAAAACCGAATACTATATTTTTGAGCAACAGATTAATAAAGGGATGCCTAAGGGTTTGTCTAATGCTTGACTTTGTATTTAAATTAATTTAGAACCAAATTGTATGAACGACTATCCTCTGTATCATTAATTAAAATCCAGTGTAATACTAAGCAAACCCTTTTCTTGGAAAAGTACGCGACCCTCGAGAAGGGTAAACAAACACAATTTACCCCGCCTGGATGTGGATTTTATTTTTGCGTGCTTTTTCCAGCACAGCAAGCCGACTCACAATTTCAGTTCTGTGCTCGGGAGTTGTGAGTTCGTCCGTGCAAGGACTCTTCACCCGGCCAACCCCCGCTGGCGCAGCTTGTTTATGTCATTTTGCTAAGGCCGCCCGCATGCATGACTAGAACTCGACTCCTTTAGCTGCACTTCAGCTCGACCACCTCCGCGAGGAGGCATTGCTCCGCCGGGATTCGTCCAGTGCCCGGTTGTCCTGAATGAGGATGATCGTGTGCTCATTCTCGGTGGCCACCATCAGCTCCTGGCGGCGGGTGCGCAGCCGCACGTAGCTCAACTGGTCCCCGGTCTCCATGTCCTGCACCATGGTGCGGGCCAACGCCACCAGCGGCCTCATCCGGTTGGCGTACATATGGGCAGCGTTCTCGGGCAAATTGGTCCGGACGGGCACGCCATCGCCGTCGACCAGGACGGCCCCAACCACTCCCGGCAGGAGGAGCAGCCGATCGAACGTGGCCTGCACATTGCTCGATGTCATGGCTTCCCAGGCCCAGGTGGAAAGGGGTCAGCTTAGTGGGGAAGAGTTTTGAATTTATTCTAGTCTCGTCTGAGTGTGTGACTTAAAAAAGGTGTACAAATCTGAATTTCTCTTTAAAATGTCAATACTTGTATCTCTCTTTTTACTTTCTTAGTTGAGGAACTGATTATAATAAATCGATTTATTTATTAAGTGAGTGTGAAAAGATTTAGTTGCTGCTCCAAATATTAAGATATGCAAATATTAAAAAAAACGGAACATTTTAAAGTCACTTTATAACTTTCTTTATAACTATGGTCCGGTACAATTTTTTTGTTCAATCATAATTAAAATAAGTTTAGATCGAATTTCGTATTTTTAAGAAAAATATACATTTAATCAAAGTTTGCTATTAATCGAATGTTTAGAATACTTACTTAGGCAATGCTTAGAGTAATGCTGTGTGTAGTGATTTTTGATACCCTTTGACAAAAGAAGTTAAAATATTCCACAAAATTAACTGATAAAGTAATTAGAACTTGGAAATTGTTGTACAAAAGAAGTCTGAATATTGAACCAAATTAACTGATATAGTAATTAACTTTAAAGCCAGCACTTGATTTTAACATGAATCATAGCCCTTAACATCCACTCCTAATAAAACTTCAAATCACGTAAGATGCCGCTGGGAAATGAATTGAGTCAATCCTCTAATTGAGTCTTTTATTATGTGTACTTATATTAGGGGACCAGTAGCCAACCCATGTCCATGGACTTGCACTTATTTTCGCCGAGGGAGTGCGGAGCTCCCGCGTGGCTATTGGCAAGGACAACCAGCCATCCTGCCAGCCATCCTTCCGGACGCCATGTCAAAGGTTGGACCCAATCCGTGGTGCAGCACGCGTCGTTCGGGGATGGGAAAGGAGGAAGTGGGACAAACAGCGAGACCAGACGAGGCGCCACCACCCACGGTGATGGTGCAGGCGGCAGTCGCAATCATTCCTGGCAGCATGCGGCCCCGGCTGGCGACAAAAACGGAGTGGGGGTCACGTAAATGGCGTTGAATTACGGCCCGACAATCGAAGCGTTGAAGTCTCAAACGAAAAGTTCACTCTTGCCCAGCAGCCCGTGGCCACGGCCTGTGCATCATTTATAAGCCGGGCTAGGCCACAGATTGTCTGGAATCGAGTCGAGTGCGCACGCACGCAACGAGGCCGATGATGATGAGCTCAGGACGAACAAACATGGAACTTTATGACTGTTGGATTGGTTGCCTTGGGTTGGGGTGTCGTCACGTGCCGGTCTGCTACTGACTCCCGGTTTGGGTTCAGGCACGAATCCGGGCCAACGCCTCCGTTCTTTCCTTTTCGCCCGCCAGATCCATGTTGTATAATTCATTTGGCGTTGCGGTCCCCTTCGCCGTGCGTAACTATTTATTCAATAATTCGACGTAAAAGCTTGACACGGCAATCCAGGGGTTGTGCAGCCAGACATCCAATGAGTCTCTCCCGAACATGCGGCTGTAGATACTTAAATTCACACACCAACTGTCAAATATTTCAAGCAAAATCCATTTTAAAATAATAGTAATCAACGCTGCTAAGGGTTCTGTAATGAGTTTCTGATCAATTTTGTGTCAAAGGTAATGTTTTCAATTTCAAATAATGCTGAAAAGCCAAATACATAATTACAATTAACGGTTTCATCGACTTATATCTAAACATAAAATTAAGGTTCAATTTAAGGCAAACATGTTTTTAAATGTTCAAAATTCCCATTCAGATATAAAAGTTTCACCCTTTCCGTAAACTTAACATTAAGTATAAGTTACCGATTTCCCAGGAGTTGGCAATTTAAATTTGGCGCGAATGTCCTAAGCAAGTTGGCATCCCCAAGTAATAGATATTATAAACAGCACTGCCAACTTTTTTACATAGCGAAGTCACAAACCCACGTAGCGGTGACACCGTTTCAATTAGCGGAGTTGCCCACCAAAAAGAGTTACCACACTTGCGATGTATCAATCACGACATAAATATTTACTTTATCGAAAGTATCGATATATTGATATTTTTATGTATTTTTAACTTCCCCAATTGCAACCCTGCGTTTCGGAACGTGCTACCTATTTCCGCTTGCCTTCCTCTTTCTTTTTGCAATTGTCAGCCGACGAAGGTGGGTGTTTTTCTTTCATCTCTCTAAGGAATACCTTAACTAATAGACCATTATTACTCGCAGTGCTCTTGAACTTGAACTATCAACATGGTTGCCGTCAAGAAACAAAAGAAGGCGCTGGAGAGCACCAATGCCCGTCTGGCTCTGGTGATGAAGTCCGGCAAGTACTGCCTGGGCTACAAGCAGACCCTCAAGACCCTGCGCCAGGGCAAGGCCAAACTGGTGCTCATCGCCAGCAACACCCCCGCCCTGAGGTGAGATCTGCAATGTGCTACTGAGAAGTAGATTTCCACTGCGCCCAAGTTGCCGTTTTTGTTGGAACCATATGGAGTCTGCCTTAAAGCTGACTGAGAAGTATGATTCCGAGCGGAGTAGTTGATGGAAACTATGGAGTAGTACAATCAATCGTCAATCTCAAGCTTCGGACCGGTTCGCTTTATATCTGCGCCTCCACATGGTTCCACCAACAACGGGTCCCACACACCACTTGGGGTAAGAAGTCTATACATAACCTTATTTTGCTACCATTTTATGATGATCCTTTTGATTCCGAATGCCTTGACGAATCCTTTTTATACTAGAGACTCTTTCTGACTGTAAAAACAGCCAGGAGATCATGATTACCATAAGTAAAGACTATTGCTAATGTACCATTTGTTCTTTCTCCATTTCAGGAAGTCTGAGATCGAGTACTACGCCATGTTGGCCAAGACTGAGGTCCAGCACTACAGCGGCACCAACATTGAGCTGGGAACCGCCTGCGGTAAATACTTCCGCGTGTGCACCCTGTCCATCACCGATCCTGGAGATTCGGACATCATCCGCTCGCTGGAGTCGGCCTAAACTTATTTTTAATCGAACAAGACGACACAATAAAGTTTTGTATGAGGAGAGATAATGTTAAAAATAAAAACTTATTATTTTGATAATTCACTATGGTTTGAGTAGGATTTTTGTTTGGTTCGATATAATCCAAATATCTATCATCACTTCATTGGGGCCACCTATTGCTGACAGTTCATTACATCCATTGCAAGTAAATTTCGAAAATATGATACAGGTCAATTTCGATTCGATTAATATAGTTTTATTTATTTTTTAAAATATATACATAGTTAAACATTTATTGTCATTTTCTCACTTTTTAAGTACAAACGGTTTAGATAGGACACATTTACCTATGAACTCTCCATATCCATTTACAATTGAGCCTGTCAACAGCCCTACACTTTAAAAATGTGGCTTTCAGCTTTAAATATTGTTTCCCTTGGCCTGCAAAATATAAGAAAAATTTAGATTTAAACCAACTACATTTTTTAGTTGGTACTTACATTTTCGGCAACTTTCAGTAGATGA
Source organism: Drosophila suzukii (assembly GCF_043229965.1). Taxonomy (NCBI): domain Eukaryota; kingdom Metazoa; phylum Arthropoda; class Insecta; order Diptera; family Drosophilidae; genus Drosophila; species Drosophila suzukii. Next base: position 14,522,280 of record NC_092080.1, on the reverse strand, counting down.
TCAAAACTGGCCTTCCCCGTCTGCATGACCATTCCGTGGAACACTTTGGTTTCCGACTGCGTTAACAGTTCGTAGGGAGAACCAAATTCGACCACTTGGCCAGCATCTAGAACCAGAACCTTGTCCGAGTCCATGATGGTGTTCAAACGATGGGCTATAGTAAGTACAGTGCAGTCCTTAAATTTGTTCCGAATGGTGGTCTGTATTAGGGCGTCCGTCTGGGGGTCAACATTGGCCGTAGCCTCGTCCATCACAAGGATTCGATTCTCGCGCAGAATGGCCCTTGCCAAGCATACCAACTGGCGCTGTCCCACGCTGAAATTGGTCCCACCCTCGGAGATGCTGCTCTGCAGACCCGTAGGCAATTCGGAAATTTCCTCCTTGAGGTGAACCTCCTCTAGAGCATTCCAAAGCTTTTCGTCCGGATATTGCTCGAAGGGATCCAAGTTGTAGCGCATGGTGCCCGAGAAGAGTACCGGTTCCTGCGGTATAATAGAGATTTTGCTGCGGAGGTCGTGGAGACCCATTTCTTTTGTGTCTCTTTTGTCGATGACTATTGCCCCTTCGTTGTAGGAAAGTCGGAAGAGCGCGTTAATCAGCGAGGATTTGCCTGCACCTGTGCGTCCCACGATGCCCACTTTCTCCCTGGGCTTAATCGTGAAGTTCAGACCCTTGAGCACGAAATCCGCATTGGGATCAGGCACATATCTCAAACATAGATCCTTTGTCTCCAGTTCACCCTCCTCAGGCCAACTCTTTGGCGGTTGCTTATCCGCCGGCGATGTAAATTCTCCTTCGGACTCCAGGTCCTTGTACTCGAGCACTCGCTCCACCGAGGTCATTGAGTTCTCCAGCTCGGCGGACTGTCGCATGCCCCACTGTACCATCCCAGTCATACCCAGCGCTTGGGTGATTGCCAGACCTATCTGGCCAGCGTTGTGCAGAGGGGGATTGAAGAAGCCGTGCAGTATCACCGATATCACGTAAGCCACACAGAAAAGATCCAAGTAATAGCCGAATGCACGACTAGTAGAGACAAAAGTGTAGTAGCCGGAGCTGTGTAGATCCTGATAGTTGTCGTACTGCCTAATAAGAGTTTTCTGAGCGCCCATGGCCCGTATGGTGGGAAGTCCATTGAGAGTGGCACTGAAGTGCGAGTACATTGGCGACCGAGCCACTGCCTCCAGACGCTTTACATCCCTCGAAGTGCTCAGGTAAAAGTCCCGCCAGTAGTAGAATGCCAGTACCATGGCTAAAGTGTTGATCAGGTACCAGGGGTTGGTCACGCACAGCACGCAAATGATGCCCGACAGGGTGAGGAAGATCTGTATGCAATCCAGCATAACGGCGGGCATCACCTCATCCACCTGTCCCAGGTCATTAGCGAATCGGTTTAGGATTCGGCCGGAAGGGTTCGTGTTGAAAAAATAGAGAGCCGTGCGAGACAGGCCGCGAAACATGGAGTTGTGCAGTTCGGTGGAGGAGTGCATTGTGATGTTGAAGAAGAGCAGGGTCCGGAGCAGGGCACAAATCACCAGGCCCACATTAATGGCAGTAAAATAGTAAATATCCAGTGATGAGGAAGTCGAGGTATTTTTTACCCTAGTAAGAAAGAGTCAATTAGTTGAGAAACAAAAATTTAAGTATTTTTTAATACACTCACCAGTACGATAGGAAGTAGTCACCGCCAGACGCCAGAAGTTGTGTGCCAGTGCACAGGAACACCAGCAATGCGAAAACCAGGACGCCGCAGCCTGCGCTGAAGTACTGCTTGTACATGCTCAGGCCAATTTCACCACCACTACGGGACTCTAGCACCGGCGCCGCGGTCTGATCTGGTTTCTCCTTTTCCGCCATGGACTCTAGAGAAGAAGAGCTTCCCTTGGCACTGCCACTGCTTAGAGTGCTGCTCTGGCGGGAATAGTTCGCAGAGTTTTCACCCACATCATCTCCGCCGCCATTTTGAGTGCTCTCCACTAAAAGCTGCGCAAAGTCCTGCCCGCTCTTCAGCATCTCATCGTAGGTGCCGCAGGCCGATACCTTTCCCTTGTCCATAATCACAATGAGATCAGCGTGCTCTAGAAACTGCAGCTGATGGGTGACCAGTATCACTAACTTTTTGCCCAGGAAGCCGCGCATGCATTCATCGAAGAGGTGTCTACCCACATGGGTGTCCACAGCGCTGAGGGGATCGTCCAAAAGGTAAACATCCGCCTGCCGGTAGACGGCTCTGGCCAAGCAGATTCTCGCTCTCTGACCACCGGACAACGAAGCTCCGCGCTCACCGACGATGGTGCTATCACCATGGAGCAACTCCAAGTCGCGCTCCAGGGCGCACTTCTTTAAGACTGTTCGATAGCGCTGCCTGTTCATTGGCAAGCCAAACAGGATATTGTCGCGCACAGAGGCATTAAAGAGCCAGGGCTCTTGCGAGGCGTAGGAGTACCGGCCTGACACTTTAACGTATCCAGATTCGGGCGGAAGCTCTCCTAGGATGGCCTGAACAAGGCTTGATTTTCCCGATCCCACGGGTCCTATCACAGCTACCAGTTGGCCACTACGCAGTGACATGTTGATGTTATCCAACACGGGATCATGCTGCTCCTGGCTCCACCGCGCTCTCAAGTCTTTGATATCCACTAGGACATCAGGTACTTTTCCATTTACAATGGGAAATGGATATGCCTTCTTTTCGACTCCTCCCAGCAAACGTTGCTCCTCTTCCGATTTTTCTTCCCGTTGCTCTGACATATCAATTACATTTGCTTCCTCACGCATCATAAAAGTTTCGATGCGACGCATGGAGACCAATAGTTCAGCGAACTGAGACATTCCACTGGGAAAGAACTTGCTCACAGTGCGCCGCAGGATGTTGTAGAAAGCAGTGACACAGAAGGCACGCTCTGCAGTCAGTTCGCCGCCCCCCAGGACGAAGCCCAGAAGGCTCACAAAGATGGCAATGCGACCCAGGGTGATCTCGAAGGAAAGCAAGATGCCGCGCAACAGGTTCATCTTGCGAATGGAGCTCATCTCGCTACGCCTCATCTGCTCGATTAGTTTGCCAAACGGCCGTTCCCATGTATACATTTTGATCACTTGTATGCCCGAGATGATCTCGTTCATCATGCGCACCCGCTGGTCTGTCCGGAGGGCCGTCTGCAGGCGCAGCTTTGATGTAACTCGGCTCAAGTAGGTTTGTAGCGGAAGATAGAGTATCAAGATGCTGATCCCGTAAAAGGAGGCCAATCCGATCTGCTGGTACAGAAAGTAGGCCGCAATCAGCAACTCCAAAGGTCCCAGCCAAAGGAAATGAAAGTGGATGAGGCATCGATCGAAGCGGTTGAGATCGTTAGAGAGCAGGTTCACCACCTGCCCGGTTGTGGTATCACCCAGCGAAGTGCGACTGAGGCGTAGAGCCTTTCTATAGATGGCACTGCTTACTGCCACCCGCATCTTCATGGCCAAGTGCTGGAAGGATTCGATGTTCGTTGATTAAAGTCATAAACTAGAAAAGTACATTGAGATCTTACCATCATGCCCATCATGTAGGGGTGTGTGAGAAGAACGCTGGCCAGGATGCAGGCTATGAGGAGCACGGCATAGAGCTGGGCATAGTAGCTACTACCGTTTCCATGCTCACTGAACTCCGATATGAGACCGGCCAGAAGAAGCGGCACCGTGGCCCTGTAAAGAAGTAAATTAAATTGTTATAATTATCAGTGACAAGTTGGATGATAAAGCCCAGGGCTCTTACCTGGTTCCCAGTTCCAAGATGGCAATTACTATGCCGGATATGATGAGCTGCCAGCCAAAGACGCGTCCGATGACCCGCAGGGCACTTGGATTCCGGCTGGAATCGCCTTTCAGCCGGCACCGGGCCACCTCATTCTCCCACTCCCGAAAGAACTCATCGCCCAGACTCTCGGCTCCATGCTCATCTAACGGTTGGTAAAGATCTTGGGGTTGGAGCGTCTGCTTGCGACCCTTGAACAGAATGGGCAGGGCAAAGCTGGAATTAGAGAAGCATTATGTAAATCGATTTCGCAACGGCGGGCAATTTATAATTGTGCTACGAACAATATGTGGTATCCGATAACGGTTGTCTTCGGATGTCACTTCACAGCGTCAGTTGAAATGTACTTATAAAGTACATACTTGATAACACTTTCTTAGCGGTATACTGAAAGTTGTGCGTACCAGAACATTAGCGAGGATATTATACCTGCCGACTCGCGCGGATTGGGTGGCAGTTTACTGGCCTGCATGATTATGTAAATTAGCCCGAAATTTCACAAGGTTTCATAAACAATTCAGTTGTATTTCACATTTGTTTTTATCAACATAAGCAACTTAGTCCATTGGCTTGCGACAGATGCTGCATCAGGATTGTCACACGTGATATCAACAATTGGTAATGAAAACTTTCCACTGCGTATGTATGTATGTATACGCAATAAACAAATCACTTGAGCCGTCCGCGACGCTCCGCTTTTCCAATCATTCTGTTCCAATGGTCGCAAAATAAATCGTTTCGATGTCAAATCAAAGACCCGTCGAGCCCGGAATCAGCTGTTCGACCGGCTGACGTCTGTATGTACTGCGCGGGTGTGCGTTTGTTTATAGGGAGAGCGCCGTTTTAGATACATACAGACATATATATATTTACTTACATGGTCACTTCACTCTTTGAAACATTAGAGTGGACCCCTCAACGATAAGATAACGGTATTTGTAATTACATTGCATTTATTTCCAAATCCACCAATGTAAGTCAGAATATTAGTTATCTTTATACCCTTGCAGGGGTTATTATGAATTTTGTCAGAACTTTGCAACGCGGTAAAGGAGACGTTTCCGACCCTTGATCAAAATCAATCAAACTAGTCTCTTAGCTTCAAAGAATTGATGTAAAACTTTCCCAAAAGTCTTTTTGATATTAGATAACTACAATAGTCGGCATAGGTATTTTGACTAAACAAAAGTTAAATATATACAAAATTTGAAATTAATTCATGTACATTTTGGCATCAATGGAAAGGTCATTATTCAGTTGATTGATACAAGACTTTTCTCAACAATTTAGCACTCATTGAATATTACGAATTTTTGTAACCCTCTGCAAGGGTATAATTATTTGAGATTTTAACATTTTTAGCCTATTATATTACCTTATGGTTACAACAAGAAAGCTCTAAGCTATTTTAAGTTCTTAAACAGTTACTAAAGAGGAAAGGATTTACCCAGATTATGTGCATTTTCAAAGGCCTGAAATAAACAGTAAGGTCAGGTAAGTGAATATTTTTAAAAAATAACAACTCTTACATTTTTAGCTATTGTCTGAAGAGAGTCGTATGAGGACTGTCCCGTCTGCATGACTATGTCGTGAAACACATTAGAATCTGCTGCCGTTAGAAGTTCATAGGGCGTCCCAAACTCCACAGCCCGTCCACCATCCATGACCAATATCTTGTCCGAGTCCATTACGGTGTGTATTCGATGGGCTATCGTGAGGACGGTGCAGTCCTTGAACTTCTTCCGAATGGTGCTTTGGATAAGTGCATCTGTCTGGGGATCCACGTTGGCCGTGGCCTCGTCCATCACGAGGATTCTATTATCCCGCAGTATAGCCCTTGCCAAGCAAACCAACTGGCGCTGACCCACGCTAAAGTTGGATCCTCCCTCGATGATTTTGGTCTCCAAGCCAGTAGCCATATTGGCCACCATTTCCCTAAGTTTCACCTCCTCCAAGGAGTTCCACAGCTTTTCATCCCCGTACTCATCGAAGGGGTCTAAGTTGTACCGCAAAGTGCCGGAGAACAGAACGGGTTCCTGGGGAACAATTGAGATCTTACTGCGTAGATCGTGCAGACCCATCTCACTTGTGTCCCTCTTGTCTATGAGGACGGATCCATCGTTGTAGGACAGTCGGAAAAGGGCGTTTATCAGCGAGGACTTGCCAGCCCCAGTACGTCCCACGATGCCTATCTTTTCCCTTGGCTTTATGACGAAGCTTAGGGACTTGAGAACGTTTTCCGCCTTTGGATCCGGCATGTAGCGCAGGCTCAGCTCATCAAACACTATTTTCCCCTCCTCTGGCCAGGATTGAGGTGGCTTCTTATCCGCCGGGGCTTCCAAGGCTCCCTCTGGCTCAATGTCCTCGTACTCATGAACCCTCTCCACGGAAATCATTGTGGTTTCCAACTCGGCCGACTGGCGGACAGCCCACTGGACTGCGCCCGTCAAGCTCATGGCCTGGAAAAGATTAAATAAATTAATGTCCTAAGTATGTTTTTAGCTCTTTTACCTGTGTTAACGCCAGACCAACATCAGCTCCGTTGGCAGGCGGAAAGATGAAGAAGCCGAGTGTGACAGTCGCTATATAGAGCATACAGAATACGTCCATCCAATAGCCAAAGGCGCGTGATATGCTGATGAACATATAGGCAGCGGAACTGTGCATGTCATGGCAACTATCAAACTCCGCCTCTAAAATGTTCTGAGCTCCGAAGGCTCGAATAGTGGGAAGTCCAGTGAGAGAAGCAGCAAAATGTGAGTACACCGGTGATCGAGCTGTTAAAGGAGGAGAGGTTTTAGAAGTGTTCTTTCCTTAACTACAACTTACTATTGGCTTCTAATCTCTTAACATCCCGAGAAGTTTTAAGGTAAAAAGTGCGCAGGTGATAAAATACTACACCAACTGCGATGGCGGGTATGATAAATAGAGGATTGACAACGGATATGACAAGGACATTCCCGGCAAGCGACAGGAAGTCCTGGATGACCGTCATCATCAGAGAGGGCAGCACCTCATCCACTTGACCCATGTCCTTGGAGAAGCGATTTAGGATACTCCCCGAAGGGTTCGTGTTGAAGAAGTACATGGAAGCTCGACAAACGCCACGAAACATGGAGTTGTGCAACCGAACAGAGGCCTTCATCGCCAAGTTGTAAAACAGAAAGGATCGTTTAACGGTCACAACAATGGTTAGCACTGTAATCAGCATAAACACGTAGGTGTCGTGCATTGCGTCATCTGTACCTTTTGAGTGAATTGTGTCTTCTTGGACAACCACCTCCCCTTTTTTTGAGACCCTGGATCAGAATGATATCATAATATGATATTTTATAATTATAAAATGACTGCTTACCACGGGGACAGAAAGTAATCTCCAAGCGAGGCTAGTCCTTGGGAGCCCAAAAAGAAGCTTATCATCACGACGAAGGGGATGAGTCCGCCTCCTGCTTTGAAGTAATCGGTGTACACTGCCAAGCCACTTCGACCCACCTCTTTTACCGGTTCCTCCGGGGTATCCCCTGGACAGGATTCCGCATTGGACAGCACTGATTTTACACTGCTCCGCCGCTGCTCTGTGATACTGGGGGTCCTTGATCGTTCCTCCGCTGGCTTCTCGTGACTCTCTGGTTCATTCAGTATGCTTCCAAAGTCGGCGCCCGATCTTTGAAGCTCCTCATAGGTGCCCACAGCACTAACCTGGCCCTTATCCATGATCACTATTTGATCGGCTTGCTGCAGGAACTGCAGCTGATGGGTGACCAGGATGACAATACGATCCCGCAGGTAGCCACGCATGCAATGCTCGAGGAGATGGCGGGCCACGTTGGAGTCTACCGCACTGAGTGGATCGTCCAGCAAGTAGATGGAGGCCTGCCGGTAGACAGCCCTGGCCAAACTGATTCTCGCCTTCTGGCCACCTGATAGGGAAGCTCCGCGGTCTCCCACAATGGTTTTGTCCTTGAGCGGAAGGAGATCAAAGTCTCGTTCCAGAGCGCATTCCTTCACCACCGCATCGTACCGCCGACGGTCCATGGGCTGGCCAAAGAGGATATTCTGGCGAACGGTGCCGGAAAAAAGCCACGGCTCTTGGGAGGCGTAGGACATCGTTCCACAGATTTTGATCTCGCCAGATTCGGCGCGCAGCTCTCCTAGAATGGCTTGAAGAAGGCTAGATTTTCCTGACCCAGTGTGACCCACAATCGCCACCAAAGTTCCAGGATGGACCTGCAAGTTTACTCCACTAAGTGTGTAATCCGGTGCACTGGAATCCCACCTGGCTTTAAGACCACTTATGGTCAAACACGACTTCGAACGAAGGGTGTCTTCAGTAGTAGTGACGTGGTGAGTCGTGGGTAGGAGTGTTTCTTTCTCCGGAAGATCTTTTCCTGCCTCCGTGAAATCTGCCTTGTTATCTGAGTCTTCTGCCTCTTCAGATTGCAAAAACTGCTGCACACGCTTGATGGAAACTATGGTCTCCGCCGTCTGCGTGATACCCAGTGGAAAGAGAGTGGCCATATTGGTGAGCAAGACGTTGTAATATGCAGTTATCAGAAAAGCCACTTCCGCCGTAAGAAACTGGCCCAAAACCACAAACCCCACCAAACTGAGGAAGATGGAAACGCGGGTAAGAAACTTGTTAAAGGACAAGAGGATGCCCTTTATGTAGGCCACGTGCCGGATGGTATTGATCTCCTTTCTGCGTGCGTAGGATACCAACCGCTCGAAGGGCAGCTCCCAGGCGTACATTTTTATCACCTGAATGCCGGAGATGATCTCAGTCATCATCCGCATTCTTTTGTCAGTCCGAAGGGACGTTTCTAGACGAAGCACCGAGATCTTGTGGCCCAGGTACATCTGCAGGGGTATAAACATTAGCATGAAGGACACGCCAAACACTGCAGCTATTCCAATCTGGAATGAAATTTGTGTACAACCTAACTTATTGGTAATAATCGATATAGGGAACTTACCTCTTGGTACATGAGATAGGTTACCAAAAGCGTCTGAAGTGGGCCCAACCAAAGAACGTGCGTAAACTGGACAATCGAGTCCACTCGGCCCAGATCGTTTGAAATTAAATTGACTATGTGCCCGGCAGATATTTTGGCCAAAGCCGTCGTGCTCAATCGAAGGCTCTTCCGGTAGATCATGGTGGTCAGACCCACACGAATTTTAAGGCCTGCCAAAACACAATACTATCAAAAAAGAAAGCTATAGCTTACACTGAAACAAAATCTTCAAAAATGTGAGCACCAAACAGCAAGTTAAATTTAGATAGTGTTTTCATTTTGTCACATGTGAAATCATTTTTCATCTCATAAGTTGAGATCAGAACTTTTGTATATTGAAGGTACGTTCGTGACTATTTTTACCTCTTAAGGAGGTGTTTTTGTCTGATATACTTTATAGGGTCGGAAACGTTACATAATTTCCGACGAACACATTGTCCTTTCACTCTACGAGTAAAATGATATACCTTATAATAGAAGAAAATATAATCATAAACAACAAAGCTATACTTTTTTCTTTGGGAGCTATACTTTACTTTATAGGTTCGGAAGTATCTTCTTAACAGCGTTGCAAATTGCTGAATGAACTTATAATAACCTCTGTTATGACATAACAAATGTGACAAAGATATTATAGAAACATGGTATATTTCACAAGATGTCGGCAAATAGGTATTTGTAAATATATAAACATTTTGCATACTTTTCCTATGGCAAGCTAATGTTTCCCGATCGGAAAGCTTTTTTATCTCTTCCCAATTTCGCTCAATACAATAAATTTATTTTCTAAAAGGCGTACATTTTGAAGATATATTCGATCGTTTCTATCCTATCAGGGCCCTTTTCAAAATTTATTTACGTACACATACTTTTCATACGAAAATGTACCTGGCGAGTTGTCTAGTCATTCTGATCACTATACAGTCAAAAAATGGTAATTTGCTTAAATTTTCTCTGTTGTAAATCACATAACAGTAATTAACTTTCCTAAATGAGTGAGGGCAAACACGTAAGGATGCAGGATTGCTACACAAAGGGCATTGCATAATATAACTCCGGCTGCATATGCATAGGCTGTCCCAATGGACTCCGAGTCGTGGGAGAAGGAAGACATCAGCTTCACCAGAAATGTAGGCTGCATCGTTAAAATACCTTCCAAGATAAAGATAACTACACCAAGGAACGCGAAATACCAGCCGAATACACGCAGGAGAGCCCTCATCAAGCTGGCGTTCTCCTTTTGGGTCTGCAGTTCTATCTCCCAGGCACTGCTCAATTTGTTGCCGAGGGTTTCTTTAAAATATGTGTCAACAAGGTAAAATTGTAAAATGCAATATCATCTAAAAATCGTCTGTCTCACCTGACTTATGTTCTTTCAAGGCCCTGTAAAGATCCCTCGTATTCAACGTGACTTTTCTCCCCTTTATAAAAATGGGCATGGTATACCTAATTTAAATTAAATTGTCATCGAAAGTATAATCGTCACATATTTGCACTGCCTTACCAATAAGTTAGTATTGAAAAAATGTTTGATCGTTCTCGCGGGTTCTCCGGGAGATCTTTCGCTTTTACCGACTGCATTTTAAGCACCTGCTAAAAACTGAACTAGAATTTAATTACAATATTAAAAGCTTTATTAAAACTACGAAGAACAACGTTTCAGATTTTTTTTTTAATTCGACTAAACGAAGTTTGTATACCCTTGCAAACACATTTGAGAAAGTTCTTTTAGTTTGCGGAAAGACGGACAGGGTTATATGGATGCTGATGAAGAATATATATATACATTCTTAGGGAAATGTTATTTTTACGGCTTTTCACACTTCTGACTTCAAAAATCACGTCAGTAAACTGTGGGGAATAAACCAAGAAGGCATATCTAATCAAATTAATTAGTCCGTAATCACACTTCATCAAACTATTAAAAATATTAATTAATACAATAAAGAAACACGTGCAAATTTATTAAATCTGCAACATTTATTAATACAATTATTATGGGTAAATTAAACAGTTATCCGTCCGCACACCGAAAAGTTCTACAAGGTACTAACCAGAGGTAAGAACTCAAGGTGCCGAATTCGCCGAAATCAAAAAGATAAGATTTTAAGATTATAACATTAAACTAGCACACGCATGTTTGCAATTAATGTGCTGATGTGGTCTACAAATGGTAAGTATTATAAATGAAAATGTAGTCGATGGTTAACAGTTAAAGAAATCCATTTTCTAAATCCTATTTATTTATTTTATTGAGAAATACTTAGGAAGAAATACTTTTACATCTGTGAACCGACAATGACCTAAAATTAAAATTGTGTAAATTATCCAAGTAAATAATAAGCATATCAAATAACAAACAAACCTTTTTTGCGGTTCTCAGCAGGTTGTCATAGGTGGCATGTCCCGACTGCATGACCATGTCGTAAAACACCTTGGTATCCTCCCGCCATCAGAAGCTCATAGGGCGTTCCAAATTCTACAGCTCGACCAGCGTCCATGATTAATATCTTGTCCGAGTCCATTACGGTGTGTAATCGATGGGCTATCGTGAGGTCGGTGCAGTGCTTGAAGTTCTTTCGAATGGTGGTTTGGATTTGTGGTCCAAGTTGTACCGCATAGTGCCGGAGAACAGAACGGGTTCCTGGGGAACAATTGAGATCTTACTGCGTAGATCGTGCATACCCATCTCACTTGTGTGCCTCTTGTCTATGAGGACGGATCCATCGGTGTAGGACAGTCGGAAGAGGGCGTTTATCAGCGAGGACTTGCCAGCCCCAGTACGTCCCACGATGCCTATCTTTTCCCTTGGCTTTATGACGAAGCTTAGGGACTTGAGAACGTTTTGCGCCTTTGGATCCGGCATGTAGCGCAGGCTCAGCTCATCAAGCACTATTTTACCCTCCTCTGGCCAGGACTGGGGTGGCTTCTTATCCGCCGGGGCTTCCAGGACTCCCTCTTCCTCAATGTCCTCGTACTCAAGCACTCTCTCCACGGAAATCATTGTGGTTTCCAACTCGGCCGACTGGCGGACAGTCCACTGGACGGTGCCCATCCATCCCATGGCCTGGGCTAAATGTCCTCAGCTAAGGCAACTTTCCAGGTCCCTTACCTGTGTTATCGCCAGACCAACATCAGCTCCATTACAAGAGTAATTCAGAAACCAGAAGTCAAATTCAGAGCAAGAAGTCACTCGCACTATTTGAAGAATCCGTCATCATCAGCAACATGTCTAACTTCGAAGATCAATGGAACGAGCTTGGAGATCGTCTCTCTACCCCCAATTAAGAGTGTTAAAGCTCTGCCGTTCAACACGCCGATCCCGATACAGAACGCAGAAGCAAAACGGACACGCTTCGGGGAAAAAATTATGCTTACGTGGGAAGACTTTGTGGTATTCCTTCCAGAACGGTTTAGTTCGCTGCCTCCGAAGCTGTGGAGCACATTGCGACGGGGGGCTACAAGCTAATCAAGCATCAATCGGAAGGAGATAATTATACTTAAAATGATACTCTACATTTTTATAACGAAGAAGAGAAATAAAACTAATGTTAGTTAATAATATTAGTTTTATTTCTCTTCTTCGTTATAAAAGCTTAGAGTATAATTATCTGTATCGGGATCGGCGTATTGAATGGCAGAGCTTTAACACTCTTTATTGGGGGTAGACAGACGGTCTCCAAGCTCGATCCACTGATCTTCAAAGTTAGACATGCTGCTGATGATGACGGATTCTTCAAATAGTGCGAGTGACTTCTTGCTCTGAATTTGACTTCTGGTTTCTGAATTACTCTTGTACTCTACATCTCGTATTTATACTGGTTTGCCAGACGAAAAGGTCTGAGAAAGTTTGCGATAAATACTTCTTTCCAACACAAAATTAGAGTTTTGCGATAACAATTTCCGTTCAACAAAAAAAAACAAATAAAATAAATATTTAAATAAAATAAATAATTGTGTTATGTGAGTTAGTGTGTGTGTGTGTGAATTATGTTTCACGATAACAATATATATATGTATAACCTTCAAACGAGAGTGGGAGGACAAGTGGGAGGGGAGGGGGAGTGGGCGCGATCGCAGAGCAGAGTATTCCAGAACATTCCAGAACACTCCAGAACACTCCAGAACATTCCGGGGCAGCAGCAGCAGCTACGACAGCCGCTGTCGATAGGCCCCTGATGTTTCTTAAGATAATTTCTTATATTTCTTGTTTAATATTTCTTTTCAACTCGATTGAGGTTTTCTTATAAATTAAGTAGTTCTTTAAAAGCTTAAAAGGTCGAAGCGGACAATTAAAAAGCAAAAACAGAACCACCAAGTCATTAGTCTTATTATGATCTCTCTGTTTGAAAATAGTAAGAAACTTACCCAAGTGGTTGATGGCAAACGAGAGAAAGTATCGCACAAAATGACTCCGGCCGCATATACATAAGCTGTCCCAATGGACTCCGAGCCGTGGGAGAAGGAAGACATCAGCTTAACCAGAAATGGAGGCTGCATCGTTAGTATACCATTCATAACGAAGAGAACAAGGCCAAGGAAACCAAAATACCAGCCGAACACCCGCAGGAGACACCTTAGCAAACTGGCGTTCTCCTTGTGAGCCTCTATTTAAATCTCCCAGGCACTGCTTAGCTTGTTGCCGAGGGTCTCTTAAATATGGCTATATGTAACATTAATTGTAAAGGTCCTTAGTACCCAATGTTACCATTCGGCCCTTAAGAAAAGTAGGTAAGGTATACCGAAAGGATTTTAAGTTTGTTATATGATCATCACAAATTCGCACAAATTCACAAAGACTTACCAAAAACATAATATCTCAAAAATGTTTGACCACTCTCGCGGATTCTCAGGGAGATCATCGGCTTTTAACGTCTGCGTTTTACGTACTTAGAACTAAGTCAGAAGAGGCCTATCTAACTAAATGAATCCGATTATGATCACACATTAACAAACTATTAAAAAGCTTAATTTGACTAACGCACCCAAAGGTTCTGAAAGTTAATGAACCTCGGTTTGGAGACTATCGGGTCAAGTGTCCGAATTCGCAGCAGATACACGAGATAAGATTTTATTTTTAAGTTATGTGGATTCTTAACAAAGAGCATGCTTTTATAGACCTTTCTAATCTAACAAAAATACAACTTTACCTTAAATATTATCTCAGGAGCAGAATAGTCTAGACATTATTAAGTCTTAGGTTTAGTTGTATAAAAAACGTTTCTTAACCACACGCACGAGAGAAATAATTATGCAGGCGTCTTGAATTCTCTCTCTCATTACTCTCATGAAAACACATAGGATTATTCCAATTCGTAAATTTTATAGAAGAATATGTGGTCAGAAAGATGAAAAGCTGTTTAAAAAATAATTTAATTGGACTTTAGGCAGTTTAGGTTACTCCAATGTTGGATGTTTGAAATGACAAACCTTTTGTACTATTTTCAGACGATCGGCGTAAAAAAGTCTGTCCCGTCTGCTTGACCCTGTCGTGAAACACACTTCCCAGCCCGTCCAGCATCTATGATCAATATTTTGTCTGAGTCAATACGGTGTGTAATCGATGGGCTATCGTCAGGACGGTGGAGTCTACTGACGAGTTGTAGGCATTTGGACAATGGCTCCAATATAGAGGTGAGATAACAGTGTGTTTTTTCTTTTATGTATTTATGCATACTTAAAAAGTTACGTTTAAATACTTTAATAAATAAACAAAAAAATTGAAATGTGCAGACTCAACAGAGCTATTGTGATTGGATCGTTTTTTGGGAAATCGTTTTTAACCATAAAATATATGTTTTTTTAAAACTTTGAAACCCTGGGAAACTCAAGTCAATACACAAACCATTATACAGCTTTTTGTGCTGCCAAAAATATGTTGAAAAGCTGAATGCTAAATATTTGAGGGTCTTAAAGGAATCAGAAGGGTTCTATATTTTTGGATTTACCCTTGTAGATGGTTCACAATTAGGATTTAGTTATTTATCATGTCTTTTAAAATTGATACTTTTATTTTCGTTAGCAATGGGTTAACTTTTAAAGTGGCTAAAAAGCTTTTGGCCATAGCAAATGCAAACTTCGTACGGCTATGGTAAGTACCCATCGCATGTGAATAGCGTTGCACACACCTACAATTGTTATCACACCGGGCCGGGGTATTGAAGTTATCACCAAAAAGAGAACTGAAATTCTCCGGGAATATAGTTATATGTATGTATAATTAAGATAAGCATTGCATACAGAGAGCTTGGCCAGTTACCAGTGAGTTCATTAGAAATTGACTAGGTAAGTGGGGGTAAAAAAAGTATTGCCAAACAGTAGGGCAGCCAGTTAGCCAACAGTGGTCGATCGAGCCAGTCGGAAGTTTCAATTGAGATCGTTACAAAAAGCGAGAGCCATGATAGGATATAACTTATGTGTCTTTCTGATAACAGCAGTCGTTTTCAGCCAGCTGGACAGTACTGTAGCCATACGTAAGCCGATAGTTTCCTAACACGATTTCCAACTGATTTCCCTCTTTAATTAACACAGCGTGCTATTCTTGCAATTCAACGGGAACTGACGCTGGGAACTGTCTTATGAGTCCATCTACCCAAAATTCAATAGATTGCGAGACTGGTTGTTCTACTTCGATATCCGAAGGTGAGTGTGTATGACTCATGACGGACTATTTCACATTCTTAGACAAAGGTAAATGCAGGCAGTGGCAGTGGCCCCCCTTATCGATCAGGTTAGCTACAAGCGATAAGCGATTATCTCTGTTATTGATAGCACTGATCCCTATTGTTCCGAGATCTTTAACACTAACTTATTAATTTCGAGCGATAAAAATATGCATTATTTAGTGAATCATGCACTGGCTGACTTTTACTATGAACTTTCTGTAGAATAATCAAATGGATAATAATGGGGGGGTTACGGATCGCATGAAATATGTAATTTGGGGTTTCATTATAACTGCCATAGAAATTACCACGCTGTGTTTGTCAATTACATACATAACTTATCTTCTGTAGATACTTTAATTTTGTTATCACATTTCTGCAGTAATCTATTATACATATATGGCGTATCAATGAATATCGTATTTAAGGTAGAACGCATAAGTATTAATAAGAAGTATAGTACAATTTTCTTACGTAGCGATTTAAAAACCGAGTATTAAAATAGAATTGTGAATTTTTGTATTACTTGTTATTAATTGCTTTTTCAAATACCTAACGACAAGTACTTTCACAGTAGATTAGATATCCTGATTTTAGGTACACAGAGAAAATTCTGACGTTCTCATCTGAGTTGAAAATGTTCTTAAAAATAGAACGACATTTGTAAGTTGAAAATGTTTTTTTTTTGCTCGAATCAAGTTGAATTGGCGGTATTTAAGTACATTGTACGTACAAATAAATTATTAGTTCAGTCCTTAGTGTATACGTATCAAATAGTTGTTAAATAAACTCTATTTTACTTTTCTCTTCTCACCATTTCGTTCTTATATTGATACCAAAATGTACTTACACGGTTTTTAAGAACGAATGTTCTCAATTCAAGAACAATGTTCTTAGACACTTCTCTCTGTGTACCCCAATATTGTTGGTCCATAACCCAAAGGCGTAGTGTGGTGAATACATTCTAATCTATTCCAGATGGAACACTAATTCGCGGCTGCCAATTAACAAGCTGCACTTCACCCTCCTGTTGGTCCTGCCAAACGGATAATTGCAATACCAACATTGTGTGCAAGGAATGCCTTGGGCTAGAGGATTGTGCCACGGCCAATGTGACGGATGCGAAATACAATGCGGTGTGCCCGTCCAGCGCGGGCCAGCAGTGTGTGAGCCAGGTGAATGGCAACAAGACGGTGAGCCTTTTGTGTGGCACCGCTTGTTCGAGCGCCACATGCACCTCATGTGCGACGTCTCTCTGCAATGCGAATTTATATCCCGCCGATCGTCGGCAGTGCTATAGTTGCTCAGGAACGGATTGCAATAAGTTTGAGGAGTCGATGATCACGGGATGCAGTCAAACCGATGCCAAGTGCTTCACCACCGGAACGTCTGAGACCAATATGACCCGTGGCTGTACATCGGCTGACACGGCAATTAAGTGTGCGGCGGATAGCACCGATCCCGATTGCCTTATATGCGACACAAACTTGTGCAACACGCTGCAGTATCAAAGGGACGCCGGATCCTGCCTCATTTGCGACAACTGTGCCGCCCAACAGGATGCGAACGATAAGAAGTCCTGCGACCTGGCCCTTTACAATCAGACTATCGGATGCTACACGGTGACTACGGGCACCACTGTAAGTCGAGGATGTTTGAACAAATTGGACGGAGAGTGCTCTGCGACCAATAACTGCACATCCTGCTCGGAATCCGGATGTAATGTGGCCGCCGTGGACGTGGCATTCGAGTGCATCGCCTGCATTTCGAATGAGGTTGCCGACTGCTGGTCAGCCACTAAGCCGGAAGA